>NW_021680352.1:1213259-1232376 GCF_001412515.2 Diachasma alloeum
GAAACGAAAAACTACTATCCCTTGTTTCGCATAAAACAAAGATTTTTCGGGAGCTAAATACGTATAGGAGTATTGAATAACGGAGGATTTTTTTGAACTACTAAATCTATTTTTACGACAAAAATTTTTCATTCCGGCGCACTCTCTGCATGTTTGGCACAGAAAAATCCTTTTTTGATAATTTTCAAAAAACTATTTTCTTGGCACAAGTAAGACTTGTTCGAGAACATTGTCGTTTTTCTCTCAGTGCAGGAATAATGGTCTTCTTCAGCATTTGTTATGTACGCAGTTGAGAACTTTTACTTTTTTCCTATCGGCGGCCGGTCTAAAGGTCTTTACAATACTGACTCCGTTTCCGTTTCAGCTCTATCTGATCCGATAGAATTCCAGTTTTAGTTAACAGGCAGCATTGTTATTTTCCAGTTAATAATGTTAACCAACTCGGCGGCGAGTTGCGCGAGCCCTCTGATTAAAGAGAAACAAGTCACACCTGTGGTACGCACCTGACGCAATAAACGGAGCGATAAACTCTCAATCTGGCTGCATTCTGCGCGGCAAAAAAATTACAAAAGAATTTCTCCGACTAATTTATCGATAATTTTGGTATCTCATTTACACGGGACATTCATCCGCGCATTCGTCACTCAATTAATTGAATATTTTTTCTTATCTCCGAAGGCAGTTTCGTCTAGTTTATGATCCGCCTCACGAGTCCGTTGGTTCAAACGTGTTATAAATTTGTTTAGACAAGAGAAAAACCCATAATTTCGTGGAAATGAAAATACACACTTCGTGATATAGCTGTTAGTCATGGGAAATTACAGAGAACAGGATTTCTACATAACAATGTTTTTATTTTCATGCAGACAGAACAGGGAATTTAGATTTAAAAACGCAAACGCTAACTATTCATTGCCCGGGATAATGCGAGAGGTATCAACATGAGGGACACGGGAGTAGCGAAGATAAGAGTGGGGTGGGATGGTGGGAGCGTGGATAATACGGAGGTGGACCCCTTGGGCAACTTGATGTCCTTAAGTATAGCCGTCTGGAGAAATTAACTTCGGAGAAGAGAGAGATGGTTGAAGAGGGGGGGGGGGGGGGGGGGTGCAATCAACATTCCGGTTGGCTCATAAATTTTCACGCTTGACTGGAAAAAAAAGTGATCATCCAAACTAGCGAACCACTAGCACAAAGATTTTTGTTTGTTCATCATTTTTGCGCTCATAAGGGTCGTAAGGGTCATAAGGGTCACAAGGGTAAAAGTAAGGGTCGTGAGGGTGAGAGTAAGGGCCATGAAGGTCAGAATAACGGTCACAAGGGTCAATAATAGAGGTCCTCGTAAGGGTCACAAGGGTCTCGTTAAAGGTCCAAATAAGGGTCATGAAGTTCAGAATCTAAAGGGTCAATGTGAGCTTCACGAGGGTCAAAGTAAGGGTCACAAGGGTCAATAATAAAGGTCTTCATAAGGGCCACGTTAAAGGTCCAAATAAGGGCCACTAGGGTCAGATCAAGGATCATAAGGATCACAAGTGTCAAATTAAGGATCACAAGGGTCAATAATAAAGGTCCTCATAAGAGCCACAAGGGTCAGATTAAGGGTCCAAATAAAGGTCATGGGATTCAGAATCAAAGGGTCACAAGGGTCAAAATGCGGGTATCTATCTCTCTGTATGATAAAAATCCAAATCAACGTCTGGTGATGAAAATTTAGTCCTTGAAATTACGACTCCAAAATTAAGGGTCAAAATAAGGTTCACAAGGGCCAAATAACGGTCATGAGAATGAGAGTAAGGTCCATAAGGGTCAGAATAAGATTCACAAGTGGCAGATTAAGGGTCACATGGTTTAATAAAGGTCCTCATAAGGGCGACAAGGGTCAGATTAAGGGTCCAAAGTCCTCAAGTACAGCCGTCTAGAAAAATTAACTTCGGAGAAAAGAGAGACGGTTGAAGAAAGGGAAACGGGGGTGCAATCAACATTCCGGCTGGCTCATAAATTTTCACGCTTGACTGGAAAAAAAAACTGATCATCCAAACTAGCGGGCCACTGACAATAGAAGCTCCTAATTACCAAAGCGATTTTTGTTTGTTCATCATTTTTTTGCTCCTGATTTCATTATAACCCATTGATTGAACATCGCCGAGACTCGAGTCGTAAATTTCTATTTGGGAAACAATAAAGACGTCAGTTATATTTTTTCATAGTTCCCCCTCTCGTAAAAAAAAAATGAATAATAATACGGTTCAATGAGTCATCATTTTCATGAGCCATAAATCTCGATTTTCAAGTTGAGCCACGAATTGAATGGAATGGAAAATATTCACCGCGGATTCAAGTTTTTCTCCCACGCCAGTAAATTGATTTAGCATTGACTCAACGTATTATTCTAACCTGAGGACAAAAGTTGCAGTATCCATATGCATGGAATTGATTGGTAGAGCTGATCCAGGAACGTCTTACACGTATTCCTGGGGGCTACGTGGAATAGATGGTGCCGGAAAAGCTATACTTAACCGCCACACTGGCGACAGTGAAATTTTTTTCCCACTCAATCACACCCCGACTGTCCCTCATTCTAATGGAAATTGTTATTCTCATCGTGTGTTACACTTTAATTTGCATTGTAAAGAATCACGGTGTTGATTCTCAATGTCTTTTGCACTTATAATGGTATTAGTTGGTGAGTTAGCGATTGTTCTAGCGCGTCAATAGAAAGTCTATTGCCCCCTCGGAGTTGGCGATGGGGAATTTTGCAACGAGACTGGCCACTTGAACGAGCATCTACTGCCATACACAGTGCACAACATTCAAGAGGGTATCGTAAGAGGAGTGCAGCGCATCGTTATCGACTCACGTTTACTTTTCCGCCTTTCTTGGTCGTGGCTCTCATATATTTATCCTCATCCTAATTGTTTTTCCCCTTTTCCCACGGACACGATCATCTCCATCATCATCATCATCATGACGGACTAGTGAGGCCGCGAGATGCGAGAGAAACGCGACGAGACGAGACAAACGAGACGAGAGACATGACGAGACGAGACGAGAAGAGTCATTCGAGACAATGACAGAAACGAGACGAGACAAGCCGGTCGAGAACGAGAGACGAGACGAGACGAGAGACATGACGAGACGAGAAGAGTCATTCGAGACAATGACAGAAACGAGACGAGACAGGCCGGTTGAGAACGAGAGAAATAAGAGACGAGATAAGGCGAAACGAGATAAACGAGACGAGACGAGAAGAGTCATTGGAGACAATTATAGAAACGAGATGAGAAGAGACAAACGTGACGAGAGACATGACGAGACGAGACGAGCAGACACATTCGAGACAATAACAGAAACGAGATGAGACGAGACAAGACGAGACGAGAGAATCTCTCAATTCTCGACGAGATGAGACAAGAAGTTGCTCTCGAATTTCGATACGAGACAAGACAAGAGAATGGTTTCCTCACAACGAGACAAGACGAGAAACTGCATCTTCTTGTCTCGTCTCGTGGCATCACTGTAACGTACATTGATGAGCAATTATTATTAGTGTGAAGTGCATCCAGGTATTGCGAAAGAGAGCATCAGGTGTGGATGTGGGTCCTCACGGCGCATAACATGTCAATTCATTATTATTTTCCCCTCGGCTCACTCTAACCGACGAGTGAAACTTAATAAGTGCCTCCACTGACTTCTCCTTATCGCCCATATACTCTTGAAATTTCTAAATACTACTCGACGATGAACAGCACATACTCCTACTTTCTGCGTCGTGTCGCCAATTTAATGTACGATTGAACTCGACTAGGGTGAATCATGCACCATTGATTTTGACTCCATTGAAATTGCAACAGGTACAATTGCAAATTAATTCCATAGGAGAGAAAAAAATGTTGAGAAATTGCTCTTACTCCGTTTAACATGGAGAAATGTGCAACTTGCAGTGGATTTTTTTTTTCAACGATGGAAAATGTTAAAATAGCGAATTGAATAGTGTTTTAAAATCTCGGTAGGATAATGTAACAAACGCAATATATAACGTACTTTCACGCGAGAGGGGAAGGCGCAGAGCAAAGGCCGCACACCGATCGACTTGCCCGTGCTCTACTCGTGTGCCTTGAATGCGCCTCCTAAACCCCTCATGTTTTCCACAGCGCCAACAAAGTTCAGACGTTCACTGGCAATCTATTTTTTTCTTTATTCTAACTTGCAGACTCAACTGTTCAAACAATCCACGATTTACGGTTACTCTGGTCTTGTTAGACTGGTAGAAATTTTTTTGAAATTTGAGTGAGAGATGCATTTTAATTTTCAATATTCTGAAGTTGAATTCAATTTGAGAATTAATTGCTCATGGAATTCCTGATTCATCTTGGAAGTTCAATAAAATTTAGTTTTTCATTGCAAAATCTATGCCCGCGCTGATCTAGTCATTTGTTGAAATGAAGAAACGGAATTAATTGAATTTTATTTAATCATGAATACCTTATAAATATTGATAATGAATCAAAGAGAATTCGATTAATGATTGAAGTGAATAGCGAAGTAGAGTAAAAGAATCTATAAGGAATTTTTCATTGTCAATTAATTATCTTCAATTTTTTTTAATAATCGGTCTCCATAAAAGGACAGAATTTATTAATTTCACTGATGATATATATACATGTGAAATATATATATTATATATATATATATATATATATATATATATATGACGTGAAAAAAAAATTTACCACTGAAGAATTTGAAATTATGTCACTGAAGAATTTGAAAATGCCGCGTGTTTTTTTTTGTGAATAACTTCGTGTCACATATTGACCAATCAGAATTAAGGATTAGCGGTCAGGCAGTTTCGAGATATTTCGATATAAAACAACTTCACGTTTGTTTCATCTTCAGTAAACAGGAAGAGGAAAAATCCCGGTTTTTTCTCCACCTTCGGTACTCGATTATCGTAATCAACTTTATTTCATCCTCGAATTATTTAGGAAACCGAAGAATTTTCATGAATTTTGTAGAGTTTAGAATTTATGTATGAAAATCTGAGAAGCAAGAATTGATAATTTTTGCGTATGATAAATATGAAAAAATTAAAATTTGGGAAGTGAAGAATAATTTGTGAGTTCAAAAAATTAGAAATACTGTTTTTTTTCTCATGATCAACAATTAGTCAATTTAGATATGTTTTGATATAAAGATAAACTTCACTCATGAAAAAATGATAAATATGACGCAGAAAAAATTTTTCTCCTTTGAAGAATTTGAAAATACCGGGGATTTTTTTCAGCGACTACTTCACGTGACTCATTGACCAATCAGAATTGAGGATTAGCGGTCCGGCAGTTTCGAGATATTTCGATATAAAACAACTTCACGTTTCTTTCATCTTCAGTAAAGAGGAAAAATCCCGGTTTTTTCCCCACCTTCGGTACTCGATTATCGTAATCCATTTTATTTCACCCATTCAGAAAATTTGTTAAATTGTCGATTGGAGAGGCAATAATTGGGTGCAATGTTTTGCTCTCACCTTTGTCGAGGATCTGCCGGTCCTTGGACGCACCTTCCTCCCGCAGCTGACTCCTGGACGTCGTATCCCCAATTACCAGTAGAAAAGCCGTTGCTGCAAGCACCAGCCGGCCTACCAGCATTTTGATACTGTGAGAAATTATTCTCTACTCTAATTGCCGAAGAGAAAACACTGGCGCTCACTACGGAGCTTCACTCTCTTTAAAAATCCACAATTCAATGATTACATCTTTTACGATTGATTTTATCCCGATTTTAATCATTTCCCTCACTCACTCACGTGTGACATCTCACTCCAGCAGTTTCAATAAAGGAAAACAACACAGTCTCTGGTTATTTTGTCATTTTTCATTCGTTTATTTATTTTTATTCATTAAACACTCCGAAAAAAAATGAGGAAATGTCCTTGTCTTCGGCGGTGACAATTTGCCGTGTTTTAACACTCGGAAAGTGTTAAAACATGTTTTCTTTAAACGTCAGAACATTCGTAACGCAGAGAGAATTGTTTATGCGAGTTGCTACCAGTGTTTTGAGGAAGTGCCTGGTACACAAGCCCATGCCGCACTGGGATAGGCCCGTCAGGTGTTTTCAAGACGGCCGATGCCAACGTGCCAAGCGACACCTGGCGTACCGTCACTCAACTCTATCGCGTTGTAACTCGGCGCTCCCCCCTCGCGGTTTCAAACTGCTTTATGGAGTCACGTGGTTGGGGGATTTCATTCATGAGAATCGGCTGGTCCCCTCGAGGTTGAAAATTTTCGTCTGAATTTTCCGCGTCACTCGGAAATTCTTATCGCGGTTTATTTTCACGGGAATTTTGGGAAATCCTGTTGTTGAAAAATCAGATCTGTAGCGAAGTGGTTGCAATTGCCAATTTTAAAGTGCTCTAGGGTACATTCAAAGATTATTGGAAACTCCAAAAAAATTGCAGAAAACGACTGGATTCGGAATTCTAATTTTTTTATCAATTTAATCATCGTTTTGGGTTTTCAAAGGAGAAAGGTTTAAAAATAAGGGTTGAATCCAGTGTCTTATGTGAAAATCAACATTTCCGTTGTAATCAAAGATTAAAACCTGAATTTTTTTTCATTAGATGTGAAAAAATCAAGAATTTTTTTGACGCCACATAAAAAATAATCCTCCGGTTGCAAACAAGTTTTATTATTTATTTATAAGAAAACACAAATTCATCAATAACAATAGTCAATAATAAAAAAGAAAAAAGAAGAAAAAAGAAAAATAAAAAGAGAAAAAAGGAAAAATTCAACGGAATCACCAAAGAGGGAGATGTAAATAAAATACAAATGAACAAATAATTTGATGTCTGCATAGTTCTAATATGATAATAATAATATTAATATGTACACTTTCCGCCATGAATATATTGTATATATGTATTATTAATTTTTCATTATTATAATCTGGTTTAACATGTAACTAATTTGATCCTGTAATTGGCCTTGTGCTGTTGGGTCTTTACGAATTAAAAATGAAAATGAAAAATGAAAAAGAGGGAAATGTTTGAAGAAATATTAATATTTTGCGAAATTTAATTTAGATAATACTGACAGGGTATGAATTTTTTCAAATTTTTTCCATGCAATTTAGTTGAAAAATTTTAAAAATTAAAATATCCGAAAATTCCAAAAGTACAGAAATATTCCATTGATTTCTCGTTCGAATGGTCTGAAAATGAATCAAATACTTGATTTTTCAGTTCAGTCATTCCGTGAAAATTCAGAAAAATCAGTAAAATTCACGGAAAAATTGAAAATTTATGTCATTTTTTTTTGTGAATATTCATGTTCCATTGAAAGTTCAATCAAGTTGTGAAATGTTTATCAAACTTATGGCCCGTCAGTGGCCCTCAAGTACATTCAATATTTGGGGTTTAAATGACATATTACATTATTTTTTCTTCGGAGAATGCAGTTAAATTTGCAATTAGTATTAACAAAACAGAAAATTTTAGAGAGAATGTAATCCTAAAATTACAATTGTGAAGCTCTAATCGAGTCCCTATACTCATTGTTTTTAATTGTTCGAATTTTAATACTGAATTAGTTTTATTTTTTTCCTCAACTAAACAGTCTTCGTAATTTTTTGTCAATCATAAATTGAAGGGGAGTAATAGTCCCCAATTGTCCAATTAAATTTTCGCAACAACAATTTAAAAGTTCTTCATTTAAGCGATGAGTTAAATTGAATGTTAATGGAATTGTCTTCCGATGAAAAGTGAAAGGTAAACATTTGAAAGGAAATATGGACGAGAGGATCGAACGAAGTAGCGTGTCACTGTCGAGATATTGCAGAAATCGAGGGAGAGTCCCCAAGTGACTTCCTGCGTGTAGATCCCTTTCTATAGTACCTGTTGACGTAATCGAACGAAATCGTCGGAATGGCTTTTGTAATGTAATTAATAGAAAAGCCTGAAGAGGCGCCGACAAATGAAAGAATTATTATAAAAAATAGCCATCGTGCAGAGGCCACTCGATTATTAAATTCTTATTATATTACAGTCTTTTTTTTTCATCGCGAATGAGTGGCTTTCTAGAGGATTAATCGCGCGCATTAATTTCGTTCTCGTGTATATTTTTTCTTTATATCATTTCGTCTTTATGCGGTGACATCGAACCCGTCTTCGGACTACTTTCACACTCAACGAAAGTGAGGTGATATGAAAGTTTCGTCAAGCGTGGTAACATGCAGAAGCTTTTGATTTAAAGTAGCTCTACCCTTCGGCTGGGGTACGCTGTACTTTTGGATATTTTCAGTTTTTTAATTTTTCATCTAAATTGCATGGAAAAAATTTGACAAAATTCATACCCTGTCAGTATTATCTAAATTAAATTTCGCAAAATGTTGATATTTTTTCAACATTTCCTTCTTATAAATAAATAATAAAACTTGTTTACAAAATGGTGGATTATTTTTTATGAGGTACCAAAAAAATTCTTGATTTTTTCACATCTAATGGAAAAAAATTCAGATTTTTATCTTTGATTACAACGATTTTTAAACATTTCTTCTTTGAAAAACCAAAACGATAATTAAATTGAGAAAAAAAATGAGAATTCCGAATCGAGTTCTCTGCAATTTTTTGCAGTTTTCAAAAATCTTTGAATTTGCCGTAAGGGTAGAGCTACTTTAAATAAAGGGGTTCTTGGGAACTCAATTGGCGTTTTATGACGCCTGCTGGGGATTATGAACAGGCAAAATATGATATTAATTTCAAGGAATTTAGAAGCAACAATTGAAATTTCTTTATTTTTCCCCGGCAAATCGCATTCCCTGCGACTCTACTGAAAATTAATAGTCGACTGTGCATGAAATTTCTTTCTTTTTCTAACAGTGTATCTAATCATTATGCCAAGCATACTGCACTGAATGTAAAATTTCATGATTGCGAAAAAGAGAGGCGATTATATTGACCAACCGCCCTTACCATACGCAGCCCCACTCTCCAGTACGCAAAGTCTCCGACTGTCGGTGCCCCACACTGAGGAGACAAGAGTTTTTTGACAGGTGCGTCTTTACTTGGGTCAAGAAATTTATGGCATGAAAATTACCAAGCGCAAAATATGTCACATTACAAAAAAAATCTTACGTCAAGAATTGGTTCATATTAAGAAAACGATTTTCTAATCAGTTTAAGTGGTTTTTGCCAGTGATGCCGCGAGAGGAGACGAGAAGACGTAATTTCTCGTCTCGTTTCGTTATTAGGAAACCATTCTCTTGCCTCGTCGCGTATCGAAATACGAGAGCAATTTCTTCTCTCGTCTCGTCGAGAATCGATAGATTCTCGCATCTCGTCTCGTCGTGTCTCATCTTGTCTCGTATCGTCCCATCCTGTCTCGTCTTGTCCCATCCTGTCTCGTCTTCTCTTCTCTCGTCTCATCCTGTCTCGTCTCGTCTCATCCTGCCTCGTCTCGTCTCATCTTATCTCGTCTCGTCTCGTCTTGCCTTATCTCGTCTCTATAATCCAATTTGTACGAAAAAAAACAGAAGGGCAGAGAGGGGGAGGCTCTCTCGACTCTTGTCTCGTTTCTGTCATTGTCTCGAATGTCTCTTCTCGTCTCCTTCGTCTCCTCTCGTCTCGTCATGTCTCTCGTCTCGTTTGTCTCGCCTCGTCTCGTTTGTCTCGCCTCGTCTCGTTTGTCTCATCATGTCTCTCGTCTCCTTTGTCTCCTCTCGTCTCGTTTGTCTCGTCTCGTCTCGCGAAGGGCATCGTCAACATCAATAACCAAAGCGTATAATATCAATAACCCCCATTAACTATCGTAAAATCTGCAGGGAAAAAGGGAACACCCTGATTTGTCAGACCTCCCGCAGATGCGCCGCAATTCAAATCTCAATCTCCAAATGATTTATACAACTAAACGCAATTGGCCCACGTAATACCACTTATATGGTGAAACAGACTGAAGTGGAATCTAATGGCGATGAGATAATTAACATTTTTTTTATCTCATTTTTTTTTATTCTCCTTTAGTCGAGAAAATTGCCACGAACCAGATTGAGATTCTGCATAGAATTACTTTCAGTGAAAATAGGTATGTGCAGTGGATGTACATACGCGCCTGTTTCTACTGAGAGTAAGACGGAGACGGAGAGGGAACAGTTTATCGCACCTGCCGGAAGGGAACGATCTTGCGGTGAACCTGCTCGAGAATGTACAATGTGTACAGCGAGCAATCACTGGGGATTCCACACTGGGATGCATCTCGAAGCAACCCCCGAGGAAACCTAGATACACTTAAGAAATTTTCACTGAAGTTTCCAGGCTTTAGTCTTGAAATATGAAGTAAGTGACGGTTTCATTGAAATTCCAGGGAATTTTACCACTGGAAATTTGTGGTTTTCGTGGAAAACTCATGGAAATTTTAAATTTCAGTTAGATTATTTCATAAAAATTAATGGAAATTAGGAAAATTCATGCAAAAATGTCCTTGAATTTTCAATTTTTTGAAATTTCAGAGCAATTTCTTATTGAATTATCATGTTTACATTGAAAAATCAGGAATTTCCTTGAATTTTCGGGGAAACTTGAAGTTTCATAGACTTTTTTCCGTTAAATTGAATTCAGTGTCATTTTCTGGAAAATTCAGTTAAATTTTTTTAACAGTATTTCCATTTTGGAGCGATGGCTTTTTGGCGGATGTAAATTTATTGAGAGAATTTTCACGCGTTTGAGAGGTGATGAAAAAATTGAATCACGATATCAGCGAATTCCTCGTTTCATTTTTCATGCATATCGATTCGCGTGAAACGCAGCGGCACTGCATTGCGTATATGTAAACGCGAATCTCCCCAGGGCGATCTCTTCAGGGACATTGTGGCAGAGAAATGCGTTTAGAAAAATGATTTTACGAGCGCATTGTTTGCGGATTCTTTTGGCATCGATGTAGCACTCGGGGAGTGCAGCGAAGGACAATTGTCGGTAGTGAGGGGAGAGGACATGGTTGATACGAAGATTTTTCACTGTTAATTGTAATGTCGATGCATTTGCATGGGAGGAATGGGAGAAAATTGAATAGCAGGATTTACTCGAGAAATTTCTTTTTTTTTTGGAAAACCCTCATTTTTTTTTATTGTTCGTTTGCCCGAAAACGCTTAAAATGCTAAAAACAGTCCAGGGCCTCCAATTTTTAAGCTACAAAAGATTTTTTTCTTCCAAAATTTTCGGAAAAATGTATGGAACAACAATTACGAGCCAGTTTTTTGGAATTCGACTCCTACACAGCTGATTTCGATTTTTTTCATTTGAAAAAATTAACTATTTGTGTAAAAAAAATACAAAAAAGCAAATTTAGCCATGTAAGAGGTGAATTAAAAAAAATTGCTCTAGCTATCATTGTTATTCCACATATTTTTCCCAGAATTTTGAAAAAAAAAAATTCTTCGCAGCTCAAAAATTGGAAGCCCTGGACTATTCTGGGCATTTTTAGCGTTTTCGGGCAAACGAACAATAAAAAAAATTTTTTTGCACTAATTATTCGTTTTCAGATCTATATAATCGATCTTCAACGTATGAAAAGTCTCACTTCAATAACCCACGACTTTTAAAATTCATAGTAGTCTCCCCTTAAAAAAGTCAAGTGTCCGTATTACCCCAACCTGCCCTATCTTTTCCGTAATTTCGGAGGGAAATGTGGTTGCACGAAATTTTACGGAACTGTCACGGAATTTTTTCGGAGCGTTCCGTAATTTTCATCTGAATCCCCTGTGTCTCCAATTATTGGTATGGTTTTGTACCTTCAAAATTTCAATTTTGTTGAGGTTTCTCACATGATTTAATCAACGTTCAGGAAGCCAAAAAAATATTCTCCTTTTTAAAACATTTTTATTGCATACAAAAAGTCAGTCTTTTAGATTTTCGGGTTTCTAACGAATTTTTGTTGTTTGGAAGAACTGGAAAAATATTCTTGAGTTTTCGGGGTGTTTCCACGTAAATTTTCTGTTTTATCCATTGAGCAGGGTTTCATAATTGATTAGCTCAGACCATCGGAAATCCTTTGAAATTACAAAAAATTTGTTTTTTTTTGGAAAATGGAGCGACCCCCATTTATTTTGCGAATATTTTTTGTAAAAAGAGTTAATTTGATGACGAAAAGGGAAAAATCTGGGATTTTCAACTTTGTTGGGATTTTACGGCATTTCCGATGGTGTGAGATAATTGAAACCATGCTCAATCGAAAAAACAGAAAATTGGAACTGCAATAGTCCTGGAATTTTTTTGAAAGCCAGAGAGATTTTGCAATTCCCGAGACAGATGTTGAGTCCATTTCTGGATTCTATCGCATGTGGACTCCGCAATTTCGGGATTCATTCAGCTTCGAGCATTTCTAAAGTCAGATGAAACCAAAAAGCTCTCATTAAATGACGAAACCACAGGAAAAAGCCAAATTATGTCGAGGAAAATGTGTCACTTGACATAAAAATGAACAAAAATTATAATTCACCCCAAAATTTGAATGCAGATCTCACAAGAGCCTGCGATTTCATATGAGGATCACTCCAGGCCTTTACTTTTGTGACAGGACAGCTGTTATGTGAGTTCTAGAAGAATGAGAGAAGCAAGATATTGTCTTTTATCAGTAATGCCACGAGACGAGACGAGAAACTGCATCTTCTCGGTTCGTTTCGTGGTCAAGAAACCAAGAACTATACATTTCCGTTCCATTTTTCCCTGAAAATGAATCGATAATGATAATAAATGAATAAATTAAATAAATGAATAACCGAAAATTCTGTTAAATATATTCTTGAATTTACCAATGACAGTGACACTGAATGCGGTTTAGAGGGAAAAAAAAATCATGAAAATTCAGATTTCACTGAAAATTTAATGCAATTGGACACTGAGAATATTCATATTAGATTGGAAATTTAAATAAATTGAGGAATTCTCGTCTTTATGCTCCTTAAAATTCTGGAATTTCATTGAATTTTCAGTGAAACCTGCAATTTCATGATTTTTTTTCCCCTAAATTGCATCGAATATTCCTGTCCTGAAAATTTTATTTTTTTCCAACAATGTACAGCCCAACATTTTTGTTGGAAAACTCCAGAATTCAGGAGTTTAAAGGCTCTTACACACGTTCGTTTTCAGGTGAAGTCTAGTTTTCCACCTCGAACTCCTAAAAAAATAATGTAATTAAAAAAAGTCAAAAGTGTCCATTTTACCCCAACCTCCCCTATTGTGGATAATGTTGTGATAAAAACTGTGAATTTTATTTGCACGATTAACCTTCCTACCATACATGAATCCCAGTGCTTATGAATTTTTATATCTTACCTTTATCTATGAATGTGAATGCCAACCACGTGAATGTCATCCTCAAGCTCCTCGTCAACCCCAAAAATTCCGATTTAAAAATATCAGAATTACTCTGATTATCTAGAATTGTTTGTCTTCGAAATTTTTTACAGTTCTCTTCATTTGTTGGAAGAGAATCAAGTACCAACTTTAATACCAATTTTCGCTTGATTGTATGGTAGCTCTGCGTCTTGACGTTTGCCTCGATGCCTGAACAGTTTGGCGGGAAGATTTCAATTGAATCTCAAATTATATCCAAGTCCTACATAAATTTCTATACATATCTATAGAAAGGTCGAATAGTAGGGAAGAGCGGGGCAAAATGGATACTCTTGACTTTTCTTAAATATTCATAACTCAGAGATGAAGTCATCAATTTCACTTCAGTCTGGACTTATCGCGAAGAGGAAGAACTGTACTTTACGAGGAAAAACTTGCAGACGGCTGTATCTTCGATACAGCTGTAATTGTACGTGGACACGTCCATGGTCTTTCCTTCTTTCTCGAATTTCCTAGAAACTCCTTGAATTCTCCCGAATTTTCTAGAAACCTCTTGAATTCTCTCGAATTTTCTCGAAACTCCCTGAATTTCCTCGAAATTTCTGGAAACTCCTTGAATTTTTTCGAAAGTTCAAGAAACTTCTCGAATTACCTCGAAATGTCTAGATTTTCTAGAATTCCGATAGATGGCGCTGCACATAAGGACCGTTTCCCCAAAATGACCCCCCATATTGAAACCACAGACGTATCCACGTCAATATCTAGACTGACCTTACCACTGCGCCAGATATTTACACTCTTTACTTTATACGATGTTAACTCTTTGATTGCCAATTTACGACTGACGGCGGAGCATGCCGATCCGCCTTTTATTGGGAATTTTGAATCTAGAAATTTCAGCACTGGAAATTTCTACGACTAACAACCTGTCGGTATCGTACCGATCGATTGACGGTTGGTAATGTATCGACAGTCAGCATCGCCGATAGATGGCGCAGCTGCATAAGCATTTTTTCACCGAATGACCCCCCAAAACGAAACCACAGACGTATCCACGTCGAAAATTATCTCAATTAAAAAACAAAATTTCAAAAAAAATCAAAAGTACCGCTTTTGCCCCGCTCCCCCTGTAGAGTGGACCTCAGCGCTTGGAAATGCTCCTTTCGCGAAGAATAAATTCAATAATTGAATTGAGCACAGAGTGCCCGTGACCACTGCATTCACCGCAAATTCGTAAAATCAATTAATTAAGCTCCAGTGGCAAGTGAGCCCTCGATTTCCTCCAAAACTGTAGCGCGTTTGCCTCGTTTCGTATTACGCAAAAGTTAAGTGTTGTAATACGATGCTGACATTCAATTTCTTCATAAATAAATCAGTTCAATATTTGGAGTTACAACATACATTTGTAAATTGCGATGGCCTTTTAAAATGTGAACATAAATTCAGGTTTTATTTGTCGGTTATTCTTCTCCCGCAAATAACACTCGGATCCAGAGCACGAAATGAGAATGGGGAAGATATTAATTGGACGAGAACATTACATTGAAATACATTGAAATTTTTTTGTTTCGGGCACTGTCAAGATTTTTAAAAAATGTCCATCACTCAGAAATAAATTTATCCCGTTTCATCGGGAGTTCAGTGAGTTATGAACATTTGGAAAAAAGACAAGAGTCTATATATTGGCTCATTAAATAGCTTCAGTCACGTCGTACGACTGAATAATGACGGTCGTGAATAAAAAAAAATAATGAAAAATTCTGATAAATATTAACATTCAAGATGATATCGATTTGAGCCCTAAAAAATGATGATCGATCTGAAAATTCGGTAGAAGTGTCCGAAACTCCTAGGGGAATTAACATGGTAAAAGCTCTCCGAAAATCTAGTGACTCTCAGGACGAAAACCCTAGTGGAAAAACACAAGGTGGAGGCGTAACATGCCTGATCAGAATTTCGGATCGGACTTGATCAGTTTCTGATCGAGACCTGAACAGAACTTCCACTCGGGAAGGTCTATTTCCTAAACAACCCCACCAGAATTCCCCGCGAGAATTCAAAAAGCCCCCGCGCGAATCGCAGCCAGTGAGCTGCCGCCCTCTGCCGCGGATGCACTGTACCCAAGCCCCGCTGCCATCGGTTTGGTCAAAAGACAGCAGTTAACCGCTCTCGCGCACTTTGCGCAGCCGAAGAGTGCCCCCCCCCAGTCGCTCCCGCCGCCGCAAACCCCCATACAACTCCACCCCCCCACCACCGCCGCCGGAACCTCCTCTCCGGTCGCGCGCAGTGTGAACAGGCACTTACACACCGCCACCCCACACAGACAAAGCAACAGCTCTGCTGTCTCGTGGTGGTTCACCGAGAGCGATACCAGGCAAAGACAGTGAACAGTCCAGGAGTCTGACTGTCCGCGTACGGTCGAGTGTGTGACGCTCGCGGATAACAATCAGCACTCCACTCCCCGGTTAAATAATTCGAAAAAAAAAAACGTGGAAAACTCGCCGACCCCGTGACGCGCTCGCGCAACAACAGCGGAGGTCACTCCGCCACCCGTTCACCAAGTTTAACCCGAGTGTCCAGGTAATAATTTCAACCCGTTGTTTGATAGTCGCCATCGCGTTTACTGGTTATGAACCCGCCAAGTGCCTGTCTCCCCCCGATGTGTACCAATCACCCAGCCGTGTTGCCTCTCCACTCCGCTGTATTTAATTTCATTGTCTCGGCAATCGGCGAAATGGACTAGCATGTTCACACACGTATGATACATTTTAAAATACGTGCGCCACGTTCGTGCCCGGCGAGAGGTGAAAGAGAGTCGTTTCGAGTCGCGAGAATAAAGGAAAAGGAGTAAAACGTCTTCATGAGTCTCGTGTGAAAGGAGGATGAAGTGAAAAGGAGAAACGAGACAAAAGGGTTTTAACCGAGGGGGGGGGGAGGGGAGTGAGGCCCAGGAATTGAAAGAATAAGGGAGGAGGACCAGGATTTTTCAGTGGTTACTTTGGAGTGCCCGAGTGGTGCGCGGGTGGGAGAGGGAGCGGACGAATCGTCGGCAACGGGGGAGAGTGAGACGGCCGCGAGTGGGGCGGGGGCGGGGGAACAAGGGGGGAGCGAGTCGGAAAGTGTTTGTGTGCATGTCGGTTCGGGAGGGACTGAGAGAGACGGAGACGGCGGGGAGAACCTCGGAAAGGAGTGCGTGCCCCCGTGTGTCCTGTTGGTTTTGTAGGTGTGTTGGTCGGGACACACACGTCAACCCGAGGAAACCACGGTGAGGCATGAGGTAAGTCACGAGCGAGGCCGATCACGGTGAGAGTGCTCCTGAAATCGGCGCTCCAATGTTTCTGTGTGTGCGAGCAATCCCCCCACCCGCGGCCCCTTTTTCATGGATTAAAAGTTTGATTTTCAGTGGTGGTGGAAGTCATTTACTGCAAGCTTTGTAGTAAAATATGAGTCGACTTGTCCAGCAGTTGCTTCTTTGATGAATATCTCCGAATCTAAGGGAGATGTCGAATTTTCTCCCGGAAGCTTTTTTGTAGAGCAGAATGAGAGCTACAGAAAAGGTCATTACAAAAATTGCTCTATCTCTCTTAGATTCAGAGATATTCATGAAAAACTGAGCCAGGAGCCAAATCGACTTATTACCCTTCACCACATCACTTCTGAATGAATATCTCGGAATGTAAGGGAGATAGCCAATTTTCTCTCAGAACCTTTTTTATAGAGCAGAATGAGAGCTACAAAAAAGGTCCTTACAAAGATTTCGATATCTCTCTTAGATTCAGAGATATTCATCAAAAACTGAGCCAGGAGCCAAATCGACTTATTACCCTTCACCACTTCACTACTGAATGAATATCTCGGAATGTAAGGGAGATAGCCAATTTTCTCTCAGAACCTTTTTTGTAGAGCAGAATGAGAGCTACAAAAAAGGTCCTTACAAAGATTTCGATATCTCTCTTAGATTCAGAGATATTCATGAAAAACTGAGCCAGGAGCCAAATCGACTTATGACCCTTCACCACTTCACTACTGAATGAATATCTCGGAATGTAAGGGAGATAGCCAATTTCTTCTCAGAACCTTTTTTGTAGAGCAGAATGAGAGCTACAGAAAAGGTCATTACAAAAATTGCTCTATCTCTCTTAGATTCAGAGATATTCATGAAAAACTGAGCCAGGAGCCAAATCGACTTATTACCCTTCACCACTTCACTACTGAATGAATATCTCGGAATGTAAGGGAGATAGCCAATTTTCTCTCAGAACCTTTTTTGTAGAGCAGAATGAGAGCTACAAAAAAGGTCCTTACAAAGATTTCGATATCTCTCTTAGATTCAGAGATATTCATGAAAAACTGAGCCAGGAGCCAAATCGACTTATGACCCTTCACCACTTCACTACTGAATGAATATCTCGGAATGTAAGGGAGATAGCCAATTTCTTCTCAGAACCTTTTTTATAGAGCAGAATGAGAGCTACAGAAAAGGTCATTACAAAAATTGCTCTATCTCTCTTAGATTCAGAGATATTCATGAAAAACTGAGCCAGGAGCCAAATCGACTTATTACCCTTCACCACTTCACTACTGAATGAATATCTCGGAATGTAAGGGAGATAGCCAATTTTCTCTCAGAACCTTTTTTGTAGAGCAGAATGAGAGCTACAAAAAAGGTCCTTACAAGAATTTCACTATCTCCCTTAGATTCTGAGATATTCATCAAAAACTCAATGTATGAGTAGAATGAGATTAATATCGTTGAATGTGTGGCTCATTATGGAGTAGGAGATGCCGAGCCGCAACTTCTGCAACACTCGCGAGGTTATGATCACCTTCCACGTTGCGCTCTTTAAAAATTGTTTTATGAACAGGTTTTTTCAAAATTCAGATGACAACAGGTTGGCCTGAGCGGTCTTCCGCAATTTTATAAACGTAGAAATGAAGTTCAAGAATTTTTGCGATGGCCCAACGGTTCGTCTGTCAGGGAAGACCTCATCAAGAGCTTCTTTATTAATCAAATGTTTAAAATCATTACAAATAAAACCACTTGAATAATCCGGTTTGTCTCAAATTGGGATTTTTAATCTTTCGGAAACCGTTGAACGGAAGTCTAGACACCCGAAATCATCGAGATTGAATTTTTGGGGAACGTTCTCCATGGTTTTCCATGGTTTCCCTTGGTCACCAGGAGAGTCTGTCCGTGAAGTACAGCCCCTGGGGTGCAATGCGACATGGTGAGGGAGGAAGTCGGCCCGCGGGACCATAAAAACCCTGATCTGTTATATGGGAATGAAAAAAAACACTTAAATAGGAAAAAAACCCTATTCTTCTAACCGCTAAAATATGAATCGCGAAGAACCCTTCAACTTCGACATCACTTCTTCGCACATAAAATTCCTGAAGACGCTCAGGCCAACGCGGTGTCACCTGACTTTTGGAAAATTGTTTTACTGCAGCTAAAGTCGAGTCGAAAGAGTTGATCGGTGCAAATTCCCCGCTCAACTGGACAAAAAAAAGCGTTCGCCCGCAACTTGAGTTGAGTTTCTCATTCCTTTGTTTGGAGAAAATGCAAGTGGTATGGGAAAAAGTAACACCACCTGAAGCCACTAAAATGGGATACGGCGGACTGCGGGGGCTCCATGTGATGGCTTGAATAAGAAAAAAGGGGGGATAATAGGTTGGAAGTAGTTATGAGGGACTTGTGTTGATATTTCGGCGCGCAGCGAGGTCTCTGACAGAGGCGACCGGCCTTGAGCTTCCCCCCCCCCCCCCCCCCCCCCC
>NW_021680352.1:1232393-1238922 GCF_001412515.2 Diachasma alloeum
CCTCCCCCCCCCATCAACCCCTCCACAACCGCAGACGTACACCACTTCGTTTCCCATCGGAGCCAGCAACCACTTCACCGAGTGATCCTCCTCACCTTCTACTTTCTTATCTTTTTAGCCGGTGTTCTCAACCCTTTCTTCTCTCTCACAACTTGCTGCACATCAAGTGCATGCGTTATTACTCCATCAAAATATTCCAATTAATATCGCAATTGTCTTCCACGAAACAGTGAGAGAGAAATCCTTATTACTAAAGGAACTAATGTGGTATTCTCGAAATAATCAAATTGCGAGGTATCGATCATTTTTTCTCGATTTATGAAAATAATCGATGTCTAGCACGTCATATCCGGTCTAACCTTCAAGGCGTGCGAAGCGCGCCTTCTTATGCTAGTTCTTATTGCTAAAGGAGCTGATGCGGTATTCTCGAAATAATCAAATTGCGAGGTATCGATCATTTTTTCTCCATTTATGAAAATAATCGATGTCTAGCACGTCATATCCGGTCTAACCTTCAAGGCGTGCGAAGCGCCCCTTCTTATGCTAGTTCTTATTGCTAAAGGAGCTGATGCGGTATTCTCGAAATAATCAAACTGCGAGATATCGATCATTTTTTCTCGGTTTATGAAAATAATCGATGTCTAGCAGGTCATATCCGGTCTAACCTTCAAGGCGTGCGAAGCGCCCCTTCTTATGCTAGTTCTTATTGCTACAGGAGCTGATGCGGTATTCTCGAAATAATCAAACTGCGAGATATCGATCATTTCTTCTCGATTTATGAAAATAATCGATGTCCATGCACGTCATATCCGGTCTTTGAAGATCTCCGGTTATCTGAAAAGATGTGAAATTTTCCGAAGAATTCAAGAAATTTTTTCACTTTTCTAGGAAATTAATTCGTAACCCTCTCCTCATTTTTCAGCAATTTGCAGATTTTAATCAGATTATTTTAAAATGTAAAAAAAAGAATTAATCGAAGATTAAAAATTATTCATTGACGTTTCACTCTTCATTCTCTTCAAGTCATCATCAATATCTATAAAACATCTATGAGTCCATGAAGTTTAATAAATTCGATT
This sequence comes from Diachasma alloeum, assembly GCF_001412515.2. Taxonomy (NCBI): domain Eukaryota; kingdom Metazoa; phylum Arthropoda; class Insecta; order Hymenoptera; family Braconidae; genus Diachasma; species Diachasma alloeum. The sequence goes on from NW_021680352.1 coordinate 1,233,473, forward strand.
TCTTCATTTTCACAACGAACACATAAGCGCGCGCACAGGTCTAGTAAATGAAAACGGGAATGAATCTTTTCGCTCTAGCGGTATATCGTGGATTACGGTTGTGCCATTGACGCTCCTCTGTCGCACAAACTCGTTGGTGAATTCACATCTTCGTGTGACCGACCTCGTGTGGCACGAGTGTATCTTTTTCAGTATGAAATAAGGAATATAAAACGCACGACGACCTTTCAAGAAGCCAACGACGGCCAATGATCGTAAATCGCAGGGAATCACTTCCGCCTTCTGACGAGTCGATGAGGTCCCTTTTAATCCCACGCACCCTTGACAACATCTTCACGGTACTCCATCATTCACTTTTTATTTACCATTCGTTGGATTTTCTTTTTCCCTCGATTATCCCTCCCCCGTGAAATTCTTCTCTTTCACTTGTTATTTAATATACTCATAATCCTCCCACGATCGACGCCTATAAATTCGTGTTTTTCCGTTAGATCAGAAGTGCCTTATCTAGGGTGTACGTTGTTGATTCATGGTGTTGAGATCGCGTGTGTATGCACTTTTTTTTCTCTTTCATTTCTCATCGCATTTTTATTTCTCTTTATCTCGCTGTTTCGCGGCATATAACATGGCACGATTGGTTCGTATAGATCCCGTGCGTGCTGGGTAATATAATGCAACCCAAATCCAGGGGTGATTGATGCCGTGATCTTTTATTATCTCCGAGACATTCTGCATACGTCCTACCTATGTCTCTCTGTGACTACGGTGTGTCGCAATTTTCCATTTTTCATTTAGATCATTCGTCGCCGTTCAGTGATGCCGCGAGACGAGACGAGATGTAGTTTCTTGTCTCGTTTGTCTCGTCTCGTCTCGTTATCAGGAAGCCATTCTTTCGTCTCGTCTCGTATTGAAATCCGAGAGCAATTTCTTCTCTTGTCTCTTCGAGAATTGAGAGATTCTCTCGTCTCGTCTGGTCTCGTCTTGTCTCATCATTGCCTCGAATGACTCTTCTCGTCTCGTCATGGCTCGCGTCCCATCTCGTATCGAAATGCGAGAGCAATTTCTTCTCTCGTCTTGTCTCGTCTCGCTTTCGTCCGTCTCTATAATCCAATTTGCACGGAAAAAAAATAGACAGAGGGGCAGAGAGGGGGAGTCTCTCGACTCTCGTCTCGCCTCTCGTTTCTCTCATTCTCGACCGGCTTTTCTCGTCTCGTCTCGTTTCTGTCATTGTTTTCACTGATTCTTCTTATCTCGACTCGTTTGTCTCACGTCTGACTCTTCTCGTTTCGTCTCATTATGTCTTGTCTCGTGTCGTTTGTCTCGTCTCGTCTCGTTTGTCTCGTCTCGTCTCGTTTTTCTCTTTTTTTTTCTGCAAAATGGAAATAAATATATTCCAACATATTCCTCGCCGTCTTACTGAGATGAATTTTCATTCACCTTCAATGCTGAAATGACTGTTTCATCGTGTAACGCGTACGATATTCGCAGAAGTGCCGACACTGGTGTATCTCCTTGAGATCCTTGGGACACGGGATAGGACGGGGCGAGGGCTTATGAATATTGATGAACATTTGTCGTCGACGGACCGACCGCGCCTCATACATTCGCTCGTCTCATTCCATCACCGGGTTTTAATATTCTCCGGCACTTTATTCATCCTCTATTTTTCACAATTCCGTTTTTTTCTCGACACATGTAAGAGGATTTTTATTGAATTTTTTTTTCGAGACTCATCTGCACGTCTCCTGACCCAACGTAACGCTACTCGCCCGTCCGACCAAAGGGGGCAACAGTCTAACTGTACATTTCTGCTCTCTTGCGCGAACGACCACCGACCTTATGCCCGCCTAGTGTTGTACATAGATATCCGTACCCTCCCCTCTTTTTTTCAATATTGCCGCGGGCTGAATTGACACCTCAGGCGGGAATCGCTCCCATTGGATTTTTTTTTTCAATCGGAGAACAAAGAGAGATTGAGTGCGTTCAATCTGCCTCCGTCAGTCTTTTCCCAAGCTCATTGCATGCAAAGTAATAGAGGACTATGAATATTGTTGAGAAAACATTCACATATAAAGTAAAAAACTATTTAGACGGTCCACAGTCTCCCGCGCATCCACACGGAGGGAAATTCAGTAAAAATTACGGAACAATTCACGTAATCCGCAGTGGGGAATCGTTTCCCGGCAATTTTTATAGGAATGGAGGAGAAGAAATCTGAAATGTTCAGTGAATTTTCAGGTTCATCACCGACCAAAGTACGAAATTGTAATTTTTCCCGAAGAAGTAAAATCTTCCAGAAACTTGCCGACTATTGTGCCTCAAAAATAAAAAATTCTTGAACGTTCAACAATTTTCATGAAGCTGGTGAGTTATTTCTACGTTTCGTTCCGTAAACTTTCCCAATCGTTGGGGAAAAATGACGGAACGACTTGTTGTCCCACAGCGCTGAGTCATCAGACGGCTGGTTAATTTTTACGGAACAAATCGTTGAATTTACGTGGCGATTCGTGCAGTTTCCCTTCCGACTCGCACTTTTTATTGAATTTTACTTCGCTCGCGGATTACCTTTCGAGGCGTAATTTTTCCGTTTTCTTTTCTGGTACTTTTTATTGAATTTTTCTCTCCGTGCACGGCAAAAGTTCCCGCGGAGCGTGCGAATACCCACTACCTCATTCAATTCCCAAACTGGAGCTTAGAAAATTGAAAAAAATTCACGCAATTCCCTGTTGAAAAAAATTTCTAGTATAATCGCATGGCCGTCTTGTGCAAGTGCAAGATAAATGCTTGCATCCAGCAATGATGCGCACGGAAATTCCTCTCGCCACATCGATAACTCTTTCCACTACAGCACACACTTTTCCCCCTTCTCCCCTCACCTCCCTATTTTCCCACCACCATTTGCCTCTGGTGAGAATGAATGGTAACTCTCGCGTCGCGCCCAGGAGGAGAACGTTCGTCCTTTCGATTACGTCTCTGACGTCGTCCTCGGTTGAATTTATGTAACTTATACAACATCTGTGCGTGACCCGAATCAGTCTTAAGAACAGCATCACCTGCGGTTCTTTCTTCTCCAAAATGATAGCCATCAGAAATGGATCGGCCTAGTAGAGGCTTCGTGTAAGATACCTTAGGGACAGTAGGAGAGTGGAATTCCGGGAACCCCTGTGCCCCCCCTACGCGCCCATAGAGAGGAGAAAAATAGGGATCAGCGGCTTTCAAATAAGATACCTCTCTCGTTGCCCGAATTCAACAAAATTTTCATTTTTACCGAATGAATATCGATAACTAATCAATTTATGTGTTTAATGTTTTGAATTTGTATCGCCCGCGCTCCCTTTTCTCTCTAAACATAACCCCGCGTGATAGAATGGCAGCTGATGTTGGGGGATTGTCGGTGGACGCGAGAATAATCACAGACGAACAATTACGATTTTTCGATGGGAAAAGTGAAAAGAAAATCGATGTATATTTCCATTACTTGAAAAACGTCGTGTGACCCCCCTTAAGGTCATTAGACCCTCATGATCACTTCGTTCGTCCCTCCCGTTTGACCCTCAACACCGTTTGATCCTTACAACTACTCTCTTCCCGTTGAAAAATGACCGGGGCCATCGGTATCTTATAAGAAGCCCACGGAACATAAACATTCGGGAGGCGATCAAAGTGCCGAGAGTGGGGGTCGGCCTCGAGCGCTCGGAGCGCGAGGTATCTTATAGAGAGGTATCTTATCTTCGTATCCTATACGAAGCCTCCACTGTATATATTTTTATCCCGTTGATTCAACAGTACGACCTTTTTCACAGTTGTAAACCGGCTCTGTGACGTATTGAATTCCATACAACACCGGTTTTGAATAAATTGGATATGCCAGAGTGGAAAATAAGATCCTGATTGTTGTGTAACAGGAAAAATATTTTATTCCCTCGAATTTTGCTGATTCAAGGGGAGGAAAAAAATCACTACAATCGACACTCTGATCACTGGAGTATGGCAATATCCATCTCTATTTATCCTGCGGCACGATATTAAAGATATGTGGTGTTTCGTACAGCGAGCGGCAAGGACCGCAGCCTGGGTGAAAGGAAAACACGCACGTACAGCATTCACAGTAGTTCCATGAGCTCCACTGCTCGTTCGTGAACACGGGGGGCCAGGGGGGGGTCAGCATAACCAGGATTGACATAGAAACAGAGTGAAGCTGGCATTTTGAGGAGTGAATTTCAACAGGAGGGGAAGGGGATTTATAATATCTAATGCACCAGAGGGCATGCGGAGGAAGAGGGAGCCGAGTGAATATTATATTTCGCAAGCCCCCGGAGAGAGGGACTGCCTTTAATCGTTCAAATATTTATTGCTGATTCGACGAGGAATATGTTGCGTAATGACGACGTCGGTGTGACACAACTTCACTCGGCATTTTTGTCTTTTACGGATTTTTTTTTCCGCAAAGGTCTTCCACCCGACTTGTCAGACACTTCCGGATGACTCCGGCTTCCGGATTCTCTCGTGACGCTTGACTCTCGATGGAGGGTCGACGACGTCACTGAAAATAGAGTGCGGTCGTCGATCCCGACGCATGACGATATACAAAAATAAATAGTGATGCCTTTAGACTTGAGATTATGAGACAGTAGTTTGGAGAGGTGGTCGCGGTCTCAGTGATCGTGGAAATCTTTGATCTCGTCCCAGGCTCGACTCCTCTCGTGATGACACCGAGACAATTTGTCTCATCGCGGTCTCAAGTTTCTCGCATTTTTAATGTAAAATCTTGGTTTTTGTCTCGTTTGTCTCGTCTCGATTTTCTACGTATGAAAAACTTTATGAGACAATAGTTTGGAGAGGTGGGCGCGGTCTCAGTGATCGTGGAAATCTTTGGTCTCGTCCCCGGCTCGACTCCTCTCGTGATGACACCGAGACAATTTGTCTCATCGCGGTCTCAAGTTTCTCGTATTTTTAATGTAAAATCTTGGTTTTTGTCTCGTTTGTCTCGTCTCGATTTTCTACGTATGAAAAACTTTATGAGACAATAGTTTGGAGAGGTGGGCGCGGTCTCAGTGATCGTGGAAATCTTTGGTCTCGTCCCCGGCTCGACTCCTCTCGTGATGACACCGAGACAATTTGTCTCATCGCGGTCTCAAGTTTCTCGTATTTTTAATGTAAAATCTTGGTTTTTGTCTCGTTTGTCTCGTCTCGATTTTCTACGTATGAAAAACTTTATGAGACAATAGTTTGGAGAGGTGGGCGCGGTCTCAGTGATCGTGGAAATCTTTGGTCTCGTCCCCGGCTCGACTCCTCTCGTGATGACACCGAGACAATTTGTCTCATCGCGGTCTCAAGTTTCTCGTATTTTTAATGTAAAATCTTGGTTTTTGTCTCGTTTGTCTTGTCTCGATTTTCTACGTATGAAAAACTTTATGAGACAATAGTTTGGAGAGGTGGGCGCGGTCTCA
>NW_021680352.1:1241256-1303243 GCF_001412515.2 Diachasma alloeum
GGCTCGACTCCTCTCGTGATGACACCGAGACAATTTGTCTCATCGCGGTCTCAAGTTTCTCGTATTTTTAATGTAAAATCTTGGTTTTTGTCTCGTTTGTCTTGTCTCGATTTTCTACGTATGAAAAACTTTATGAGACAATAGTTTGGAGAGGTGGGCGCGGTCTCAATGATCGTGGAAATCTTTGGTCTCGTCCCAGGCTCGACTCCTCTCGTGATGACACCGAGACAATTTGTCTCATCGCGGTCTCAAGTTTCTCGCATTTTTAATGTAAAATCTTGGTTTTTGTCTCGTTTGTCTCGTCTCGATTTTCTACGTATGAAAAACGCGACAAATGGAAACCGAGGTGAGATAAATTGACTCGGAGTCGTCGCGAGAGATGTTGATACGGCGTTTTTCGAGACTGAGACGAGACCAAAAATTTCCGCGTTCACTGTAGTGATGCCACGAGACATTTCATGAGACATCGCGAGATGAGACAAATGAGATTTTAGATTCAACTCGGATTCATCACGAGAGGAGTCGATACTGCGCATTTCGAGACTGAGACGAGAGCAACGATTCCATTCATTGAGACCGAGATGGTCTCTCCAAAGTCTTGTCTCGTGATGTCTCATGAAATGTCTCGCGGCATCACTAGTTCACTGAGACCGAGACAATCTCCCCAAGGTATTGTCTCGTGATGTCTCGTAGTCTCTCCCGGCATCACTAAACTAAATGAAAAACGATGAGAACGAGTGGCGGTTGAGTTTATTCGCCGGAGTGGTGAACGATAAAAATTCACAAATTTAGCAATTGCGTTGGAGGGACATTGACAAAGGGAATGAAGGAAAAAAGGAGAATCGTGTGAAGCGAGGGAAGATGAAGAGGAGACGTCGCACTCTCGGGCGTCGCACCGATCCGGCTTGACTGCACGCGGCACGACCGACTTGGTGGGGATAGGGGACCTTGAGTCGCGTCACGTGACCGCCAAGGTGCATACGGGGTAGGGCGTCGAGGGCCTTGACCTTACCACCAATACTCTGACTACCTCATTTTCGTGTGCATGTGTGTACGTATTGAGCCGCCCCCCCTCTCGCCCTCTCTCTCTCTCTCTTGCCGAGGCATTTTCTCTCTTTATCATCTCAGTGAGAAGTTGAAGAGGCTGCGCACTCTCTGTTACACGAGTGACTTACTACCAACTGCGCCCGAAAACGTAGACCTTACGACACTTTCTATTCTTCCGGCTTCTGTCTCCCCCTCAACGTTCACTTGAAAATGTTTTTTTCACTTTTCGTGAATGAATGATTCACCCGTCGAAATGACATTTCGGATTTTTATTTTCGTGAACGGGAGGAGGTGAGTTTATCGAGGGAATAAAGAGTTGAGAGGAACGTCGACTCACGTAGGTGCGTCTGCGGTTGATTCCATTTTTTTATTACCAACGGCGTTGTCCCCCTGGTACCTATTGTTTGCCCTCGTCCTGTCTCATTCTCTCACAGATTTGAAAATAGGGGACGCTGAGAATTATTCGGAGGTGGAGGACGTGTAACGCACTCGTTTGGGTTTTTTCAAAATATATTTTTTTCCCGATTTTTGCTCAACTAATAACCTTGATAATAATAAACTCCTGAAATCATGGTGTCACTTGCTGGTGAAATCAATTTGGAGTCACCAATGAAATCACTGAAATCGCTGACATCAGTGAAATCAGAAATCTTGTGATTCTCATTCATGAAGTCATTTATTGAAGTCACAATGAAATCATTTGCAGTTAATGAAATCCATGAAATCACGAGGGAATCCCTCGACCGAAAATACACCACGTTCTACACTCGTTCTAGAATTTTTGGTTCGAGAATTTTGTAGTTCATACGCGCGTATTGATGGTAACAAAAGAGATATAGGTGTTTTGATATTAAACAATATCGAAAAACAATTTCACCTCCAACGTTTGATGACGAAGGGCACTTGAAAGTTGACCAAAAAATTTTGAGAAGTAAAAAAGTACTTCTAGTATTGTTCATTCGTTTATTAGAAATAATAACAATTTGTAAGCGTTCGTTAAATGTTTTATGATAATAAAATCAATCGTTTTGATAAATAATTATTTGATCTCGATTATTCTTTCAATTTCGGGTCATTGAATTTTCAGTGATTTCAGTTACGTAGAAATCATTGATTTCAGTCGAATAGAGTCAATGAAATCATGATGAGTCATGAAATCACTGGAAATCAGCTCCGGCGATTTTTCGCATTTCCCCAAAATGATTCGTATAATGCACATTTCGATCAACATAAGAGATTAAATAACTTACTCCAACTGTAAGAACCCGTAAGAGATAAAAAACAAATTTTGTTCAAAAAAAAAAAAAATAAAATAAACGCACTCGTCGCTCTCGGCTGAGGCAGCGCAGGTTCCACGCACAGGTCACCGAGCTCTCTTCACCCTCCCCTCTCTTAATATCTGCGTCTCACTCATTTCCTCGTGCAGCCGGATTTTTTTTTCTCTAACAAAAATTGCGAGGAATGGACAAGCGAAAATTATGGGAGAGGATCCGCGATAATGAATTCAACGACAATTACTCATTGAATATTATTTCATTTTACATGACTTTTTCATGCATCAATGGGAGAGATTAATTGCTTTGCACAACACGAAAGTGCGTGAGCGAGATCAATTTAACGACGGTCTCACGATAGATATGTGGAAATGATTGAGAAATCGACGGGTAGGAAGCCGAAGGGGAGTCAAGAAAAGTGAGTGCAGTGGTGTGTGGAGCAACGCCCAAACCAGATAACCAGCCCCGCACAACCATTGCACACACGCACCAGCCGATCTCAAAATGTGTGTGTTACGACTCTCGCAGAAAATGCTCGAGCCGGTCTCGTTGGAATAAAGAGACAGGGAATGGAGTGGGGAAAATGGGGGAAACGAGCCAAGTGGTGGCCCGTCAGGAATGCAGGTCCTGCCATTATCCATTTATTTATTCATCATTCTTCTTCCTAGGGGAAATTAATGCAGCGAAATTAGATGCAGATAGTGAAATACCTCCGACCTTTCGAGACGTTGAGAACAATTTATGAGCAACATTTAATTGAGAAAAGATTTATATCTTTTTCACGATCGAAATGAGGGAAAAAATTGAAATGTTTGGATATCTCCTGACGTTTATTGCGAGTCTCTAGCCAATCGATAAAACCGCGGGGAACAGGTTCCACTCGCAAGACTCGAGAGTGTCTCGGAGACGGAGGGGAAAAAAAAATATCCGGAAAATTAACTTTTCAAGACGGCTATTTCGTAAGTCAAGTCTCACACGAGCCGCAAGAATTTCCGGTGTTATCGCGGTTAAATCGACGGCGATTCCAGCGGTGGGCTGAAGGTTATTGAACAAATTTGCCCATCACCAAATCCAATACAGCCTCCCGTTGTTGTAACACACACGGTGGTCCGTGGAATGCGTGTATGGATACTCTCCCCTGTCGACCTCGCGTCAAACCCACTATCTCCGTCCTTTTCACTTCACCTCATGCCTTCCTCCTCCCGCCCTCTCTTCGCCCCTCCGCACACATTTTTCGCAATTTTTGTTTCCCCTTTTGCAGTCTCTCGCTCTCTCTTCTCCACACGCTTTCTCATGGGTTAACGTGCGTCATATCACGGCGACTTTTTACTCTCATAGTCCCTCCCGGGCCCCCAAGGCAACCACCGTGCGCCGTTTGAGCGCCTTCTAGCCTTCTTGGTGCCCTGGCTGTCTACTTGTCTGCAGACCGAAAGAGGGAACTTGCAGGAATTTTTTTCAATCTTCTAATCTCAAGTTTGGGGCCTGAATAATTCATTTTTCATTCACAAACGTTGAAAATATTGTTCATTAATTAGTAAGCAGTTGACAGTCGAGGATTTCAAACGTTTTGAAGTCGCTAATTACGTCACAGAAACGGTCGAGCGTTGGACCAATCATCAATCTTGAGGTGCGCTTTGACCAATGGGGGACAAGTTTCCACTCTCTTCTTTTTCGACCAATGACCGTCTTCGTGAAGTCATGACTCGGAAACTACTGATTTTCCGCGAAATTTACTGAATTAACTAAATTATCATGAGACATCTAGGCAGTGATGCCGCGAGACGAGATGAGACGAGACGAGAAACAGTATTTTCTTGTCTCGTCTCGTTGTCAGGAAACCATTCTCTCGTCTAGTCTCGTCTCGTCTCTATAATCCAATTTGCACAAAAAAAAATACACAGAGGTACAGAGAGGGGGAAGCTTTCTCGACTCTCGTCTCGTTTGTCTCGTCTTGTCTCGTCTTGCCTTATCTCGTCTCGATAATCCATTTTGCACGGAAAAAAATACACCGAGAGAGAGAGGGGGAGGCTGTCTCGACTCTCGTCTCGTCTCGTTTGTCTCGTCTCATGAGATGAGACGAGACGAGAAACTGCATCTTCTTGTCTCGTCTCGTTGTCAGAAACCCATTCTCTCGTCTAGTCTCATCTCGTCTCATCTCTATAATCCAATTTGCACAGAAAAAAAATACAAAGAGGTACAGAGCGGGGGCGGCTCTCTCGACTCTCGTCTCGTTCGTCTCGTCTTGTCTCGTCTTGCCTTATCTCGTCTCTATAATCCAATTTGCACGGAAAAAAATACATCGAGATGGAGAGAGGGAGAGGCTGTCCCGACTCTGGTCTCGTCTCGTCATGTCTCTCGTCTCGTTTGTCTCGTCTCGCCTTGTCTCGTCTCTATAATCCAATTTGGACGGAAAAAAATACACAGAGGAGCAGAGAAGAGGAGGCTCTCTCGACTCTCGTCTCCTCTCGTTTCTGTCATTGTCTCGAATGACTCGTCTCGTCATGTCTCTCATCTCGTTTGTCTCGTCTCGTCTCGCGGCATCGCTACATCCAGACAATATTTCCCCATAATTTTCCCCATTTAGCTATCCATATCTCACGAGAAATGTGCGACCAGAGAAATTAGAAAGAGCTCTTCGAAGTTACGTTTTGCCTGCTTATCCTCGGTTCTCCTACAAATTTATCCAATCCCCTCCCTCCTCCACCTCTCTGCGTATCCTCATTCGCCATAGTATATTTATACCGCCCGTGTTGGCCGCCATGTGCGTGTCCATTTCCGCGCGAAGGTCGTTCACGGGGACCGGAAGTGGGCCGTCCTTGCTCGAACGACCGTTACGTACTCACTCTAGAAGGCAGTTTGGCTATTGTCCAACGTTTTAATCCCCCACCCTCCGCGCATTTTCCCTCAATTAGTCCTTGATACTGTCTCAATTGACTTTGATTTAACTCGAAAATATGATGCTCATTGCAGAACACAAGCCGAGGGTAACAGCTCAGGAGTTTAAAGTATCCGGGAGTAGCTGTAATCGACGAGGGTCTTGCTCAGGATGCTGAGCAATCATCCTACGTTAATAGACTTAGGGTCACGTGAAGAGGAGGAAGAAGGTGCGTGGCTATTTGCCCGAGGGAGGATACACGTCCTCAACAGCTGAGAATGTCGGAGCAAAACGCTCCCACAGACGGCCCAGGCTGGTGGCCACCAGCGCAACCATGGAAAAGTTCGTCCACGAGTGTTGCTGGCACATCAGTTGTGACACGCAATCCTGAGACGGGGAAAAATGTATCAGTGACGACAATCAATGTACCACCGGTACAGGATATGCACGATGGTAAATACTCATTGAATTTAGTCGTTTTTTTTTCGGGGAATATTAAGTTCAACTTCAATAGCGAAGCGGCAAAACGGGTCAAGTCGCAATTTTGGGAGAAATCCATTTCAGAGGAGCTGAGTCGACATAAGCCGAAAAAAATGATTTAAAAATGAGCCAAGTCGACTCAGCTAGTTTTGTATGGATTCAATGGGCATTCTTAATATGGGCATTCTTAATCTTCTTAAATTGGAGTAGTTTGAATTAAAGAATTGGATTTCTAGCTTTCCCAATTTTATTATGACTTTAGAATAAAGGAAAATTAATTCAATCCATCCACCTGATAATTTGTCAATCGATTTTTTTTTATTGAGTGGCTTAAGTCGATAAAAATTGTTAAAAAATAGTCTAGAGAAGTTGCATCTTATCATGCTAAAATCTCTCTCGATATTGAACGAAATCCGTGCCTGAGTTTGATTAAATTCACAAAAGGACAGTCACTATCAGTTTTTCGGCTCTCCTGTACAATTCACATTTTTCGACTTAACCCGGTTTACCGCTTCGCTACTGACTTGTGGTTTTCTCTCGACCCTTTTGCGCAGAGAAGTGAGAAGGGGAATTAATGCTTTGGCTTTCAGGCACGTACCCGGGGAGATTATTACTGCACATGCTTTCCTTCTCATTTCCACTCGCACAGCCCTCTTGCGACACTTGTTCACGTAAACCTGTTGTATTTTAGAGCCGTCAAACATCAATTTCATATGCATTCCACAGGGCTGAGCATGTTTCATTGGGCGAACTAAAAATTGCATTTTTCTTGTTTCTATTTGTTATTCTCTTGAAAAAAGTCGCACTTCCACTGCCGTTAACGATCAGCAGTAATTTTAATTTGTTATTTGAATTGAAAAACAGGAAATAATTGAGAGCTTTTCATTCGTAAATTGCGGATAACAGTTATGAAGGGCTCAACAGGTGTCTGTTTACCATTGGATTTTCCTCATTTTGGGGATTTCTTTGGTTTAAAATATTTTTGTCACAACTTTCAAAGTAACTCATGGGCTGTATTACATCATTTCAACATTTTAACATTGAATTCCACGTTATTCCACTCATTCTATTTTCTTTATCATTATTTTCATTGTTTGGGTCATTGGAGTTGTCATTTAAGATAATTTGAGATATCTCATGACTTATTGGAAAAGAAAAAAATAAGATGAATAGAACAAATACTATATTTTTTTATATTAATTTATTTATAATAAAATAAAAAAATATTAATATTAATATTTTATTAAAATTAAATAAAAATGATTATTAAAAATAATAAATTGAATAATAATATTAATATTAATGATTTATATTAAATATTAACATTTCATGTTCATTTTATCATATTGTTTTAAATAACAAAAATTCTACATATTTATCATTTTAAAATATTTTCTTATCAATACATAAGATAATCAAGTTTAGAATGGAAAATTTCATGACTTATTGAAAAAGAAAAAAATAAGATGAATAGAACAAATACTATATTTTTTTATATTACAATTTTTTCCCCATTTTATTAAAAAATTAATCAATTTTTTTTTATATTTAATTTATTTCTAATAAAATAAAAAAATATTAATATTAATATTTTATTAAAATTAAATAAAAATGATTATTAAAAATAATAAATTGAATAATAATATTAATATTAATGATTTATATTAAATATTAACATTTCATGTTCATTTTATCATATTGTTTTAAATAACAAAAATTCTACATATTTATCATTTTAAAATATTTTCTTATCAATACATAAGATAATCAAGTTTAGAATGGAAAATTTCATGACTTATTGAAAAAGAAAAAAATAAGATGAATAGAACAAATACTATATTTTTTTATATTAATTTTTTTTCCATTTTATTAAAAAATTAATCAATTTTTTTTTATATTTAATTTATTTCTAATAAAATAAAAAAATATTAATATTAATATTTTATTAAAATTAAATAAAAATGATTATTAAAAATAATAAATTGAATAATAATATTAATATTAATGATTTATATTAAATATTACCATTTCATATTCATTTTCTCATATTGTCTTAAATAACAAAAATTCTACATATATATAATTTTTAAATATTTTCTTATCAATACATAAGATAATCAAGTTTAGAATGGAAATACTCCAAAGTGAGGCACAGCGGATTAGCTGCTGACCCAACCGTTCCATCCTTTCTTTAAAAAGGAATATCTCCGAATCCAAGACAGCTATCAAAATTTTCGACACCTTTTCCCCAGCCCCACCTCGCCGTCCAAAAAAGGTCCCCACAAAAATGTCCCCATCCCCCTCAGCTCCGTAGAAACCCCCGAAACCCTCAGACGTGAATTCACAATTCCCTCTTTTCTCGGCAGGCAAAAGCGTCAAGTACCTGGGAGGCCAGAACGGCGTGACAGTATCAGTGGTGTCGTCCTGCGGCAGTAGCCCCAGCCCAGGACTGAATGGGCCGGAGCCAGGCTCAGTGGACGATCTCGAGGAAAGCGATGGCGAAGTCAGCAAGATCGACTTCCGTGGCGTCAACTTGCGAACGAAGAAGAAGCGGGACGGCGACCCAGACAGCGTCTCAACGGCGGACGACTCCCACGAGCAGCCGGAGCGTCCGATGTCCTGGGAGGGTGAGCTGTCAGACCAGGAGATGTCCTCGAACACGCTCGCAACCCAGGAGCACGAGGAGACCTCGATGGAGGGAGTGCAGGTGTGCAGTCTGAGTCCTGGGCCCCAGGAGCAAAAATTCCCGATAAAGCCTGAGCCAGATTACCGCTCAAGTCCTGGCACCCCCCAGGGCCACACAGACCCTGCGATGCCCCAGGCCCACAGCCAGAGCCTCCAGCACCCCCAGCCCCACCCCCAGAGGGACCTCGAGCCGAATCATCAGAGCGACCTCCCCCTTCTGGTCGGCAAACTCCTCGGGGGCTACAGCAGTTCGACCCCCAACCACAGCCCCATCCTGAACCCTCGTCACCACCTGCAGAAGCACAGCCACACGAGATCCCAGGTCCCATCCCCAGACTCAGCAATCCACTCAGCCTACAGTGTCTTCAGCTCTCCAACTCAGTCACCCCACGCAGCTCGACACAATGCCCTCGGCGCTGGCAGCCCAGTGCCCTCGTCCTCCCTCTCGTTATCCCGCCACAGCTTCAACAATTCCACCTCCTCCCTCTCCCTCTCCCTCTCTCACTCCCTGTCGCGAAACAACTCAGACGCCTCCAGCAGCTGCTACAGCTACGGCTCCCTGAGCCCACCCACCCACTCACCAGTGCAACAGCCCAGGCACCCCCACCCCCATCACCACCAGATCCCCCAGGGGAGCCCCCTGCACCTGCCCTCGGGCTCGGCGAGTGCCCACTACTCTAGCCCACCTGATCTGACCAACGACCCCCACAACGACGAGGAGGACTGCAAAATACCCTCTGCACCATCGGGCATATCGACCAGGCAACAGCTCATCAACAGCCCCTGCCCAATATGCGGGGACAAGATAAGCGGCTTTCACTATGGCATTTTCTCGTGTGAGTCATGCAAGGGCTTCTTCAAACGCACTGTCCAGAATAGGAAGAACTACGTCTGCCTCAGGGGGGCTGGCTGTCCTGTCACTGTTGCCACGAGGAAGAAGTGCCCTGCCTGCAGGTTCGACAAGTGTCTCAATATGGGAATGAAGCTCGAGGCCATTCGCGAGGACAGGACTAGGGGTGGGAGGAGCACCTATCAGTGCACTTATACACTTCCAGCTAATCTCATGGGCAGTGCTGGGGGCATGGGGGATAAAGTCAATGCTGGGAACTGCAGTCCAGCTCCGGGGGAGCATCATCACTCGGCGAGACATCACTGGAATCATTCGCATAATAAAATGCAGGTTGTGCCCCAGCTGCTGCAGGATATCATGGATGTCGAGCATCTTTGGCATTATAATGATAATGATCGGGCTGGACAGGGGCAGGGGGGTGCGGGGGGACAGGGGAATGGGCTGGGGGAGTCCCTGGGGATCGCCACTGGGAGCAATGGAAATGTCGAGGGGAGGGGGGAGCCGGGGGGCTCCAGTCCTGGGCATTGTCAGGGGAATTGTCAGGAGCAGACGTCGACGAACGAGGGGACCAATGAGGGGGGCAACTCCAGTGGCAATGGGAACTCACAGCCACCCGACTTTCTGTCGAATTTGTGCAATATCGCTGATCACAGGCTTTATAAGATTGTCAAGTGGTGCAAGAGTCTGCCACTTTTCAAGAATATTTCGATTGATGATCAGATTTGTTTGCTGATTAATTCGTGGTGCGAACTGCTGCTGTTCTCGTGCTGCTTTCGGAGCATGAGCACCCCGGGGGAGATCAGGGTGTCCTTGGGGAAGTCCATTACTCTGGAGCAGGCCAGGCAGCTGGGGCTGGCTACCTGCATTGAGAGGATGCTCGCGTTCACTAATAACTTGAGGAGACTCAGGGTGGATCAGTACGAATACGTTGCGATGAAGGTAAATTGAGGTTTGGGGACGTTGGGGTGATTTTATATTGGGGGAGGTTGGGTGAAATCGACACTTGAATTTTTTTTTAATTTAGGGACTCGTTGAAATGCTCAGGAAATTCAAGTTTTTTTTTCAATGTAGAGAACAATTCAGTAGCGAAGCGGTAATCCGGGTCAAGTCGACTTAGCCCTTCGCTGAGTTTTCGAGGAATATCTCCGAATTCAAGAGAAATAGCGAAATTTTCATTATTAGCTTTTTTGTAGAGCGAACTGAGAGCTACAAAAAAGGTTATTACAAAAAATTTCTATGTTCCTTAGGTTCCGAGATATTATATACTGACCAATAGTCTAAATCGACTTAAACCGGTTTACCGCTTCGCTACTGAATTCTTTCCCTCTGTGATGGGCCTAAACTGAGCTCTATTGATACATTTGTTTCTGAGTTATGAGTAATTTTAAAAAATTTTGCGCTACCCTCCCCTAGATTTACTGAGGATGAAAGAAACGTGAAGTTGATTTATGGTTTTCCGTTTCACTTTTGACTTTTTTTAAAATGTTAGTGATTGGTTGAAATGCTGAAGAAATTTAATATTTTTTTTTTCAATGCAGAGAACAATTCCTTCCCTTTGTGAGGGGCCTAAACTGAGCTCTGTTGATACATTTGTTTCTGAGTTATGAGTAATTTTAAAAATTTTTGCCCTACCCTCCTCTAGATTTACTGAGGATGAAAGAAACGTGAAGTTGATTTATGGTTTTCCATTCACTTTTGACTTTTTTTAAAATGTTAGTGATTGGTTGAAATGCTGAGGAAATTTAATATTTTTTTTTTTCAATGCAGAGAACAATTCCTTCCCTTTGTGAGGGGCCTAAACTGAGCTCTATTGATACATTTGTTTCTGAGTTATGAGTAATTTTAAAAAATTTTGCGCTACCCTCCCCTAGATTTACTGAGGATGAAAGGAACGGGAAGTTGGTTACGTGAAAATGTCGAGAAACTTCGTGAACGGTAATCCCCAGTTCTGATTGGTCGAGTGGCGTGAAATAGTCGCTGAAAAAAATCCACGGTTTTTTCAAATTCTTCAAACGCCAAAAATTTTTTCTGCGTCGTATTTATCGTTTTTTTTATGGGTGAAGTTTAATATCACTTCAGTAATAAGAATAACATCAAATAAAAATTATTTGACACCCGCAGGTGATGAGAAAAAATCAATCAATCTGATGAATAAAATCAATATTCGAAAAATGTTCAAATGCAAGACTCCCCTTCCGTTTTACCCCCGGTGATCTGCACAAGAACCACCTTAAACCGTTTTACCGCCTCGCTCCTGGTTTATTATCACCAATATTCGCCATCAATGAATAATTTTTTTCTCCGCAGGTGATAGTACTATTAACTTCCGACACGAGTGAATTGAAAGAACCCGAGAAGGTCCGCGCCTCCCAGGAGAAGGCACTCCAAGCCCTCCAGCAGTACACGATAGCGAGGTATCCAGAGATGCCAGCGAAATTCGGAGAGCTCCTTCTCCGAATACCCGATCTCCAGAGGACCTGCCAAGCCGGCAAGGAGTTGTTGAGTCAAAAGCGCGCAGAGGGCGAGGGCAGCTCCTTCAATCTACTCATGGAGCTCCTCAGGGGCGACCACTGAACGAACAAATCCAATTGATCTGGTCTTCAAGGTGAATGAAAAAACGACAAGTTCTTCCATGGAAAATTTATCAAACCCATGATCCCTCGCTTATCGAGTCCACGAGCGCCCGGGAATCAGGTTGTAGTTGTTAAGGCGATAGTTCGAATGACTGCACTGAGAGAAAGACGACAAAGTTCTCAAACAAGTCTTACTTGTGCCAAGAAAATCATTTTTTGAAAATTATCAAAAAAGCATTTTTTGCGCCAAACATGCAGAGAGTGCGCTGGAATGAAAAATTTTTGTCGCAGAAGTAGATTCAGTAGTTCAAAAAAAATTGCATTCTCTCTATTTAGCTCTCGGCTGTCTGATAATCACAGGCAATAAATGAACCCTCAAATGAAACAATAATAATGACATGACAGCAATCATGTAACTTTTGTCAATTTTCAGCCAGCGATTTTGCTGGCCCAAACAAGACTTGTTTGACAACGTGTTTGTTTTTCTCTCAGTGTAGAGAGAATCTAAATGAAGAAAATATACAAAAAAAAATGACTGTAACTTGCGGATCGTCCGTTATAGCGATTAGCTCACTGGTGAGGGGACACACATTCTTTTTTCCAAGAGAAAAGAATTATTCTAGACTTAGAGCGATAGATGACTTATACAATAATATATATTTTATACTGAGAAATAATGCTTCCATTGAAGACGAACGGAGGGGCTTGCGCTCTTGCATTCCTGCCTTGATACACAGGAGTTCTTGTTTATTGATAATTTTTTTTTCTTTTTTTTTTATTGAAGAGGCCTGTCCGGTTACTGTTCGTAGCGTCCAAGCGTGCGTCCAGGTGCAAGTGAGACTGAAATTTTATTAGGGACGAGGGCTCGGGGGAATTGGACGCGCGCACTATTTTCTACTTCTCCTTATTACAATGTTATTGTTGTGGAGAAAGGATGAGTGAATGGATTCTGTTTTGTATGTAGTTGAAGATAATGAGGGAGAATTTGTAACATTGCGGCGAATCCACCAGTATTTTGTACCGTTTTTTTTTTAACGTTTACTTAATGGCGAAGCATGATTGTCTCCCAGTAACGAGAATGTACTTAAAAAGCGAAACAAACAAAAAAAGGATTTAATTTTAAATGCTTGATGATTTAAGTAGCTTACGTAGCCATGTGCCTTTCCCGAGATGGCAATTTGAATTTTTGAGATGATATTTTTTCATTGAATTCAACCAGATGTTCGTACTTTAATGCCTATTCCTGTCGTTTAATGTGATTTGTCGACAGAATTGGGGAAATTGTTTTGAAGCTTTGGCTAGGGGATTATTCGCCAGTGGAATCGCAAATTTCTTTTCGAGTGCAAATGAATTTGCGACTGGATTCACCGCGATCGAATACTTCACTAGTTTGGCTTCATGAAATCAGTGGCGAAGTGGTAAAACGGTTCAAGCAGACTATTGGCCGGTTTTTAGTGAATATCTCGGAATCTAAGGGAGATAGCTGAATTTTTGTGAGAACCTTTTTTGTAGGGCTCAAGTTTCTCTAGAAAAAAGGTCATTATGAAAATTTCATTATCTCCTTTAGATTCGGAGATATTCGGCGAAAACTTAATTAAGTGATGAGTCGACTTGAACCGTTTTACCACTTTGCTACTGAAATTGTTTTTTATTCAGTGCCTACGTCGAGACTAGTTGCTGGGCGTTAATTCAGTAGCGAAGTGGTAAAACAGTTTAAGTCGACTCATCTCCGAGTTGAGTTTTTGAGGAATACTTCCGAATCTACGGGAGATGGCGAAATTTTTGTAATGACTTTTTTTGTAGAGCGAATTGAGAGCTACAAAAAATGTTGAGACAAAAATTTTGGTATTTCCCTTAGATTCCGAGATTTTCACTGAAAAATGGTCAACAGTCAAAATTTGCTTATACACTGAGAGAAAAACGAGTTTTCAAACAAGTCTTACTTGTGCCAGGAAAATAGTTTTTTGAAAATTATCAAAAAAGGATTTTTTTGTGCCAAACATGCAGAGAGTGCGCCGGAGTGAAAAATTTTTGTCGCGAAAATAGATTTAGTAGTTCAAAAAAAATTGCATTCTCTGCAGACGCAAGAAACGTCATTTCTAGCACTACTCCTTCGTTATTCGATACTCCCATACGTATTTAGCTCCCGAAAAATCTTTTTTTTATGCGAAACAAGGGATAGTAGTTTTTCGTTTCGGCTGTCTAATAATAACAGACAAGAAATGAACCCTCAAATGAAACAATAATAATGATATGACAGCGATCTTGTAACTGGGATAAAATATTTGTTGATAAATTGTCCTCTAGATGAGATATTTTAATCCTGAAAAGGCACCGTCTGGTGTGAATTATCCGCCTCTTGAGCCAAATATTTCGTTGCTGTCGAAAGCAGAACAATTATTCATGTTTGAGACTCTCAAATTCGAACCAAACAAATTTTGTTTGAGAACGTATTTGTTTTTCTCTCGGTGTACCATTTTACCACTTCACTACTGAATTATTCCGTGACTGAGTGTATGAGTACTATGTAATAGTTTAGTGTCTAGCGTGCACTGGAGAACATGGAATGATCGAGTGGATTTGATAGCCCGTTGGCCGTAGTCTTTTATGAAATTTTATTATTTTTAAAAATTTCGTGTCTATGTTTCACGCGCCGTGTATCGTGGTTGATATGCGTTCTGGCGCGTGCATTGTTGGCCTTTTGTGCTCTTCCGGCATTTTTGAGCGATGCCGTAGTGGGCGATTGTCTGTGCGAATAGTTGTGGTGATGAAAATTGAAACTTTTTGATGAAAACTCTTTTTTAATGCCCAACAAAAAGACTGCGATGGGGAGAGTGTGTACAGAACATGATGAATCACCAAATATGCGTGGGACAAACGTGCATTAATGACGCCTGATGATCAGGGGCTAGATAGTTTTTAGTATACGCTGGCGATACTTGACGATCATTTCGGACAAAGTGATAGATCACTCGTTCATCCCCGCATATTGAAGATTAATTCGTAATAGGGAACTTGCATAGAGTCCACTTTTCGAATATTTTTAAATGAATAGAGTCTTTGGTGTCTGTGAACCATTCCAGAGTAAAAAGTTTTCCGAAAGGTGGTCTGGATATTTTGTAATAACTGATTAAAAAGGCATCAATTTTGAAAACTTTTTTTGGGGTGATGACGTCAATTCACCGGAATCAAGTTCCCCTTGCGACTACTAGCAGCGCTATTGAGTTATTCTAGCCTCTCAAAGTGCGAGACCTTCAACCAAAACAAATCGAGGGAGTTATGTTTGAAACAATTATTAAAAGTGGATAAAAAAAATATATTGGCACTAACAAATGAAGTTTGTGCTGAAAAATGATTTTCAAAAGGCGTGCTCGGGGAATTTACCAACGGTAGACGTGACTATGTTGATAGATTTTATGGGTTTAAATCTGTGTCAAAGTGTCGAAAGTCGTGGTTGTATAATTTTCACTGTTGTATTTTTACATCCTGGTACAAAACAATATTTATAAGGAGCTTTCATCACTCGATCCGGTTTTTCTGACACTTTCGAGCCTAGTACATGTACAGAGTATTTTCCTAGATTTCAGCAGCTGTACTGAACCGCTTGACGGCGCCACACGACAATTTCGGCCTCCGGTGAGTTGACGTCACAGGCCTTTTTAGAACGTTTAAAAAATGCAATTTTTAAAAGCAAATAAATAATTACTCAACTATTTTCCGTGTGTTTCCGTGTCAAATATGAGTTCTTGGGGGCATATATTTGAGGAAATTTTTTTTTAAAAAAACATGCGAGTTCCCTATTGTGATTGAATGTTCGGCAACTGAATTTGTGGTCTGTGGTGGTTTTTAGAGCGACTGAAATTGAGAAACTTCATCGTAATACTTAATGTAATGGTAATAGGAAGAAAAAGTATCCAGTATTCCCGATGATTCATAATAAAATTGGTATTATAAATGTTAAAAGTGAGTGTCAGTTGAGTTAGGGCGAGGAGATGTGTAAATATTGCGAAGAAAAAAATATTGAAAACATTTTATACGATTGAGGACTCGCCAACTTTGCGCTAGGTGAATGAATGAGTGGTGATGATTTGTGAGAGATTTTTATCTGAATGCAAGTAATTTTTTTCAACGATTGAGCGTTGAAAGTCAATGATAAAGATCGATATTTGCCTGTTGAAAAGTGACTATTCTATGTTTATATTTGATAATATAGCTATTTCTACGTCTTTTTAATGTAATACTTATGATTACAAGTCGAGACAGATTGTTTTTTATATGAACAGATGGAAAAAATCCAATATTGATTGAATTATTTATGCCCTCGTTGATGGGAACGAGATGATGATGGAGAAAAACATTATTTCAGTGAATAAATGCAGCTATTTTTTGTAAATCAGGAGCGTGGCTGCAGTCTGAGTATCCCCAATGATTTTTATCACGAAAAATGAGAGATTTATGAGGAGCATTCCACGACAAATGAGTCAACTGGCCGACCCTTACTCTCTTGGAATTTAGTGGCGATTTTTTTACATTTTTCCGTTTTTTCCCGATAACTCGAGTTCTATTCGTCCGATTTTGATTTATTAAGCGTCAATATTTTCCATTTTTTACCGCCTATGCGAGGAATTTCCGGTACATTTTTTTTTCGACTCCTAGATGCTCATAATAACGAATTTTCGAATAAAAAAAATTGAAAAGTTGAATTTTGCAAATTACGTCACTTTTGATTTGTTTCATTTTTTTTCAGTAATTCTTACAATCAAAACAAGTATTTTCAGCCGTCATTTAAGTTCGGCATCCGCTTGGATCTATTTAATTTTCAATTTTTTCTTTTCGAAATTTCGCAAATTTGGTCAAAACACCCCTAAACGCCCTCGATTATGTATCGAAAAATATGTAATATATAGGTATACAGTCAAATTCACTTTATACTGTCAATAATCAAAGTTAATCAACGCCATTTTGGGGTGTTTTGACCAAATTTGCGGAATTTCGAAAAGAAAAAATTGAAAATAAAATGGATCTAGGAGGATCCCCAACCTGTATGACGGCTCAAAATACTTGTTTTGATTGTAAGAATTACTGAAAAAAAAATGAAACAAATCAAAAGTGACATAATTTACAAAACTCGACTTTTTGAACTTTTTTTATTCGAAAATTCGTTATTATGAGCATCTAGGAATCGGAAAAAAATGTACTGAAAATTCCTCGTATAGGCGGTACAAAATAGAAAATTTTGACGCTTAATAAATCAAAATCGGATGAATAGCTCTCGAGTTATTGAAAAAAACCGGAAAAACGAGAAAAAAATCATATCTCCAAACTGGTCGGCCGAAAAAATCTGAAAAAATTTGAGAGATAGTTTTTCAACTCCCCCAATCGTAGAAAAAATCGGAATCAATTCCCAAGAGGGTGAGAGCCAACGGTCGACTCATTTGGCGTGGAATACCTCATACCACGCACGAAAAATTTAATAGAAAAACCAATCGACTTCGTTAGAAAATTCTATTGAATTTCTACGAATCTTTCTATTAGTTTTTGGCTGATTCTATTGACATGTTCAATAGAAAACATTCAATCGAAAAAGTCAACAGAATTCGATTTTTCCATATAACTTATTCTTTTCATATATTTTCTATAGAATTTGCTCGACTCAAATTTTCTAAGTATTTTTCATTCAATTATTCTTTTCTTCTCACCAAGAGAATCGAACGAAAAAACTTGGAAAATTTGAGCCGAGGAAATTCTGTAGAAAATATCTCAATAGAATAAGTTATACAGAAAAATTGAATTCTATTGACTTGTTCTACTGAATATTTTCTACTGAACATCAATTGAATCAGTCGAAAACTAATAGAACAGTTCAACAGAAATTCAGTAGAATTTCCCAACGAAATCGACAGGTTTTTCTATTAAATGGTTTCTTCCGTGATGCAAAAACATTCGTCAATGATGACAATATTTAGGTGAGACATTGAGAATAAATCGAATCGTATTAGATATTCGAAAGAGCTTAATAATGACAGACTGTATTTTGAATTAAATGCATAAAAACACATCTATGAGTAATAGTGATACGAATTGATAAGCCTAAGCATTAAGGAGAGTTGAACAGAGAGCCGTGTAATGATAATGAAAGATATCCCTGTAGCAATAGTGCGTTTGACAGATACTCATCGAGTATTTCCCTCATGTCGATATTGCACTCGACAATATCAGCAAAACAGTCCAAATCAGAGGAACAATGAGTTGTAATAATTTTTGACTATCATCAAAGCTTGAATTGTGAACGAAAGAAAGTTTTGAATCAATCCAATTCCGTACTCAATGTAGGCACAAGGCTATTTGAAGCTGACACAGTTGAACGTCGCAGTTTTATAAACAGTACGAATTTTCATTGGAAAATAAAAGAAACTTTTTACAAAAGTGAATTCTGTTGGCTTTCTTTCACTTCGTGATTATTTCAGCAGCGAACTTTAGATAACTTTTTCTGTAGAGCACATTGAGTGCTACAGAAAAGGTCTGAACAAAAATTTTGCTATCTCCCTTGGATTTCGAGATATTCATTGAATACTGACTCGATAGTAAAATGGTTTAGGTTGATTTTGACTATTCGCACGGTTTTCAAAGGATATCTGCGATTCTAAGGCAGATAGCGAAATTTTTGTTATAACTTTTTCTGTAGAGCACATTGAGTGCTACAGAAAAGGTCTGAACAAAAATTTTGCTATCTCCCTTGGATTTCGAGATATTCATTGAATACTGACACGATAGTGTAAATTTGAATTATATTGTTCAGTGGATTAAGGTGTTTCGGTTGCAAAGTCAAAATAATGAAAAAAAATTGGAAAATTCAGGGGAGAGAATTCTAAGTATGCAGCATCATTGAGAATTTTTGCACATTTTTTCCAGATCGCAGTTTCAAGAAAAAAAATAATGAAATTTGGATGTTTTTGTGAGCCCTCCAGCTATAACCTCTGAGGTTATCCCACTCTCAATCAGAGAAATTTCCATGGCAGCCAAAAAAATAATGAACTATTAAGGAAAAACTAGTGGCTGACAAATCAAATCTTTCTTGAGAACACGTATAAGTTTCCGATTTTTTTCCGATTTCATAAGAAAGTTATTTGAACAAATGATTCGGAAAATTATGAGTTTCGGGGCAATTACGCCCTCACGCGCAGGCGCGTGATTCGAATGTTAGTGAGCACCTGGGAAAGTTATGGGTTGGACCACGGAACTGAGAGAGAGAAAACACTCGACAGGTTTACCAACTCGAGACGCATTTTAATATTATTCCAATAATTAGAATAACACCCAATAAAAATTATTTGACACCCGTAGGCGATGAGAAAAAAATCAATCAATCTGATAAATAAAGTCAATACTCAAAAAATGTTCAAATGCCCACTTAAATAGTTACTTGAAAATTGGAGAATTTCGTGCTCAGCGATTGAATCAGGGCTCGAGAACAATGAGACTTCCCTTCCGTTCCACCGCCCGGTGATCAACCTACGAAACACCGTAACAGAAATCAGGAATTTTCCTGCAATTTAACATGTTCATTTTTTATTTCTCGCACCTTGACAATGAGATCATAGTGTTTTCATTTCCCCAAAAATTTAATTGAATTCAAAAAACAGCGCCAATGAACAACTCAGTCGGTAAAAGCACTTCTCCCCCACAATTCTACCAACTGCGCAGACCTCTCGGTTTTATCGCCGTTGAGTTGGAGAGCCCGAACCAGACGGTGTCTTGTGATCGAACAGCTGAACAGTGAAACAGAGTAGAATATTTAAGCCACTCCAGTTGCAGAAAAAAATTCATAGAAAACTCTCGTGGCAGCAGAGTTGGTGTGATCCTGCGACAGAAGGAATTGCACAATTATGGCCGATCGCAACAACATAAATCAGATGATTCCGGCACTGCCAGAGGAGAAACACGGTAATTGCTCGTCGACTCTATTTATTTCCTCGCACCTGACACTGCCACTCCCACGACATCCAAAACGATCTTTATTTAACCGTGGGAATGTCCAAGATTTTGGTGTCAACACCTCACGACGAATCCAAGTTCAACGTCAATCCCTGTTGGCGATGATAATGGAGTCCATTTATTCTTCAACTTCACTTTGTTCGCAGATATGCTGGCAGCCACTAGTGTTTTGCAGCAGCAAGCCTCTGACATCAGAAATCAGAAGATCAATTGGCAGTCTTATTGCCAGTGAGTGTCAGCAATTGTCTGTACCATTTATTCACGAGTTTACTGATTAATTATTCAAGGACGTTTATCCAAAATCGCAAGTACTTGAAAAAAATTGATTTTTTTTAAACTGAGAGATGAAGATATTCCCTCAACTTTGATACAAATTTCAATTCACCAACCCATGTTCATTATTTAGAAATGAATTATTAGAATATTACATATTAGACATATTAGAATAGACATTATTTAGAATAATTCAAATATTTCCTCTTTTTGCCCGGTTACAGATCTCAGATGATCTCGAAGGAGGACTATGACTTCATCGTAGCCTTTGACACGAACGAATCAGCTGTCAAGGACGCAATGCTCAAGGAGAATCCCAATCAAGCAGCCAAGACTTTTTTAAATCTCCTGGGACACGTCTCCAAGGACCAAACGATCCAGTACATCCTCACAATGATCGACGACATGCTCCAGGTGTTTATCCGGCAACATATCAACTAGTTTTTCCGAAATTACCATATTTTTAGGAATTAGCCGAAATTCATTCATTTTCATTTTCAATTTAATTTCCTTTTATTCTTTGCTTTTCACCAGACAACGTAATGCAACTCAATTTAACCACTCAACAAATGCATTAATAATTAATATCACCGGAAAATTCAATTTTTTTTCTATTAATCATAAGAGATCAATAATTTAGTATTAATAGCTGATTCGATAATATTTTTTTGCCGTTTTCCGAGTACTGAATTGATTAAATTGTATTTCGTGTGGATTATCCCCTCTCAAATTTCTCACCGGATAATGTAAATATGTTTATGAATTCGTAAGCACACGAATATTTTTTTTATAATACTATATTTTTAGGCATTAGCCGGAATTCTTTTTCATTTTCATTTTTTTTATTCTTCGCTTTTCAACAGACAACGTAATGCAACTCAATTTAACTACTCAACTAATACATTAATCATTATTATCACACAAAGATTCAATTTTTTTTCTATTGACAATGATAAAAGTCAATATTCAGTCTTTTCAACTAGGGGACATTTCAATTAACGACAATAATATGATAACAATAATAATAATAACAATAATAATAATAATAATAATAAACAATAATATGGAAACAATAATTGACAATATTCAATAACGATAATAATAATTTCAAGCGTTTGGCGTGGTTTTAAATCTGAGAAGTTGAAATGTCGTAGTTAAAATGTTATAGTTGAAAAGAAAAACATCTTCGTTTATCCTTCTCCTCAACGTAATTTAATTTGCAGGAAGATCGTAGTCGTGTAGAAATATTTCGAGAGCACTCGAACAGAAAGCGAGAGTCCGTCTGGGGCCCATTCCTCAATTTACTCAATAGGCAGGATGGCTTTATCATGAATATGACATCGAGAATCATCGCCAAACTGGCCTGCTGGAGTCATGAGCTCATGGAGAAGACAGATCTCCAGTTTTACCTCACTTGGCTCAAGGATCAGCTTCAGTTGAGTGTAAGTTTGCCACGACAATTACCTCTGCATCTCAATTAGTATTGATTCTGTTCATTTACCAGTTTTTACTATTTCCACATTTTAATTTAGAACTCGAAATCATTAATTTATTATTTGTTCCAGGATGTTAAGCCTTTATTATTATTTTTTCCGCATTTTTCAAATCTAGTTGGTAGAGTGGGATTCACTTGATAGATTGGCTTTTCCTGCATGCTTTACTCTGCTTTTTCTTAATTCTGGAGTAATTCACGCTTACAACCATCAGCTGGGTATTTATCGGAATTTATTATTCATTAGCCTTTTGTAGAATTATTCTCTGTCGGTCACTAACAACCTTTGCTGGATATCATCAAGTAACAGATACTCGTGTCACTCATTCGTTCAGTAGGGAACAACCAAACAGAATCGCACACTGAGAGAGAAATGAACGGGTTCTCGGACGAGTCTCGTTTGAGCAGAAAATCATCACAAGTTCAAAATTACTCGAAAAAGAAATATTTTGTTCCTACGTTGCAGGACTACTATATCTTCGTTATTATATTATTTAAGAATTCATTTTTAAGTCGAAATGAAAAACTACTTTCCCTTATTTCGCATAAAAGAAAAGTTTTTGAGAGCAAAACGCGTTGAATTCAGCAGTGAAGTGGTCGAGTTCTTGTTGAATAACTCGGAATTTAATAAAGATAACGAAATTCAGTGAAGTAGTCGCTGAACAAAATCCCCGGTATTTTCAAATTCCTCGAATGCCAAAAAATTTTCTGCGTCATATTTTTCATTTTTTCATGTGTGAAGTTTATCTTTATATCAAAATCTAAATCACATCTAAATTGCCTAATTGTTGATCATGAGAAAAGAACATAGTATTTCTACATTTTTTAACTCACAAATTTTTCTTCACTTCCCAAATTTTAATTTTTTCATATTTATCATACGCAAAAATGATCAATTCTTGCTTCTCAGATTTTCATACATAAATTCTAAACTCTACAAAATTCATGAAAATTCGATAACGAAATTCAGTGAAGTAGTCGCTGAACAAAATCCCCGGTATTTTCAAATTCCTCGAATGCCAAAAAATTTTCTGCGTCATATTTTTCATTTTTTCATGTGTGAAGTTTATCTTTATATCAAAACACATCTAAATTGCCTAATTGTTGATCATGACAAAAAAACAGTATTTCTACATTTTTTAACTCACAAATTATTCTTCACTTCCCAAATTTTAATTTTTTCATATTTATCATACGCAAAAATGATCAATTCTTGCTTCACAGATTTTCATACATAAATTCTAAACTCTACAAAATTCATGAAAATTCTTTGGTTTCCCAAATAATTCGAGAAAAATCTTTGAAGTTATCTGGAAAGTTGTCAAATTTTTCGAAGAATTCAAGAAATTTTAGCTTTTTCGGAAATCAATTCATAACCCTCCCCTCATTTTTCAACAATTACAAATTTTAATCAGATGATTTTAAAAAGTAAAAGAAAAAGAATTGACGTTTCACTTCATTCTCTTAATTCTCTTCAAGTCATTATCAATATTTATAAAACATCTATGAGTACATGAAGTATAATAAATTCGATTTCTTCACTTTCACAGATCCATTCGATTACTATATTTAAACGTTAATCAACAAAAGTCGAAAACTTTTGTCGAGAGCCTATTCACTTTTCTCTCAGTGCACAGCCAGGCCTTGTCGCTTATGTGCGGGGTAGACACGGTTCCAAAGAAAACATTAAAAAACCAGATTATTCATACGAATGGACCTGTCGAATGGGTTTTTAGTTTGAGGCTGTGCAGGAGACAAATATGCATGCCGAGGTGGTGCAAGACTTGACCCCCAACGAACCTGGAGAGGCCACTGACCTCCAAGAAATGCCCAGTCTGGTTGGTTCTGTAATAACACATCGTACCATAATTAATCGCGTCCTCAGTGACATACGTATCAGCTTCCCCAATCTCTCTCAGCGATTAAAAAATCCCAGAGAGCCGTTAAACATTTTCTCTCCCAGCTGGTGACTACACTGAGAGAAAAACGACAAAGTTCTCGAACAAGTCCTACTCGTGCCAAGAAAATAGTTTTTTGAAAATGATCAAAAAAGGATTTTTCTCTGAAAAATTTTTGTCGCAAAAATAGATTTAGTAGTTAAAAAAAAATTGCATTCTCTTGCAATTGTGAATTATCCGCCTCTTGAGCCAACTATATCGTTTCTGTCGACAGCAGAACAATTATTCATGTTCGAGACTTTCAAATTCGACCCAAACAAATTCACCAGCGAATTGGTAAAACGGTATAAGTCAATCTTGACTATTGACCAATTTGACTAAATATCTCGGAATCTAAGGGGGATAGCAAAATTTTTGTTATAATCTTTTTTGTAGAGCCGACTGAGAGCTCCAACAAATGTACCCACGAAAATTTCGCTATCTCCCTTAGATTCCAAAATATTCCTCAAAAACTCAACGGGGAGATGAGTCGACTCAACCCGCTTCACCACTTCGCTACTGAATTCTCTTTCGCCAATTTCCAACTAGCGATTTTGTTGCCCCCACCAAGACCCGTTCGACACCGTGTTAGTCTCTCTCTCTCAGGGCACAGCTAACAATTATTAATCCAAAAATTTAATTGCAGAACAACGAGTACATTCAGTCGGTCGCGCGCTGCCTCCAGATGATGCTGCGCATCGACGAATATCGTTTCGCCTTCGTCTCAGTCGATGGGATCTCGACGCTGCTGAGTGTCCTGTCTGGTCGCGTCAACTTCCAAGTGCAGTACCAACTCATCTTCTGCCTGTGGGTCCTCACCTTCAACCCCCTCCTCGCCGAGAAGATGAACAAGTTCAACGTGATTCCCATTCTCGCTGACATTCTCAGTGACTCCGTCAAGGAGAAGGTGACTCGCATCATCCTCGCTGTCTTCAGAAATTTAATCGAGAAGGTGGAGGACAATCAGGTGGCCAAGGAGCACTGCATCGCAATGGTCCAGTGCAAAGTGCTGAAGCAGCTGTCGATTCTCTCCCAGCGAAAATTCGACGACGAGGATATCACAGCGGACATTGAATTCCTGAATGAGAAACTCCAGGCATCTGTCCAGGAC
The DNA here is from genome assembly GCF_001412515.2 of Diachasma alloeum. Classification (NCBI taxonomy): domain Eukaryota; kingdom Metazoa; phylum Arthropoda; class Insecta; order Hymenoptera; family Braconidae; genus Diachasma; species Diachasma alloeum. The sequence continues at coordinate 1,265,849 of NW_021680352.1, forward strand.
CTGAGCTCGTTCGACGAGTACTCGACTCAGGTGAAGTCCGGACGCCTCGAGTGGTCGCCAGTCCACAAGTCCAGTAAATTCTGGAGGGAGAACGCCAGTCGCCTCAACGAGAAGAACTACGAACTCCTGCGCATTCTGGTGCACCTCCTGGAGACCAGCAAGGATCCGCTGGTCCTCAGTGTCGCCTCGTTCGACATTGGGGAGTACGTGAGGCACTATCCACGTGGAAAGCACGTTATTGAACAGCTCGGTGGCAAGCAGAGGGTCATGCAACTGCTGAGCCACGAGGATCCCAACGTGAGGTACGAGGCCTTGATTGCCGTTCAGAAACTCATGGTCCACAACTGGGAGTACCTCGGCAAGCAGCTCGAGAAGGAGACTGGGGTCTCCGCAGCACCAGGCACCAAACCTGGCTCGCAAGTTGCCACCAAGGCATAAGTTCATTGTTGTTGATTTACTGTTAATGTGGTTTGAGGGGAGGAGAGTTTTAATTTGCTCGTTAATCTGGTTTTCCTTTTTCAAATTGATTCGACGGAATTAGATGTCAACATTCCATAACTCGCGGATTTTAAATTTCAGGTGTTCTGTAAAGAAAATTATGAAATTACTCCCCAGGAGAGTTGTCATGCTACGTTATTTTATGAATCGAAAGAAAGGGAATGGGGAATTTTAGGGGGAATGTGGGGATGTGGAACAGCAGCCGATTTCTCGTATTTTGTTGAATGCTGGTTATCTTGGTGGAGAGGGATTTTGGGGGAAAGTGTCGAGAGGATGATTGAGTAATCAATTAAGGTAGCTCTGCCCTTATGGTAAATTCAAAGATTATTGAAAACTGCAAAAAATTGCAGAAAACTCGATTAGATTCGGAGTTCTAATTTTTTTCTCAATTTAATTATCGTTTTGGTTTTTCAAAGAAGAAATGTTTAAAAATCAGGATTTAACCCAGTGTCCTATGTGAAAATCAACATTTCCATTGTAATCAAAGATTATAATCTGATTTTTTTTTCATTGGATGTGAAAAAATCAAGACTTTTTTGACACCTCATAAAAAATAATCCATCGTTTTGCAAACAAGTTTCATTATTTATTTATAAGAGGGAAATATTTGAAAAAATATCAGTATTTTGCGAAATTTAATTTAGATAATACTGACTGGGTGTGAATTTTTCAAATTTTTTCCATGCAATTTACTTTAAAACTTTAAGAACTGAAAATATCCAAAAGTACTCCGTAGCACGGCCGAAGGGTGGAGCTACTTTAAATTAGTAGCGAAGCGCTAAACCGGGTTGTCAATTTTTTTTTTCTTTAAAAATAAGTTTTACTGAAATCGACTCTTGAGGGTCTGATGCATCTGCCGCATTAACGATTTTCGTCTGAAAATATATTTAATGCCTTCTTCGGAAAGAAATGCAACGGGTTGAGTCGCAATTTTGGGAAAAATCTATTTGAGAGGAGCTAAATCGACAAAAACCGAAAAAAATTATTTGAAAATGAGTCAATGGGTATTCTTAACATTCTTCTTAAATTGGAGTAGTTTGAATTAAAGAATTGGATTTCTAGCTTTCCCACTTTACCGACTATAAAATTTTATTATGATTTTGGAATAAAAGAAAATTAATTAAATCCCTCCACCTGATGATTTGTCAATCGACTTTTTTAATTGAGTGGCGGTTTAAGTCGACATAACTCAGTTGAAGGGAAAAATCAAGAGAGCTAAGTCGATTTAACTCTTCGAGTGTGGAAAACAATCCGCGCAAAGTCGATAAAAATTGTTAAAAAATACTCTGGAGAAGTTGCAACTCATGCTAAAATCTCTCTCGATATTGCCCGAAATCCGTGCCTGACCCACTCGACCCAGTTTACCGCTCCTCTACTGAAATATGACACTACCCGTTTCCTCATTCACCACTTCCCCGCCGATTTGTAAAATCGAACCATGTAAATACATTCGAAGCATGTCAATCCAGCAGCCCTCGACACGCACAGATCCTCCAGCACTTCCTGAAATTCGTGTGAACTGGTGAATTGTGTAATATAATTAATAAAGCGTTGATCTTACCAGTAGAAAAGAATCGAGTTAAACTTCGCAAAGTATTACGACTAATAAAAAGACGTTACACCAGACCCCTCGCCTCCAAAGTATTCCTTTATTAATGCCTCTCTTAAAAAACCGTTTAATCTCCATTAATTCCTCACACCTCATCGAAAGTCATCTTGATATTAATATTACACGACACAAGCTGACTGACCAGATACTTGAAAATATACGGAACATCGATCTCCCCGAGAGCCTGATCATCCCTACAAAGACTGCACCGTTTCCTGCTCCCCACCGTCGACTTGCTGCTCCTCACGAGTTCCACCACAGGTCCCACTAGGGTCCCACACCTGCGACATATGATCGCCGACGTTTTATCGGAGCAATGAAACAGTCGATCCTGAAGGAGATAAGCGCACCCATGTGATATCAGCGAGTCCCTCTCCATCTCTCCAAACCTGACGCCACCCCCTCGCCTCCTCCCCTTGATGGGCTGCCTGGTCCTCACATCAATGGCCCCAGTGCTCCTCACCTGCCACTTATCCGAGACCATGTGCCGGAGTCTCTGATAATGCACGACCCCAAAGAATATCTCACAACTCATCTCCCGCCCATCGATCCCATTGTACATCCTCTCAGTCCCATAATAATTGTACCCCCCGAGCTCCAGTAATTTTCCAAAATACTCGACAGCAGTGTCGTCCTCATTGAACCTGAAGGGTGTGGCATCGTGCACCAGTCCATGAACAGCCCCCGACTTCCCCGCCATCACTTCAATCATCATGGCAATGGTCATTCTGCTGGGAAACCCATGAGGATTAAAAACGATATCAGGAATGAGCCCAGACTCCGTGAAGGGCAGATCCTCAGTGGCCCATTTCTGCGAGCATATGCCCTTCTGCCCGGCCCGAGAGGCGAATTTATCCCCCACCTGTGGATTCCTGGGGACTCTGAAGGTGATGCAAGCCCTCCTGGCCCCACGAGTCTGCGTCGTCCCACACAATCGCACATTATCAACGACCACCTCCTCCTTCCCCTTGTACCTCCCAACCACGTGCTTCCCCTGCTGTCCATCGTAGAAGCAGTAGTAGGGATCCCCAGTCTGGAGCCTACACCCAGCATTGGGCAGACCGTCTGCATCGAGCTTCTCGCACAAATTAGCCTGCTCAGGCTGCCTAGCAAAGTAACTAGTGGTATCAGGCAAATTAACAAATTCTGATTTGTAGATCATCCCGTGTGCGAATCCCCGCTCGTAAGCCGACTTATTGATGATCATAGCGTCCTCCATGTCATACCCAGTGTATGAAATAACAGCTACAATGGCATTGGTTCCCATCGCGAAGTCATCGAGATTTATGTTGTCGTGATGAACTGGCCTGAATAATGGGGTCGCAGGTGTCTGGAGCCTGTACAATTTCGTCTCCGCCTGGATGTGCCAGGTGTGGCATGGGGTTCCCATCGTCTGCTTGCCCATCTGACACTGGTACATATTCCTCGGACTCTGATTGCAATCTGGCATGGGTATGAGACACGCCAAATTACTCATGAATGCAGTTTTCCCAGGCTCCTGATGTGTCGTAAGTGGATTCTGCTCTTCGGGTACAGTGCAGATCTCCAGATAGACCTGCTCGAAGGTCCCAATGAGCTCGACTTTGTTGGCCGCCAGATTGATCACTGGTCTCATCATCCTCGCTGGCCCAGTGAATACGAAGAGCCCTGGGTACTGGGAGGGCACGTTGCCCTTGGGTACGAGGACAATCTCCATGGTATTGGGCACCTTCTCCCCATCAATCTTCAGGAGTCTGAGTTTATCCACCACCTTCGTGACAATAGCATCCTCGATTAGGCCTACTACATTCCCATCCACCAATACAGTGTAGGAATTGGTGAAGTCATCAGCGATTGACAGGGGAGTCATCCCCAAATCCAGTAGAACAGTGGGAATGCCAGCCCTCAGTGCCTCCTCCGGGTGCTTGGTAACCACACAGTTCATCGTCAAGTGATTGAGGAGACCGCAGGGGGAGCCGTCAGGCGTGTGAACAGGACAGATGAAGCCCCAGGCGTCAGGCAGCAGTTGCCTGGCCTCAGTGGTCCTCATCTCCTGGAAAAACGAGCCCCTGTGAATGGCCCTGAAGTGGCTCATATACCTCATCCTGTTGATGTTCTCAGCGACAATAGTCAGCCCCGAGTGCTGCATCAATCCAAGCCCAGTCTGCGATTTGATGTTCCCAGTCGACAAAAAATTCTCCATCGAGCTCTCAATAGTCCCCGTGTACTTCATGGCTGTCAGCATCTCCTGGGGAGTGATGTAAAAATTATTGCCCACTGTCTTAGCTCTTTTGAGAATTGACATTCTCAGGATACTCAGCCACGTCTGCAACTTCTCCTTGAGGACCTGGAGGTACAAGTGGCCCCCTAGAAGGCACTCCTGCATCATGACAGCGTCAGCCCCCTCAACAGCGCATTTATCGTTGGCCAGGGAGAACAATTTTTTCGTCATGTAAATCAGCAGATTGAATTTGTCCCTGGGATCGTCCAGGTGTATCACCACACACCTCTGGATGATGAAGTCGCAGACCCCAGTGTCAGAGGTGTCCGCTGGCACCTCCAGGAGTCTCACCCTGAACATCTTCCCAATGTAACGTTTGCACTGGTCGTGCGAGTGGAGATTCTCTCCATGAACTGCCCTCAGCATATTCAAGATACATCCTTTGTAATATAAATTGTCTTCGCAGCCTGCGATGAGTGCATCGTAGATGAATTTATCAGACACATCGATCAGAGACTTGAGCATGAGGATGATGGGAACGTAGTAGAGGATTTTCTTGTGTGTGAACATGAGCTTGGCTGTGCCGTCGGTGACGTAGTGGAGAGTGTTGTTGGTGGCTGTGTTGTCGTCTCGTACACTCCTCAGGAGGAGGCCGAGGTCGCTGAAGAGAGCTCCCCTCCCCTTCCAGCCGGATCTCCTGATGGCAATGGGGTAGTTTCGCCGAGTCATCAGGAGCATTCTTATGAGCCTCTCGTGGCCCTTGATGATGAAGTAGCCACCCCACTCCTGCTCATGCTCACCCCTCGACACTAGCTGCGCAGGGGTGAGGTTTTTCAAGTGACAGCGACGAGATCTCACCATTACTGGAATGTCTCCGAGCTCTTTGTCGAGGCTCTCTTGTTGTCTGCCGTTTACCGACCATCCCAGTTTGATCATCAGTTTACCTAGAACGCAGAATTTATTTTCGAGTCAGATTAAGTCAGATTAAGGGCCTTGGAGACATGATTTTTTTTTAATACTAGGGGGGTACGCCCCCTGCTCGCTCCGCTCGCCACTTCCTCATAGGAACCAGATATGACCGCCATAATCCTTATTCTGGCCCTTGCGACCCTTTCTCCAACCCTCATGACCCTTTCTCTGACCATCATGACCTTTCCTATGGCCCTTGCGACCCTTTCGCTGACTATCATGACCCTTGTGGTCCTTTATCGAATCCTCATGAACCTCACTCTGGCCCTTGCGACCCTTTCTGATCCTCGCAACCCTTACACTGAACCTCGTGACCCTTTCTCTGACCATCATGACCTTTCCTATGGCCCTTGCGACCCTTTCGCTGACTATCATGACCCTTGTGGTCCTTTATCGAATCCTCATGAACCTCACTCTGGCCCTTGCGACCCTTTCTGATCCTCGCAACCCTTACACTGAACCTCGTGACCCTTTCTCTGACCATCATGACCTTTCCTATGGCCCTTGCGACCCTTTCGCTGACTATCATGACCCTTGTGGTCCTTTATCGAATCCTCATGAACCTCACTCTGGCCCTTGCGACCCTTTCTGATCCTCGCAACCCTTACACTGAACCTCGTGACCCTTTCTCTGACCATCATGACCCTTGTAGNAGTGACAGCGACGAGATCTCACCATTACTGGAATGTCTCCGAGCTCTTTGTCGAGGCTCTCTTGTTGTCTGCCGTTTACCGACCATCCCAGTTTGATCATCAGTTTACCTAGAACGCAGAATTTATTTTCGAGTCAGATTAAGTCAGATTAAGGGCCTTGGAGACATGATTTTTTTTTAATACTAGGGGGGTACGCCCCCTGCTCGCTCCGCTCGCCACTTCCTCATAGGAACCAGATATGACCGCCATAATCCTTATTCTGGCCCTTGCGACCCTTTCTCCAACCCTCATGACCCTTTCTCTGACCATCATGACCTTTCCTATGGCCCTTGCGACCCTTTCGCTGACCATCATGACGCTTGTGGCCCTTTATCGAACCCTCGTGAACCTCACTCTGGCTCTTGCGACCCTTTCTGATCCTCGCAACCCTTACACTGAACCTCGTGACCCTTTCTCTGACCATCATGACCCTTGTAGCCCTTTTTCTAACCATCATGACTTAATCTGGCCCTTGCGACCCTTTCTCTGACCCTCATGACCCTTGCAACCCTTACTTTCACCAACATGCCCCTTGTTGCCCTTTCTCTAACCCTCATGACCCTTACTCTGGCCCTTGCGACCCTTTCTCTGACCCTCGCAACCCTTACACTGAACCTCGCGACCCTTTCTCTGACCACCATGACCCTTGTAGCCCTTTCTCTAAACCTCATGATCCTTTCTCTGACCCTCATGACCCTTACTCTGGGCCTTGAGACCCTTTCTCTGACCCTCACTCTGGCCCTTGCGGCCCTTTCTCTGACCCTCATGACCCTTACTCTGGCCCTTGCGACCCTTTCTCTGACCCTCATGACCCTTACTCTGGGCCTTGAGACCCTTTCTCTGACCCTCACTCTGGCCCTTGCGACCCTTTCTCTGACCCTCACTCTGGCCCTTGCGACCCTTTCTCTGACCCTCATGACCCTTACTCTCGCCCTTCCGACCCTTTCTCTGATCCTCTTGACCCCCTGACCTTTATTTAGACCCTCAATTTTGGAGTCTCAATCTCAGCTACCAAATTTCCATCACCAGAAGTCAATTTCAACTTTCACAATATAAAAAAACAAACCAAATATCTTACCCTTGTATGTGGCTCCTCTCTGTCTGCATTCTGTGGGAAATATCCTGTGACTCTTGGCACCTACTGTCGCTGTGGGAATTGCCGGCTGATATATCGTCGCATCCTCGATCCACAGCAACACTTTGTCGTTGTTCGCGAGGAGGATGTGCACAGGAACAATGTCCTTTAAGCAGTCTGTGAGACCTTGCTCCAACATGTAGTTGAAGGAGTCCAGGTGAGGCTCTCCCAGGCGTCCGAGCAGCTGAAATCGTAAAGGAGAGGATGATGAATGGAAACCTGGAGTTGGGGAAGAGGTTAAATCAAGATTTTTCGACGAGCCGAGGAAAATATCGAGGAATGCAGGCACTCACTGGGTTCTGACGCTCTGGGGGCTTTCCATAGTCCGGAGAGAGGTTCGACAGCACCGGTTCAATCAACATTTTACGGTTTTCGTCAGAGAAATGAGGTTTCAATCACTCCACGATGAAAGCACGTGGAGCACTGACCAGCAGACCATGTGTGGCCCCCTCGCCTCCCTCGGCTGACAATTCGCTCAGGGACGTGACCGTCAGGCCTCAGCAGCACCAGCGGCGCAAGCAGGAGTTAGTGCCCCGGCCTGAGTTCGACTGACGATCGATAAAACAGTATTCTTCACACTCGTGCCCATGTGCACGCGCCACAGCTTTGGCGAAGTCTTTTTGTATTAATTATTCTACTTACCTTAAGTGGCCGTGTGACTTCGACAGCGGTTACCGACCGAGTGAAAAATTTCAAACCTATTTTTTCTTAGGGTGAAAAGATTATTTTGGAAAATACGAATTTCTACACCCTGTATAACATTGTTATAAACGGCGTAAGAATTTGATTTTTTGATAATTATCGTTTCACCCTAAGAAAAAATTGGTTTGAAATTTTTCACTCGGTCGGTAACCGCTGTCGAAGTCACATGGCCACTTAAGGTCTCTCCTCAGTAGGGGCAAAACGGGGATAGGCGCGCGGGTGAGGGGAGCGTAAAATGGTTAAGTTAGTGAGGTTATTTTCGAGAGAGACGAAACGTCAAACATGGCGTGCGTTGGATAGTGACAGACATCACGCCAATTATTTTTATCGTTAATTTATTCAACAAATTACTGGCAAAACTCGATGAGACTTTATTGCCTTATTTTTGAGAGTTTAATATAAATAAATATAGCTTCCTTTGTTGGCTAGCACATTGTCAACAGGGTGAGGGGTAAGGGACTAAATTTCGTTCTTAAAGCCCATGGATAAGCAGAAATTTGAATGATTAATTGAAAACGAATGAAACGATAAAACTACTCAGAGTTTTTTTTACAATTTTCCTTTTACCATTTTTGATTATTATATTACATATTCAATTCACTAGCACATTGTCGTTTTGTGGCGAAAATTACTGAGGAGACCCCTTAAGTGTGTTAATTGGGACCGCTATTTACCGATGGCTGCGCTCGTGATGCCCTGACAAGATGGTGGATTACAAGTTTTCTCATTCAAACTTGAGCGGTCGCTAGAGCCGGCCCAACAACTATCAGTGCTAACAGTTATTTTCAGTTGCTTTCCGCACATTTTTTGGCATTATTAATTGCATAATAAATATTATCACAATGCTTACGTTAATATTGGAGGAAATTTTTAAGTTCGTAAAAAATAACGAGAAGTCGAGAAATATCAAAGGTCAGAGAATATGAACCTCAAAAAAATTTGATTCGTTGCGGCATAACATCAACAAGTCTAAATCAGGTTCACAGTAACGCATTATGTACGAAAACAAGTGTTTTATCAAATTAATTTTCAATAAACTTTTGGAGCAGGTGTTTACGGTTTTCAAGTCATCGCGCAGCCAGAACCTTCAAATCCGCCATGTTTTTTAGTTACGCAGGGGCTCACGAGGTCTCGCATTTTTACGTAGCGTCCCCAATAAAATATTCAGTTGACAGTATCCCGGAATCTTTATTCCACGGAAATACCCTCACATTTCCTACAGTTGTCCGGGGTGTGGCGCCATCTGGAGGATTGTGGGGAGACTGTGGAGAATGGCTCTACGCACTCTTGGAATCACAACATCAATCAACCGGCAGTTACTCCGGGCAGGTATTTTTAACCTATTATGCTGTTTTTTATCCTTGGAGTTCATTTTTTATCTTTTTAATCGCCTCTCGAGGACCTTTCCAGCATTATTTAACGCGAGAAAGCCAATGCTAATTTTTTATTCTCGGGGCAAGGCGTGATGGCAGTTGTGTAATGGATTATGACTATTTTTTGGATTTTTTAAATTTTAATTCAGTAGGGGAATTCGAAGGGGACAAAGGGTACAGGTGAACAGAAACAGTTGATCTGTCTTCCTCCCCAGTACAAACACCGATGTCAGATGGTAAAAAACGTCTGAATCTTCAAGTGCCTGAAAATCTGACTAATGTCTGAAAATTTCTCCCACCGTTTCTGTCTGAAAATGATTGCAGACATTTTTTTTGTCTGAAAAAATTCAGGTTTTATTTCAGATATTTTCTGTGTCTGAAATTCAGTTATTTATGAGCGATTCAAACATTTCACTACCAAGATATCTCACCTGATTCAGACGGCAAAGTCCATTCAAACGTTAATTTTTAAGATATTTCTCATGTCTGAAAAGTAGACTCATACAAGTCAATTTTGACTCCTGACCAGTTTTGAATGAATATCTCGGAATCTAAGGGAGATGGCGAAATTTTTGTTATAACCTTTTTTGTAGATCCGATCGAGAGCCACAACAAATGTAATCACGAAAATTTCGATATCTCCCTTAGATTCGGAGATATTCCTAAAAAACTCAACTGGGAGATGAGTCGATTTGAATCGTTTTACCACTTCGCTAATGAATTGATGATCCTGATGATCAATTGTTATGTTTCAGACAAATTTCGCAGTTTATCGAGAATGTCTCAACCCCTGGATCAAATACCCGACGTTGACATTGACCCGAATGGGGTATTCAAGTACATCTTGGTGCATGTTCACGATGATAATAATAAACAGAGTAAACCAATTGTCCGGGGCTACGCCAGATGCCAGTGGCACGGTATGTATATATCAGTCCCTCCTCTGCGCACCCAATTCTCGATATTTGTTATCAAGCCGAGGGGGGGGGGAGGGGAGGGGGAAATCAGTGAGAGGTTCATCAAACGTTGTTTCAGGGCATAATTGGCTCATTCGAATAGTTCAACTTCATTTTTCATTCTTCTTTAATTGATATTTACAATATTATATTCACATAGATGCATTATTTTGATTGGGGGAAGGTGGGGCAAAACAGGCACTATTTACTTTGCTTTCAGTGCTCGTAATTCAGAAATAAGTTGATCAATTGAGGTAAAGTTCAGTAAAACTCAGTTGATTCAATTTTTTTAGCTGAACGAATTATTGAGATTTAAAGAAAAGTCATGACTCCCCATTTTGCCCCACTCGTTCCCCAACCGTTCGTCAAATTTGTACAGAAATTGAACAATCACTTATCGTAGAATAACCAGCACTGGGAGAAGCTTTCGGCGAAAGAAAGTGTCACAATGAGATATTTAATTTTCCCGAATAAATGCAATTGACGCAAATGAGGAAATCCACATTTTCGTTTCTCTCAATTTAAGTCTCTGATATGGAAATAAAAGCCTTGAACTGATGGAAAGAGGAGTCTCCCTCCATCAGTTCAAATGCACTACGAGGCTCTACAAAAGCAGCAACAAGCCCTTTGCAAGCTGAAACCTGATTGGCAGCCCATGTTATCTGAATTCTTGAGACTTATTACTCGATCTCTACATCTCTCCTCATGCACTTGTTCACAGTGCGAGCCACCCTGGCCTCAGCTCTCTTCGGTATCGACGTTTTTTATGAGTTCCAAGTCGTGCGTTGAATCACGTTTTTTAATTTCCTCCACTTTGTGTTGTGTTTTGTCGTCTTTTTTCTCCTGCATCGGCGTTTGCACTGGAATTTCCCCCACAGCTGTGGCAAATCCCATTAAATCAGACTCAGGACTCTTGTGTATCAGTGTGAATGGTAATTTAACTGAGATTTTCTCGCACATAAGAGACGTGAGGAGTTTCACCTTAAATAATAATCAGAGGGAGTAGAGGGGGCGTTGGTTCATCTACTGCACAAGGTACATTTTTCACATTGCCAAGCATACCTGCACGTAATAGGATACGTTGATGGCGTAATAGGGGCTTCTGTCCTTTTCACTGACCTCCGAGGATATCACAGTGGATGCCAGAATGGGACCGGCTCTCGTATAATTCTCCTCCAGAGCAATCCAGTGTTTTGGAGAGCCTTCTGTTGGACGCAGACAGTACGTCTTAGTGAGAGTTGATCCTGACACGAGGGGACAATTGTCCTGGTCCAACTCGGAGGCCACGGTATTCTTGAAAATGCCATTGTTGAACATGCAAACCTCCACGTGCTGAAGCGCCATTACCTTCAATCATAACAGAATCGGTGATGTTTAGATTGTCTGAATTATAACGAGTCCTCGATACTGGGTAATAATGGAGGCGACCGTTTGTTTACCTCGATTCTTCTGACAGACCTGTGACTATCGTTAGCGATATAGACATGAACGGATATTGAATCCCCATGGGCATAAATGGCGCGATCCAATCGCGCCTCTAGTCTGATTGAACCTTCAGTCAACAGCAGACGCCTTTTCACAGCTGCGGTGGGAACTGCTGGCTCTGAAAATTGCAAAACTTTTTACTGTCGTTAATAAAATTCAGTCTTATCAGTATGGTTGGTTATATGGAGCATTATTCTAGAATATCTAATTTACTTTTTCCTTTGACTGTGTCTAAAATACTTGATTTATCAAAATTAGACTTGTGTTTTTCTTGTGTTCTTTAAGTCTGTCCTGAAAAAATGTAGATCTTATCATAATCATTGCACGGCATCTTATAAACAACATCAGACAGTGATGCCGCGAGACGAGATGAGACACTGCGTCTTCTCGTCTTGTCTCATCTCGTCTCGCCTTGTCTCGTCTCTATAATCCAATTTGCACGGAAAAAAATACACTGAGGGGGAGAGCGGGGGAGGCTCTCTCGACTCTCGTCTCGTCTCGTTTCTGTCATTGTCTCGAAGGACTCTTGTCACGTCTCGTTTGTCTCTTTATGTCTCTCGTCTCGATTGTCTCTTTATGTCTCTCGTCTCGATTGTCTCGTCATGTCTCGTCTCGTTTGTCTCGTCATGTCTCGTCTCTCGTCTCGTTTGTCTCGTCTCTCGTCTCATTTGTCTCGTCTCGTCTCGCCATGTCTCTCATGTCGTCTCGTTTCTCTCGCGTCTCACGGCATCACCAACACCACAAAAGAAAAACCCAAGTTTAATTTCGCTAAATCAAGAATAAAAAAATAAAATTCATCATTTTTCTTCAACATATCGTCATCATCTTTCTTCTCTCATATCACGACATGTTGAGACGAATGAGTTCTCACCCTCCAATGCACGTGATGAGAGAGTCGATTCCGCCATACGCGTCGTACTTTCGCAGAGCTTACTAATGGGTCGAGGGGTCGGAAGACCCCGCTGTATCACAGTTATACCCATTCGTACAGTGGAACTGTCGTCATGCCTCTGATCTGCACGTTCAGCTGAACAACAAAGTCTCATCATTACTTTTTCTTACGGCACTCGTTGTATTCCAGTTTCGCATTGCCACGGAATTTCCCTCAAGTGAGCGCACGAGATCGATAAAATCTTCCCTACGAAATATGAAGCTACTTTTTCGCTTGGGGAATGTCACTATATACATTCAAATCTCCTCTGCATCATGCATCATCCCCACCTGTGTCTATATTCCTCCAGCTTATCACGGTAAAGAGAATGTATATCAACGTTTATTTATTCAGAGCTCTTGAAATTGAGTCAGATGGAAATTTACGGACGAAATGTCTCGTAAATGATTCTGCATTCACCCGAAATCCATTTTCCCCTTGTTTACTCTGCTCTATTTTCCCATTTTTTTTGTTATCGCACCGAAATTGCTTTATGAATCGATCTCGTCCTGGCGGAAGTCAAAATGGGGAAAACCTTTTTGGTGATAATACAATGAAGGGGTCTAACGATATTAACGGCCAATGGAGTTATTTTATGGAGAATGGAATAAAGTAGTAGTTAATCAACTGACCAACCCAGGCTTTGAATTCGTAGCTCGTACCAAGTGGTGCCCCGTTGTATTTTTGAGGGGGACGTAGGCGAATGGATGGCGGTGCGACTGCTGGCACTTCCACTGAAAATGGATAGGCATTGGGCCCTCGACTCCTGATGAGCGCTTCCTGCAAAACATAACGACACAGCGAAGGGTGTAGATGAGTCGGTCTGTGCTTTTTTTTTCACTCTGAATGCTCCAGCTTTCATATAAAATTCCCTCTAGGTATTCTGTCGGGCTGTGTCCCTCAGTGTTTTGTTACCATTGTCACAAACTCAACAGCTATCTCTCAAAAGTTGCCCTGAGAGTCAACGTGGGCTTTCTCCTCAGGGACGGGGGTAGATAGCTATCGTGAGAGAGTGTTATTTTTGGGGAAAAAGGGGTGGTATCGCGACAGCTGAATTGGTCAACATTATTGGTGAGGGTTTAAGGGGTCTCGGGGTGTAAATATTTTTTATCGAAAACATTTCATCTCATTCTCGAGACTTTCACGTGAATGATATTCGTTTTATTCAGTGATGCCGCGAGACTGGACGAGACAAGAAGATGCTGTTTTTCGTCTTGTCTCGTTGCTTAGAAACCATTGTCTCGTCTCGTGACGAAATACGAGAGCAATTTGTTGTTGCGTCTCGTCGAGAATTGAGACATTCTCTCGTTCTCGACCAGCTTGTCTCGTCTTGTCTCGTTTCTGTCATTGTCTCGAATGACTCTTCTCGTCTCGTTTCGTTTCTGCCATTGTCTCAAATGACTCTTCTCGTCTCGTCTCGTAATGTTTCTTGTCTCGTTTGTCTCGTCTCGTTCGTCTCGCGTCTCGTGGCATCACTAATTGAGAGATTCTCTAGTCTCGTCTCGCTTTATCTGGTCTCTATAATCCAATTTGCACGGAAAAAAAATGAACAGAGAGGCAGAGAGAGGGAGACTCGACTCTCGTCTCGCCTCTCGTTTTTCTCGTTCTCGACCGGCTTTTCTCATCTCGTCTCGTTTCTGTCATTCTCGAACGACTCTCCTTATCTCGTCTCGTTTCTGTCATTGTCTCGAACGACTCGTCTCGTCATGTTTCTCGTCTCGTCTCGTAATGTCTCTTGTCTCGTTCGTCTCGCGGCATCACCAATTTTTTTTTTTTGTGAATGCGAACCCTTCGTTCCTCCAGCGAATCAAAAGCAAAAAAAATTCATTCGATATTGCATGCATTCATTCATTCATACAGCAAAATGTCACAGGAAATGATAAAGAGGAATTTTTTATTTGTCGTGACGTATCATTTCTTGGAAGGAGGAGTATCTAACACTGCGACAGCTTGATTGATCCACATTGGTATGGGTGAGGGTTCACAATGGTCCCAACCCCAGAACATTTTATCGATAAAATTACAATTCATCCCCCAAACGTGGGTGGGAGAGGGCATTTCACTCTGTTATTTCTTTTTAACGATGCTTTCAATTTTTCCTCCACTCGTTTTCAGGCGACTCTCCAGATTTCTTAATGCGATGACCCTTACTCGTCACGTAAACGTATTTATTCAGCACTCTACTTAGTGTGTGAACCCGGGGGAGAGAACAATTTTATTCGTTGTTTCACATTGTAAGGGCCCTCGTGAAGGTATCTTTTACCTTTGGGTGGATCAATACCTTGTCCTTTAAATTCTCACTGCGCATAGAACTTTATCCCGCGGCTATTGTTTGGAATCAAACTTTTGGATGAGTGAGCAAATTTTTTTTCCCCCTGGATGAGAAAAAATAAAGAGTGGTGGAGCGATTGGAGTGAAGGAGGGAGATGAAAATTGTGAGAATTAATACTTGGAATGTCTGGTGGAGTAATATTAAAAGCTCCACTCGTGGGTGTTGGAGAATCATCTCTCTGAGAGGAAATTGCACAATTATACAGTAACATTTGCCCATTCCCTTGCGTATCTACGTCTCGGTTCAATCAGGTCATTTGATCCTGCCACTCGACTCGCAAGTTAATCGAAAAGTTTGTCAGAGGGGACGAGAGAATACATCTCGATTTGATTACACCTCAGTATAACCAGTGGTTTTGTGGCGCTATTAATGAGATTACAAGACTCCAGGTGTTTTTTTTTTCTTATCCTCGTCTCTCAGCGAGTAGAGAATAATCCAGGAAGTGGAATTGTTTCATATTTCAAGTGGATAGTACCGTTGGGAATCTTTAGTAATAATTTTCAAGGTAAGGTGGCACAGTAGACCAGAGAATTTATCAAAACTTTGTGGTTGAAACGGGGGCCTGTGGACTCTCAAACTTCCGAATGCCGGGTATTTCGCGGTGCGCAAATTCCGGGAGTTTTGTTGTTTTGCATAGGGAACTGGCATGTTTTTTTTTTTCAATTTTTTCCTCAAATAGATGCTCCCAAGAACTCATATTTGATAAGGAAACACACGGAAAATAGTTGAATAATTATTTATTTGCTTTTAAAAATTGCATTTTTTAAAACATTCTAAAAAGGCCTGTGACGTCTATTCACCGGAGGCCGAAATTTTCGTGTGGCGTCGTCAAGCGGTTCAGTACAGCTGCTGAAATCTAGGAAAATACTCTGTACATGTACTAGGCTCGAAAGTGTCAGAAAAACCGGATCGAGTGATGAAAGCTCCTTATAAATATTGTTTTGTACCAGGATGTAAAAATACAACAGTGAAAATTATACAACCACGACTTTCGACACTTTGACACAGATTTAAACCCATAAAATCTATCAACATAGTCACGTCTACCGTTGGTAAATTCCCCGGGCACGCCTTTTGAAAATCATTTTTCAGCACAAACTTCATTTGTTAGTGCCAATATATTTTTTTTATCCACTTTTAATAATTGTTTCAAACATAACTCCCTCGATTTGTTTTGGTTGAACGTCTCGCACTTTGAGAGGCTAGAATAACTCAATAGCGCTGCTAGTAGTCGCAAGGGGAACTTGATTCCGGTGAGTTGACGTCACGACCCCAAAAAAAGTGTTCAAAATTGGTGCATTTTTAATCAGTTATTACAAAATATCCAGACCACCTTTCGGAAAACTTTTTACTCTGGAATGGTTCGTAGACTACGAAGACTATTCATTTAAAAATATTCGAAAAGTGGACTCTATGCGAGTTCCCTATTGCAGGGGCCAAAAGAGTTCAAGGACACTCGACGAAAGAGAGAGGAGAGCGTAGGACTCAGGGAGGGCTGGAAAAGGCTGTTTATGCGTTATATCGAAGGTGGATTACATTGTGTAAAACTCAAATGGGTACATAAAGTGGGGTAGCGTTTTAGAGATAGCTTCGTAAGCAGTAAATTCATGAGACGGCTTTAACCAGTCAACTGTCCTCGAGGCACAAATTTTTGCGGATCGACGTGATAAATTTTTAAAATAACATTTCCAACGTGAGCCTGACCCTGACTCGATGCCGTTATCCTTGACTGCTTTATCTATCCGATAACCCGATGGCTGTTTAATCGAGTTTTAATGCTCCTGATTTCGATACTAGGTGTATTTGCCTCTTATTCAACTTCTTTGAACTGGAAATTGGACACTTGTGGATCTCACTGTATGCAAGCGAGTAAAATTGGTAGTGCAGCAGTCGAGCCTGGGTCACGTTCGAGGCCAAGGTCAGGTCTCGATGCTCTGACGTCACCGGTCTTCATTTCTCGACGGGGGGAGGGTTGAGAAAAATAAATGTAAAAAAGGAACTTCGATAGCCAGGATTGTCGATGAATTGTTTGTGCATTAAATGCGCATCCATTGGTTCTGGGTTGACTTCAGTGTCAAGTTAATTGAAGAGTGGGCTTGAGTTTTTTTTTCAGTCTGAATTTCAGACGAACCGGCGCCTAAACATCTTAATTTGTCTTTGAAATTCAGATAAATTTTCATTTTATTCAGACGTTTTTTAGTGCCTGAAAAATGTCTACTAAAGGTGTGTGAAATTCAGACATTGTTGAGTAATATTGTTGGGTAATATTATCAGTCAACACAAGCAAAATCGTGATTGTGTTTTAGTTAAGGCGTTTCTCCTGAAAAGTCAAAATAATGAAAAAAAACTAGGAAAATTCACGAGAGAACATCCTGAGTGTGCTGCATCATTAAGAATTCTTGCACATTTTTTTCAGATCTCAGTCTCAAGAAAAAAAATAATGAAATTTGGATGTTTTTGTAAGCCCTCCAGTTATAACCTTCGAGGTTACCCCACTCTCAATTAGGGAAATTTCCATGGCACCCAAAAAAATAGTGAACTATTGAGGAAAAACTAGTGGCTGATAAATCAAATCTTTCTTGAGAACACGTATAAGTTTCAGATTTTGTTTCCGATTTCATAAGAAAGTTATTTGAACAAATGATTCGGAAAATTATGAGTTTCGGGGCAATTACGCCCTCACGCGCAGGCGCGTGATTCGAATGTCAGTGAGCATCATGGGAAAGCTATGGGTTGGACCATGGAACTGAGAGAGAGAAAACACTCGACAGGTTTACCAACTCGAGACGCATTTTAATATTATTTCAATAATAAGAATAACATCCAATAAAAATTATTTGACACCCGTAGGTGATGAGAAAAGAATCAATCAATCAGATAAATAAAATCAATATTCAAAAAATGTTCAAATGCCCACTTAAACAGTTACTTGAAAATTGGAAAATTTCGTGCTCAGCGATTGAATCAGGGCTCGAGAACAACGAGACTCCCCTTCCGTATCACCGCCCGGTGTCAACCGACCTACGAATATTGAAATCCATTTGTCGACGGAATGTAATAACTCATTTCATGAGTGACTATGGAAGGTGAATGGGTTGAAAGAGCCAAGACTATCAATACTATCTCTGTTTACCACTGGAGTATTCAACCACAGACGTTTTATCAACGCCGGATGAGCACTGAGTGCTGTCGAACGATTGACAATCCGATTAAGAGGAATGTGAGTGTCAGAGGGACATATAACCTGCAGTTACTGCAGTTAATAACAGTTTCGTCAGCATTAACAGGCTCTGCAACTACAGCTACACCGCTAATTGCTCATGCAATATCCTGAGTGCAACGTTAATTTCAAGTATTTGCGATTATTAGAGTACCTGGACTGGTGTCATAGCTTCAGGCTGATCGTCATGGGAATACGGTGGATACAGTTGAGTGAAGCAAAACGGTATTTCGTTGCAAAATTTAACCCCCATTACCTCCTCCTCCTCCCGGCTCAGGCGAGCAGTCAAAGTTATTTGTGCGTACACCTGTAAAGAGGAATATCCAATGTTTAATCAATTTTCCCATGTCCGGCAATTGGAGAATGGGGAAAATACAACTTGCCCTCTTGTCGCGAACATAATCAGGCTCGACGACTATCACACCCAGCAGTTTATCGATTTTACCTCCAGTAACGACTAAATCCCGATTGATGATGTAGAGACGGAGCTTGTTGTTTGGAAGATATCTCTTGAAGACTCTGGACAAATGACGAGATGAGAAATAAAACAAGCAGCGTGACAGAAACCATTTGACAGATTACATATTACTGCTACGTATTTTTTTTTCTCTCCTATTTTCATTTCTACCAATTTCACTGGTCGTAGGCTTTCGAATGGATCTCAATCTATCTTTTTAAAAAATTAACATAAGGATTACCATCAATTCCCTCAATTTTCCTGGACACTTCTTGACTTTCCGAGAAATTTCTATCACTTTCGTGAGTGACAATCGAGGGGCTATTCACAATGTAATCGATTACCCAGGATTACAGGACTGATTACACTGATTACCATTGCCTAGGTGATAACCGTGATTACCAAGAGCACAGAATGTGATTACATGATTACAAATGATTTCGTCGATTACATTATGTGATTACCAAACATCTGTAATCATTGAAATCACAAAAAATGGCCTCTTATTAAATATGAATTGATGGAATAATTAATTATTAGAATCTGCAGAGAAATGAGGAAGGAGGGGCGGGGATTAGAACAGAGGAATGCAGTCTCCATCACTCCATCTAAAAATTTGGGCATTTATCAGTGCTATCATCTAAATAAATTTACTGAATGTCTACCATTGATGGAGAATGAAACTTACCAGCAGATAATTCAGAGATAATTCAGTCGTTGGTTCTCCAGAATAAGAAGAAATTTTAACTCTGTTGAATCAATTTTCTACGGACAAATGCTCCGTGCAAAACGCATTGGCTATGCAAGCTTCTGAACCATAAACATCTGGGATTCCCAGAAAAATTGATCCAGGGATCTCTGAGACTTACCGTTGGTAGAAATGACGCGCTCGAAAATTCAAAAACAAAAATTCACGGTCTCACTAGGAGCAACTACGAAAGATTACACTGATTACAAGTGATTACAGTGATTACAAATGATTACCACTTGATTACCAAAACTTGATTACAAATATGGTAATCATGGGATTACAATGATTACATTGATTTCGAGTGCCGCCACGATTACGTCTGTGAACAGGCCCTCGGCATTTCCACCGAAAATTAGGAAATGGAAAAAAATCATGATTACAAAGCTTCCATTCGGAGGCCAAAGGTCAAATGGCTGGGTGACCACTCGACGCTCTACCCTGGGAGCTCCATTACTTCGAGATATATCCCCTTCAGCCTACAGTGTATACCGTACACTCGAAACAATGCAATATTTATTCACTGGGAAATGTGAATCCAATAAATGTCTCAAGGTTGTTTCAGAGTGTCCCCTATCCATGTTGAATACAATAAGAACTGGGTCTGGAAATATTTCCCCCGAGAATTCGAATTCAATGCATTCGTCGTTATTTCTATCGCCGAGGGAAGTAATTGCTTATGTTGGAAGTACAAATATTGAATGGCCGAGTGATTTCAGAGGCTCGTCCCATGGGCGCTCGGGGAACTCATCTCGTCTAAGTTGTCGGTGGGCGAGACAATTATTTCATGCTGATTTGTATCGCTCACGTAGCCGTATGAGAACCCCAATCCTGCGTTTAACTCAGGGACAACTTTGCCTCCGAACGCTTGTACTTTGGCCTCCCCGCCCTCCGTTCTCCTGCTATTGAGGCCTTGGCTTGTATTAATTAATTAAGTCAGGTTGATAAACCGACGGAGCTTGCATGCTATATTCGGGCGTGGATCCATGGAATTCGTCGGGGGGTTGAAAGCCACTTCGGTGATATTGAATATATAGACGGAGACATTGGCCCCAAACCCGTATCAGTAGCGAAGTGGCAAAGCGGGTCAAGTCAATTTTTTTCGAAAATAAGGTTTTCAGTAAAATCGACTCTTAAGGGTGTGATGCATCTGCTGCATCAACGATTTTAGCCTCAAAATATATTATTCAGGCTTGTGTTTATTTTGACCGTTACACAGTAATAGAATATCAACCTTTTTTTAATTAAATCCGACTCCCACTTTTTATTGAATTTTCCTTCGCTCGCGGATTACCTTTCGAACCGTAACTTTTACGTTTTCTTTTCTGGTAATTTCTATTGAATTTCTCTCTCCGTGTGTTGGGGAGAGGTTATTAATTCTGAAATTCTGGGGAAAAAAACCCGGCTCGTTTACGAGACTAATCGATCAGCGGGATTAAGTAAACTGATACCCAGAGGCTTTCATGCAGCCGATGGCTCTCGGTGAATATTGTTCAGGATTCAGCGTATCCATCATCCCTGTTTACGCTGGTCTTCAGCACGCATGTTTCATAATTCCCAACGAGTTTCAATGAGTCCACCCTAAATCGCGCGTTTGTTGGTCCAATGGACGTTTTGAATCTCTAGTTTCACGTGCGCTCGGGGAAAAAATCCATCTCTGGGAACGCGCGAATGGACACCGCAATTTTGTTTTTTTTTCTCCGATGGATAGGGCAAAGATCCAAATCAATCGATTCACATTCTAAGAGGATTAGAATTCGAAGAGAATTAGAATTTAGAGAGAAAAAATTTCCGCTTTACCCAGCCGGGAATCGAATCCGGGTCTCCCAGATACGCGCCGGGCACTCTTACCGACTAAGCTACCGGGAACCACAGAAATTCACTCTCAAATTCACCTCAAACACCGTCTAACCTCCTTTAGGCATTAAAGAATTCGAAGAGAATTAGAATTTAGAGAGAAAAAATTTCCGCTTCACCCAGCCGGGAATCGAACCCGGGTCTCCCAGATACGCGCCGGGCACTCTTACCGACTAAGCTACCGGGAACCACAGAAATTCACTCTCAAATTCACCTCAAACACCGCCTAACCTCCTTTAGGCATTAAAGAATTCGAAGAGAATTAGAATTTAGAGAGAAAAAATTTCCGCTTTACCCAGCCGGGAATCGAACCCGGGTCTCCCAGATACGCGCCGGGCACTCTTACCGACTAAGCTACCGGGAACAAGGATTGATCAAGGATTGATCAATCTAGATCAATAAAGATTGGGTTACCTGTCTGTGTGCGTGGTCGGCTGCGATTGGGCCATCTGCTCTCGGCATGCAGCGTCCCGATCGTCACGTGTGCTGTCCTCCTTGATGCACGTTATATCAGCATCTCCTTTATCATGGGTCCCCATTGTGACGAGTGCTTTCAGATTGGCGATCACCACACTGAGAGAAAAACAAACACGTTGTCAAACGAGTTTTGTCTGAGCCAACAAAATCGCTAGTTGAAAATTGCCAAAAAAGAATTTGTTGGGTTCGAATTTGAAAGTCTCAAACATGAATAATTGTTCTGCTTTCGACAGCAACGAAATATTTGGCTCAAGAGGCGGATAATTCACACCAGACGGTGCCTTTTCAGGATTAAAATATCTCATATCGAGGACAATTTATCAACAAATATTTTATCCCTAAATTACTAAATTAGTATGGGAGTATCGAATAACGAAGTAGTGCTAGAAATGGCATTTCTTGCGTGTGCAGAGAATGCAATTTTTTTTGAACTACTAAATCTATTTTTCCGACAAAAATTTTTCATTCCAGCGCACTCTCTTCATGTTTGGCACAAAAAAATCCTTTTTTGATAATTTTCAAAAAAAAATTCGATTTTCTTGGCACAAGTAAAACTTGTTTGAGAACTTTGTCGTTTTTCTCTCAGTGCAGTGCTCACGTTTTTTTCTTTATTTCTGTCCTTTATGGCTTTCGTGAATTTCTGCTCGGATTTACTGATATTCCGGCATCCTGCTGGGCTTTTGAATATTATTGTTGTCGCGTTGTGCAGGCCATCCGAGCTTATCCATTGTCACTCGTCAAACTCTTTCATTCCGATTGAATTTCTCGAGCATTCCAGACTTGACGCACGGATGAATTCTATGTGAGCCTTTTATTCCGGCCGAATGTGATTGATTTCTCAGGCAGACAACGGTGAACAGGATGAATGGCAAAGGAGTTCTGTCGTAACCCCGGATACTTCGAAAGTTCGGCCCTGAGATTTTTCTCCCTCGGAGGAATTAAATTGAAAGCCCTCTGGCAAATTGCAACAGCGCGAGAGTATCAAGAGTCTCGAACGACTGAAAAAGAACATGCTTGGTTCAAAACACGTGCGTCGTTTGGACTCTCAGCTTGCGAGGGGTGAATTTCAATCCTGACGATTCGGTAATTCGAGCATTTGGCATGATTCACTTGCCCAGAACGCGTTTGAGGGTTTCTCGGACGAGTTTCATATTTCATTTCACGAATTATTTGGTGAATTTCAACAACTAGTTGGTGAATGCTAACAAGTAATCCTATTTACTAAAGATGAAAGAAACGAAATTTTGTATCGAAATATCTCGAAACTGCCTGACCGCTGATCCTCGATTCTGATTGGTCAGTGAGTCACGTGAAGTTGTCGCTGAAGAAAATCCCCGGTATTTTCAAATTATTCAAATGCCAAAAATTTTTTCTGCGTCATATTTATCATTTTTTCATGTGTGAAGTTTATCTTTATATCAAAACGTATCTAAATTGCCTAATTGTTGATCGTGAGAAGAAAAAACAGTATTTCTAAATTTTTTTTACTCACAAATTACTCTTCACTTCCCAAATTTTAATTTTTCCATATTTATCATACGCAAAAATGATCAGTTCTTGCTTCTCAGATTTTCATACATACATTCTAAACTCTAAAAAATTCATGAAAATTCGGTTTCCCAAATAATTCGAGAAAAATCTTTGAAGATCTACGATTATCTGGAAAATTGTGAAATTTTCCGAAGAATTCAAGAAATGTTTTTAGTTTTCTAGGAAATCAATTCATAACCCTCCCCTCATTTTTCAACAATTACAGATTTTAATCAGATTATTTTAAAAAATAAAAAAAAAAAAAGAATTAATCGAAGATTAAAAATTATTCATTAATGTTCCACTCTTCATTCTCTCAATTCTCTTCAAGTCATTATCAATATTTATAACACATCTATGAGTATATGAAGTTTAATAAATTCGACTTCTTCATTTTCACAACGAGTAGATAAGCGCGCGCACAGTTCTAGTCCATTAAAATTCAGAGAAGATTTTTCAATTTCATTCAATCAATTTTGTCTCCCCTGGAAGATATTTTTGTAATAATCGACAATTCCTTCAAATAAATCGACGAACATTTATTGAAAATTTAACAAACGGTTGTCGAATGAAATTTGAAATTTTTTTTCTGAATTTTAATTAAATTGTTAAATGTCACCAACTAGTTGGTGAAATTCACTGAATAATTTTTTCCGTGTTGTGATCAAATCGCGAGTTTGGGCTTTTACAGGGGTGCCTTGAAATTACAATAAAAGGGAGCCAACATTCGAGGAAATACTCTATTTAAGTGAATGAGAAAATGCGGCAAATGGAGAGGAAGATCAGATCAAGATAATCAGATTTATGTTCTTGAAAAGAGGTAGTGGAAAGGCGTGGTGGGACTCATTCGGCGATTGACGTCTGCGTTTTTTTTCCCACAGCGTGGGGTTTTAACACGTGAAAAAATAATTCCGTTGAGATAGCGCGGCGCGCGTTAACCCAGCAAATTTCGTAGGTTAATATACGGACAGCCAAGGTGTGGGTTACCGCAGCGGATGTCTTCCGCTCGGGTCTGATTTGTTAGAATAGCAGGAAGGTTATGCTAGGGCAACTATCTTGCCGATTTGCTACTTTAACAATTGATTTGCTCATTTAAGGAACATGTTTAGTTAGATTAACAAATTAATTGCCATGTTAATTATCAGTATAATCCGAAAAAAGTGATTGCTATTTTTTTTCTTCATTTTCATGGTCAATTATCCCTGTAGAAGCAACTCAGAATGCATTCATCACCGAAAAATCCAATTTCATTAACACAAATGATGTCCATTTGCCGAGACCGGGGATCGAACTCAGGACCTTACGATTACTAACCCTAACGCGTTAACCACTGGGCTATCGCGCAATACTTACTCGTCGTAAATATCATATCAAGGATGTTCTTCCATTTCGTGAAACAATTTTTTTCAGATTTAGAGAAAATTGTATTATTCCTTTACTTTTTTTTATGGAAGAACATATTTAATATAATTAGTATAATAATTCAATGGAAAAACATGACAGTTGTTTTGACAAAATGAAATGCCCAACTTTTATGAGTATCTCTTTACCGATTATTTGACTTGAAATTATTATTTCAAGTATATTTTAGGTCTTCCTTGAAATATTACAAGAGCGAAGCACAATTGTTAACGGAACACGGGATATAATAAGACCCTGTAAATGAAAATGAGATAGTTATTGAAGGGTCAATAATAGGGTTCAACAATAATTTGATAATAAACAAACTCATCTTCGAGAGGTCATGCGGCGAAATTTTCCGTTTCAACTTATTAGAAGATGGGACGCTTCATTCTTGAATTTATGAGTAAATGTTTAGATTCAAACACCAAATGTTTGGTTGTAACAGCAAATCAAAGATCAACCAATCCAGGAATATTGCACCAACGAAACGACTTTGGTGGTTTTAACGTAAGATTCACAGGGTTAGCAAATCAATTTCAACCTTTCAATGGGAGTTGGCCCGACAAATGGTCAGTGGCTCGCGTAGCGGAGGCTCAGGTACCAGTTACAAATTTTCAGTTACCTTAGCAAATCAGATTCCAGCAACGAGTATTTGCTAGGCCAACGAAATTATTTTTCCGCGTGCAAGAAACGACCCTGAAACGAATTTTACTCATGTCACAGTCTATTCGGGATGTATTAACCCAGAGCTTGCGTAGGCATAGCTTTTGATCTTATGCTTCGCAAGCTTCAAGAGCGAATTCGCTGACAGAGGAAGCCTATCCAAATAAACTAATCTCGGGATAATGTATAAGTTTCTGTACACGATACACAGGCTATTAGAAATGACCTGGTAGTTGAATTTGACGATAAGAAAGCGGGAAAGGAGAGCACATCTCAAAGGACAAGCCAACTTGGTGCTTTTCCGTATTCTGCATTTTTCATCCCGTTTGATACCTCACGAGGGTAAATAATCAAACTTGATATTACGTTTACACAGGGATATATTAGTAGAGCCACTGTCAGAGACAAAATCCCAGTAAAATGCACATTCCGAATGTCCCTGGAGATGACATACTGGTGCTATAGTTCTGAAATGCCCTGGCCTTTTGAATATTTTATCGCAATTTAGTGACTTTGTGTTACTTGGCTTTCGAAAAGGTCAGGAGCAATTCGCACGGTTAAATTGAACTGTCAATTAGCCTTTACCGGTTCGTGCATTATCACATTTGAATTTTTTAAGAGACGACAGACGGCAAATGATGAGTGCAGGGACAATGGTTTCAGTGATGTTTTACGAGGCTAATGGGATGTTCAATTTCAAGTTTGCGGAGGAACAATAGACTTTGGTGATGAGTGGATATGGGGTGGGTGTCACGGTTTGATTGATGGGATTAGTCGTCTGAAATTAGGGGATTAATTAGTGGATTAAGGAATCCAACAGCAGCGTGTTTTTTACGGAGGGCACTCGGGCTTCTCGTGTAGCAGAGAAATGTGACCTTAGAGTGTCCACCCACTGGAATATTGTGTCAACACTTTTGCAGGTGAAACACTCGTGCAAAGTATCCTAGCAACTTTATTCATTTTTCATGGCCCATCGTCCTCTCTTCCGGCGACTCCTGTCGTTTGGCTTTAGCTACGTAACACTTGTCTTCACCTTCAAGAATTCTCTCCCTCGAGTTACGGTTCACACTTGGTACGGATGATTCTGGTCTACAGGATGATATTCTCCCTCCTACCATTCATGCTCGAAGGACAATTTTCATTGTAAGACGTAATCTTTAAACTTTCCTCGGTCGTTATGGGGGGATTATCCACCTGGGATACGGGGGCGGATAGGGGGTTGAGATAGTCTTATTACGTGAAATATCGAGGAGGTCGGAATAATATGGCATCCAAATCCCGGGTGCGGTGATTCATTAGCGAAATTGCGCATTTTGTTATTGAAGATTTTTTCTCACTCGTGAAAATGGAGAAATCGAATTTATTGAACTTCATGTACTCATTGATGTTTTATAAATATTGATAGGAACTTGAGGAGAATTAAGAGAATGAAGAGTGAAATATCAATGAATAATTTATAATCTTCGATTAATTTTTTTTTTTTTGCTTTTTAAAATAATCTGATTAAAATCTGTAATTGTTGAAAAATGAGGGGAAGGTTGTGAATTGATTTGCTGGAATTCTTCGGACAATTTCAGTTTTCCAGATAACTGTAGATCTTCAAAGATTATTCTCGAATTATTTGGGAAACCGAAGAATTTTCATGAATTTTGGAGAGTTTAGAATTTATGTATGAAAATCTGAGAAGCAAAAATTGATCATTTTTGCGTATGATAAATATAAAAAAAATACAAATTTTGGAAGTGAAGAATAATTTGAGTTAAAAAAATTTAGAAATACTGTTTTTTTTCAAATGATCGACAATTAGGCAATTTAGATATATTTTGATCTAAAGATAAACTTCACACATGAAAAAATGATAAATATGGCGCAGAAAATTTTTTGGCATTTGAAGAATTTGAAAATACCGGGGATTTTTTTCAGCGACTACTTCACGTGACTCATTGACCAATCGGAATTGAGGATTAGCGGTCAGGCAGTTTCGAGATATTTCGATATAAAACAACTTCACGTTCCTTTCATCTTCAGTAAATAGAAAGAAATTAAACAATTAAAAAGCCATTTGAATTTGATATTTCCGTTTCACCACTCAACTATTAAATTACTATAAAACAAATACCATTCCACAAACTACATTATTACTTACTCCAACCCCACGATTTAGTTCCGGAATCGGTGGAATCAAATCAATTGAATAACACACGTGGAGTTCGATAAATTCTCCGCCGTCGGTTGTCCCGAAAACAAGAAAATGGAATCATAGTTTATGTTTGTTATTGGATCATTGTTTTTCCTTCGCTCGCCGAGATATATTTTCCAGGCACCAAACGCTCTACTCAGAGACGGAACGGCGAGGGAATTGGCGCGCTGGCATAACAAAAATAAACCCGCCGCCAGTTATTTGAACATTTCAGGAATTTATGGGCTGTTATGTAATGTCAACATTACACCGGGGAAATGTTGTTCTCTTGTCAATCAAATTGGACAATTCAATTTCCCCATTTTCTCTTCCTCGTCATTATTATTCGAATTATTCGTAGAATATTTTCGTTGGGCAGATGTCGGTGAGTAATCGATGTTGTCTGGCGAGGTTTATTTTCTCTTGCGGATATTTTATTCAACAATGTTTGTAACTTTATTTGCGACGGGCGCTGAGCGCCAAGGGAAACGGGTCAACGTGAGGCCAGGCCGATCCGATACTCGAGACGGTCTGCCGACTACTGGTGAGAGGAAAGCTCACGCAGGCGTTCGTACGTGTCTCGCGCGTGCCCACACTACGAACATGTCATATTTTCCCCGAATTTTTTTCCCCCTCTTGTTTTTGCCCGTAAACCTCTGGTTTATCTTATCCAGTTGATCAGGCTCCCCTTTATCTTTTCATTATGATCTTACCTATGGACA
Organism: Diachasma alloeum; assembly: GCF_001412515.2. Lineage (NCBI taxonomy): Eukaryota > Metazoa > Arthropoda > Insecta > Hymenoptera > Braconidae > Diachasma > Diachasma alloeum. The sequence goes on from NW_021680352.1 coordinate 1,293,988, forward strand.
ATGCAGAAGGAAATATAGGGGAGACCGCGGTAGCTAAGACAAAGAGGCGGGTGGCAGAGCTTCTATCATACTTATATTGCTCTTTACCAATCACTAGTCACATTCTAAAATTATCAGGTCGTGGCTCCAATGTATTACAGTTGGGGGCGCAGTGGGGTAGTGTCCAAAAACTTTAAAATAATTATAAATGTTGTTTTTTTGTTTTTCACCCTCGAATCTCCATAAAACGACAGAAAAACTCGGAAATCGGTGGGGAAGGTCCCGATGAATCGATTTTTTAATTTGGCGCACGATGGGGTACGCATAACAGAACTCAACTCTCGTCATTGGAAATGAAAGAAAAAGTTGGTTGACATAATGTCGATGGTGTTTCTGTCACTGGCCGGGGCTGCGAGAGGTTTAAACAAATACCCCTGCACTCTGTGTGAGTCAGGGAGAGTGCAGGATAAACAGCAAAATGAGGGGCGATAGAGAGGGTGCGAAGAGACAGTTAATATCTCCATATATTTTTCTTCTAAAATTGGAGTGACACGATACGGTTGGAGTTCGAGGCCACTGCGAGGGTCACATTTATATTGAAAGTGGCTCGATAATCAATCACACTGGAATTTTTATTCTCCCGCGTTCGTACAACTGTTATAGAGATGAGAAAATACGCATTTACATTTTGCGCTGAGAACCAAGAACTTTCATTGGGGGTAATAATGATCGAATGTGATAGTAAAATATGACTGGAATTTTTTATCCAGCGGATATTCCCTCATGTATTTGGGGGGTGGGGGGCTCCTTACTTTTGGTCGTAATTTGATATGAGAAAGTTTTACTCCTCCGACGGGGTCGAAACGTCAACTTTACGAAAGCCGATGAATCATCAGATGAAAGTTTCTATGAAAAATCAATTTCGTTTTTGTAGTGGCTTACTTATCTCATCGAGGATCAATCGTTCGTGGAGTATGAATCGACGGTGGATTATCGCGAGAATTTATTTTGAAAATATTCGGAGTATACTCACCTACGTATTATTTCTTTTCAACTAGAAATAACTCATAACGGTTCAGTGCATCGCGTCCCTGGTAAATATTTACGTTCCAAAAATTCCACTTTTCCCCACGACTTCATATCCCGATCCGATGCAAGCCGATTATAAGAGCATAAACAATTGGAAATACCCGACATTCGCGTTGGATTATTTTGGGAGGATAATAAAACTATAGAGAGGGAATGAAAACACATGGGAAAACATTGGGGTTGGGATTGCAGAGATGGGTTGTTTCATTATTATTAATATATCGATTGATCTCATTTTTCCATCGAAATCAATCAACTATCCACGCGAAATGGTTACGTGCACATGAGAAGTTAAACGCTCCAGATTGACGAAGGGAACAATACCGGAAGTTTCGGTTATACTATTCCAATTAGTCAATTAGCCCAGGAGCCGTTAGTAATGAGTTCAGAGAGTTACTGTCGCAGTTAGCGAGGAGAGGTTGGACGTCTCAGCACCATCTCCCGCTTATATACTTTCTTTCTCTGTCGTATCCAGAATTTAATGAGAAAAAAAATCAATCAGGAGGGATTTACTTGGTTGAGCTCTCGGCTTTCAGCATCTACAGGTTCCCTCCAACTCATAATAGTTGAGAAGAGAATGAATACTGTGATAGGAGTTGATGTATCATTTTACGGGCAAATCCACCCGTCAATTCATCTTTCATTTGTCCTCCATTCATCATCAACAGATCAAGGTTAAAAATATACTAATTAAAATAGCTATCTGGTCTGTCTCATCACAAACTAGAGAAACATCTCTCTTCATTCAGATTACGCTGATCCTCTGAATCCATTTTCAAAAAAAAATTTCATTTTTCCCGATTTTTTTTCTCAATTAAAAGAATATTTTTCACCAGGACACTGGGATTATATTGTATCTCAACATTGAGTAAGCACCGCCCCCTTGTTATTATCATTTTCTGCTACCCGAGTACAGAGTAGAGTTAATCGTAAGAAGATTGGACAGGATTTTCCATTTACCCTCATGCGCCATTAATTTTTTGCTCCCTTCTTGTTAGAGATGCGAGCAAATTTTATGACAGATGACGGTCATGATGACGTCAGATGACGGCCACATGACGTCGGATGACGGCCACATGACGTCAGATGACGGTCACATGATGTCGGATGACGGCCACATGCCGTCAGATGACGGCCACATGACGTCAGATGACGGCCACATGACGTCAGATGACGGCCACATGATGTCGGATGACGGCCACATGACGTCAGATGACGGCCACATGATGTCGGATGACGGCTACATGCCGTCAGATGACGGCCACATGACGTCAGATGATGGTCATGATGACGTCAGATGACGGCCACATGACGTCAGATGACAGCCACATGATGTCGGATGATGGCCACATGACGTCAGATGACGGTGATGACGTCAGAGGATGGCCACATGACGTCAGATGACGGGCACATGACGTCAGATGACGGTCCTCTATGGCCGTCAATGACAAAATTTTATTTGGCCGTTTTATTGACAAGAGAAGACATGACTGTCAATGACAGTCACATGACGGTAATATTTTCGTGACCTGACGGTATTTCATTCGTGACGTCACCTTGCGTCTCCACTTCCTGTTAATTTTTTTCTGCATCCTCCTACCTTCCGTATTTTGAGAAAATTTTTCCAATAAATTCATAACGTCAGTAACAGAATTTTCGCCCATAATGTACGCGCGGATTTAACGGGAGAGAATGGGGTGGGTGAAGATTGTCTGGACGAGGGCAGTAATTTCCCATCGTAGGGTATATCCCTCGAGTCAGCTCGAGTCCATGGCCTTTATGCTCACCTCGTTACCAACTAAAAGGGACCTGCTATCCTCCAGCGGTGGGAGCGGCTCCACCATGAAAATTATTCGCGTTGATTCAGGTTACGCGTTTACTATGTACAACATTTCCTCATTTTCCCACGGTTTAAAATTATGCCCAGTGGAGTCTGAATGGCATATGAGCGTGGAGGTTTAATTTTTTTTAACCAGATATGGAGTCAATTGAAGCCAGTGATGCCATGAGACGAGATGAGACAAGAAACCGCATCGTCTCGTCTCGTTTGTCTCGTCTTGTCTCGTTTCTGTCATTGTCTCGAATGACTCTTCTCGTCGAGAAGATGCAGTTTCTCGTCTCGTATCAAAATACGAGAGCAATTTCTTCTCTCGTCTCGTCGAGAATTGAGAGATTCTCTCGTCTTGTCTCGTCTTGTCTTGTTTTATCTCTTCTCTATAATCCAATTTGCACGGAAAAAAATACACAGAGGGACAGAGAGAGGGAGGCTCTCTCGACTCTCGTCTCGCCTCGTTTCTGTCATTGTCTCGAATGACTCTTCTCGTCTCGTTTCGTCATGTCTCCTGTCTCGTTTGTCTCGCCTCGTCTCGTTTCTGCCATTGTCTCGAATGACTCTTCTCGTCTCGTCTCTTTCTGTCATTGTCTCGAATGAATCGTCTCGTCTCGTCATGTCTACCGTCTCGTTTGTCTCGCCTCGTCTCATTTCTGTCATTGTCTCGAATGACTCTTCTCGTCTAGTCATATCTCTCGTCTCGTTTGTCTCGCCTCGTCTCATTTCTGTCATTGTCTCGAATGACTCTTCTCGTCTAGTCATGTCTCTCGTCTCGTTTGTCTCGTCTCGTTTCTCTCGCATCTCCCGGCATCACTACTTGAAGCTGATAAAAATTTTTCGAATCAAGGAAATTATTGATCTGATCTGAATAAACTGTTTCCTGCGCTGTGATGAGAGAAAAACATTAAAGGGGGCAATGTTTAGCACTTACCTTACTTGCTAGTGCTTTTACTACCCACTGTGTACAGTTCAATCGATTTCTGGTAATTTCTGATGGTCTTTGCTTCCGGCTATTTACTCCGTCTCTTCCATTTTCATCAAGGCGATGAAAGCGTCTTTCATCGAACAAAAACCACGACAATGTTGATACAATGGTAAATAGTGTGTATAATGCAGTTGATGGGGCCACATTGAGTCATCTGATTAATATTAATGAAGGTATTCGAGGAATTTATGTTTACAAACCAATGAATTTGGTAATTAAATTCTAATCAATAACAAGTGACTCGGTTCTCCCGCTGGAGTTCACGCTAACATTGACCGAATGGAAATTACTGTGGAAAATTGAATAGAGCTCCCAGTCAAATCCACCGATGTGCACCTGGAATTTTCAGAGTATAAATTGAGAGATAATGGAAAATGTTTGAGGATTCCGGGAAAAATGATTATTCACGTATTGAACCAAAGTTCATAATCAGATTGTCTGTAAGCCGATTCAAATTGTATTTCTCCTCTCTGATGGCTGTTATATCACAGACCCATGCACAATCATTAGTAAAATTTAATTTTCATTTTCTTCTCCCGGTAAATGGAGTTGTTGCGGTTAAACTCGTAAATATCTGAACAGGGGAAAATACTAATTATCCACTTAGTTCTCTAATTAAACTATTTTGAACAGTGTGCACCAGGAGGAACGTTACTTCTCATTCTCCAGGATAACTTGATTCCACTTTGTGAAATAATACAACTGGGTGAACTCGGCTTGTTTACTAACTGCGCGCTATCCCTCCGTTATAATTTTCGCACTGATGAATTTGGAATTAATAGTTGGTAGGTATTTTCCACTGTTTCAGCTGACATTTACGATGAAATTGGAAATGAATTGAAGAAGTACGGCGCCGGATTAGATACCGAGTGTGTCGGCGGTGGGAGAATAGATCACAGCGCAGAAGGAAAAACTATTAAAGTTTATGGGTACTCGCAGGTAGTGAAAAATCATGAGAATATTCGCTCTCTGCCGTTGAAAATTAACTCCTCATGGGTTTCAATTTAATCATTGGGTATTGGATGTTGCAGGGATTTGGGAAGGCCGATCATGAAGTTTCTGTGGGATTACTGAAGAAGAAGTACCCTGATTATGGAATTACATGCTCCGACGAAGGATATTAGAATCAATATCGTAAAATGGGAAACTGTAATTACTGTGATTGTCTCTTTATCGTGAATTCATAATAAAACCGGATAATTTTTACAATCGGTAGATATGAAATCTGCTCTACAGACAGGAGGTAAGAGGGAAATCCCTCAGTTTACCGACGAATTTGCGAAGGGTCACTTGGCAGTCAAATAATTCAGTGAGACCTTTGAGACTTTGTACATTTGACATGGGGGGGGGGGGCGTTCGTACTTCCACAACTGTACGCATCCACAGCTGTCCACAGATTTGTGGAAAATGTGAGGAAACAACTACACAACCACGTGCATGGTCCTTGCAGTCGGTCAAACAGTGTCGTTAGAGTAGAAATTGCATTCGTTTTATTTGCAGTCGATATTAATTATGGATGGCGCCATGTGTCCCACTATACCACAAACGATAGTCTGATCAAGCGATCCGAACAATTAGCTCTTCATGTATAGATATTCCAAATTTTTATTTTTTTCCTCATTGAAGTAGTTTTGAAGAAAATTGCGAGCTAATAAAAAACATTTGCTAGTTGGTACTTTTTTTAAAATAAATTTTTGAAAAATCACCTCTGTAAAAAAAGGCGTTATCCCCCCTATTTCATTATTTCCAACAAATTTTATCACCAATCGGTAGCAAATTGTTTGAAGATTTTTGCGAGTTAAGAAAAAATCGTCAATGCACTCCTATTATTGTGTAAATTAACAATTCCCATTTCAACTGAAAACCAGAGTTGATGACCAGAATGAAATTTCTACTCCGACGGTAAGTTCCATTGCCTCTCAAATAACCCTCAGTAGCGAACGTCTCGGCTGTTGGTTCGAAATCACTCGACAGCTGCCTGAAATCCTCGACAGATGGCGGCTGAGGGTTCTCATCCGTCTCATAAATTCAAAAACATTGTCACGACGTTGCTAAGTAACTGATTGATCAATCATCATTTGAAAAAAATCTGGCGATCAGTCCAGTCTAAATTCGCAGTATTTAACACCAATAAGGAAAATTAAAATATTTAAAATGCTTCAACGCACCGGAAATTTGGTTCTCGTCACATTCGGCAGGCGCAATTGTTACTCGAAGATGAAAGCGATAAATCCAAGTAAATTAATGAAAAAACCCATCATCTCGACGATTGCGAAAAAGGGACAGAAGTCTCAGTCAACCAAGATTGCTGTGCCATACTCCGCGAATCGTGAATTAAACTTGGATCTAGTACGTTGAGAATTCTCTAATCGAGAATCTATAAACTTCATGATTGACCCTCTCCAATTTTATCGAATTGATTTCAGTTGAAGCCAGAGACTGTGGACGTCAATAACAATGGGTTCCCCTCAATTTTGGACAGAGTAAGTATTATAAAAATTCCACAACGTAATCGAGTTTCTAGGGTTTTAGATCTCAACAAAAGCAATTGAATCCTTGAAAAAATGCATCGAAATATTCTCTCATTCCTCCCGGGGAAGTCCTCGCGAAACTCGATTAAAATGATTGAGAAATCACTGAGACTGAGAGAAAAATTAAAAACTCGTGTTCGTGGCTCCACCTCCCCTATCACTTTATTCCTCGCGAAGAGAACGTACGCGAGACGCAAAACCCCAAGTATCCTAGAACCGATAGCGTCCCATCAGCGCGTGCTGTCGCCAGTTGGGCCCCAGCTGGGCCTCCTCATGACGCCCATCGACAGGACATGGAACGACGATTATTTCCCTCAAGGTGATGCCTACGAGGAGTCACCGGAGCTGGACGACACCGACAGCAAATTCAAGTCCGAGTCGAAAGGATCCGAGGAATTGGATGATGATTGATATGACAAGTTAGTACCCAAATGTAAGGGAGGTGGATCCAAAAATCACTCGCAACGCCAGTCCATCCAAATCTAGTGATGCCACGAGACACTTTACGAGACAAAACTTCGAGAGATGATTTCGGTCTCAATGAACATGAAAATCGCGCGTCTCAGTCTCGAAAAACGCAGTATCGCCTCCTCTGGTGATGACTCCGAGTCAATTTATCTCATCTCGGTCTCAAGTTTTTCGTCTTTTTCAATGTAAAATCTGGGTTTTTGTCTCGACTTGTCTCGTCTCGGTTTTCTACATATAAAAAACGCGAAAAACTAGATGAGATAAATTGACTCTGAGTCATCATGAGACGAGTTGATACTGCGCGTTTCAAGACTGAGGCGAGACCAAAATTTTTCGTGTTCATGGAGGCCGAGACAATCTCTCCAAAGTATAGTCTCGTGATGTCTCGTGAAATGTCTCGCGGCATCACTATCCAAATCCACCGATTGTTGGATTAAATATCTGTTCCCATTGCAGAGGATCACTCAGATTGAATTACACCTGGGTGATCCGGATTGCGGTGAGGGTGGGCCCAACAGGCCCACGAGAGGTCCCTGCGATCCCCCCGAGGGCCCATGCAAACCCATGAGGAAACCCGGCTATCCACCCAAGCCGCGAGCCAGTAGGGAGCCATTCTGCGTCAAGTGCCCACCAAAGAGACCGTGCAATTTGAACAAATGCCCGACCGAGACTGAGGGTACGTGCTGGAGATCGGCTTGTCAGGAAATTGCTTTTATACTTTGTTCTCAATCACAGAGGAGCTGTAGACTCGGAGGCATTCATCCTAGAAATTATGGTACACTCAAAAGACCGAGGATCATTGGGGATTTAAGGAGGCCATCTGAGGCGCCAGTGCGATATCAATCGGCAAAAGGATGCAATTCACCACCGGAACCGCCAAAATGTACCGAGAATAAACCGAAACCTGTGGAGACCTGTCAAAACAAGGAGACAAAGCCCCCTTCGTCGTGCAAGCCACCGGATCCACCGGTCAAGGTTGTTTACCAAAAATGTCCGCCATGCCCGAAGCTACCGAAAATGCCAGAGTGCGTTCCGCCGACTCCCACGTGCGAGATCAAATGTCCGCCACTGCCGCAATGCCCGAAATGCCCGCCATGTCCGTCCGCCAAAGATCCACCGTGTTCGTCCGCCAAAGATCCGCCGTGTTCGTCCGCCAAAAATCCGCCGTGTTCGTCCGCCAAAGATCCGCCGAGCAAAGGATCATCCTGCGGATCGAAAGGAAAATCTGCAAAGGGCCTCTGGAATAAATTGACGGGGTTCATGAAAAAACGGAAAATGTCGACTGCCAGCGGCTCCGACGACTGGCGGGCGCGGAAATGTCAAACAGTAACCGATATCTGCGCTGACAGATCGAATGAGAAAAAGTCAGCTCCGCCATGCCCCAAAAACAGAAGAACCACTTGTTACCCCGAAGTAGTCAAGTGTCCGGAGCTGGAGAAGGCCCCGGTGAAGAAGCCAGAGCCATCAATTGACGAAAAAATCGATTACTCAAAGATCACCTGCCCCCCGCCCAAGTTCGAAAAGCCGGAGGCCTGTCCGTCTCCGAGAATTAATTCAGAAGTAAAGTCTACGGCTGAGGAGGATAATTCTTTATTAATGGGACTTCCGGGACCTCCTTCAGAACCTGTTACCCTCTGTCCCTGCCCTCCACCTGCTAAACTCCATCCAGGTGCTTGTCCCTGTGCTCCAGAAGTGAATGATAATCTCAAGAAAACAACACCCACTGAACCCTGCCCCCTGAAACCCCTCTATCCGTGCCCGGAAAAACGAGTGTTTCACTGTCCAATACAGCCATCTGCATCTTCGCAACGGAAAAATTTGCAGAAATGAATACAAAATTATTGAGATGAAATTTTACGATTGTCTTGTTGATTCTCTCATCCTCTTTTCATTTTTATTACTCACTTTGCCCTCGACATTTCCCTCCACTTGCGCATTGTCCAGCAGCTGAAGCCCACCATCAATAAATAACCCGATTATCCTCGACCGTTGACGTGGACGAGGTGCCACTGTGGCTTTCCCATATCTTTCCCTCATCGTATAAAAAATATCCACGAGCCTCACCACGATAGATCGATTCTTTTAGGGATTTTACGGTGAAACATAAAATTTTTATATCTCATTTTTTTTTTTTTCGTTACAACAGTCCCCTATACTTCCACCTTGTTTTTTCATCCATCGAGATTTGCGGAACAACCCGATTGAATAAAGAGACTCTATTGCTCGACTGTCTATTCGATTATACGCGTTGAGTTGCGGGCAACGCGGATTGGCTCAATGATTCCTGCCCCTCCCACATATACCTACCTAGTGATCGTTCGCGAAACGTAAGTGACGTTTCCATCCGCGTTGCCGAGGAATAATCTAGAGGAA
>NW_021680352.1:1303287-1322140 GCF_001412515.2 Diachasma alloeum
GGGGGGGGGGGGGGGGGGGGGGGGGTGGAGGGAGAGAGAAAGACGAGAGGTTGGCTCCGATGGAAATGAGCGGTACGGATAAACTTTGAAGCGACTGGCCCCCTGGGTAATGCATAATTCAGGAATCGTCACCGTCGAGGATATTGCCAATTTGGCGTCGATGAAAATACGATCGGATTCGTCGCGGGCCGCAACCTAGAATAGTTTTGCCCCCGAACCAACGCCCACAAATCCAGAATTTAACATCATCCCCTCTTCGCCGATGTATATAGGTGGAATTTTTAAGGGTTGAGGGATGAGACTCGCACTGAGAAAAAAATTGTTCTTGACAAATTTTTGGTTACAGTGATGCCGCGAGACGAGATACTGCATCTTCTCGTCTTGTCTCGTTGTCAGGAAACCATTGTCTCGTCTCGTCTCGTATGGAGATACGAGAGCAATTTGTTTTTTCGTCTCGTCGAGAATTGGGAGATTCTCTCGTCTCGTCTCGTCGTGTCTTGTCTCGTCTCATCTCGTCTTGTCTCGTCTTGTCTCGTCTCGTCTCGTCGCGTCTTGTCTCATCTCGTCTTGTCTCGTCTTGTCTCGTCTCGTCGCGTCTTGTCTCATCTCGTCTTGTCTCGTCGCGTCTTGTCTCATCTCGTCTTGTCTTCTCTCGTCTCGTCTCTATAATCCAATTTACATGGAAAAAAAATACAAAGAGAGGCAGAGAAGGGGAGGCTCTCTTGAGTCTCGTCTCGCCTCGTTTCTGTCATCGTCTCGAATGACTCTTCTCGTCTCGGCTCGTTTCTATCATTGTCTCGAATGACTCGTCTCGTCTCGTTTCTGTCATTGTCTCAAATGACTCTTCTCGTCTCGTCTCGTTTGTCTCGTGAAAAAATAAATGCTTCTCCCAAGTAAATGAATATTTAGCAAAAATAATTTTTTTTCTCAGTGTGAACAAGTCCTCTGGATTTTTTGGCTCGTTTGAAACAATCAATCTTGCGCTGATGAGCGGGATCATCGCCTCTTGTGTGGTTTTCACAAAAAATAATGACTCAAGGGGTGATTCTCCATGAAAGCCTCTGAAATGGGATATAATATGAAATATTTATAACGAGACTGGGAGGGTGTATAAAGCCGCGGGATGAATAGAATACATTGGAATCAATTCAATTTGTCAACACGTACGTAATTATGTTATTATGCTGGACGTGGGTGGACCCTCGGATTTTTGGGGGGAGAGGCTACAGGGGGGTTGAGAGCCATCAATAATCCATAAGACGATTCTTTCGACAATGGGCATCAGAGCACACGCGTCTGTGACGAAACCGCGAGCGCACCAAATTCTCGGAGATTATTATTTACATCGGTTCCATAAAACTGGATGAATTCGTTTCGTGTTCTCTCCCTTCGTACGACTCAATTGTGGTGGAGGCGTCAGTGCCGGAGTCAAATGGAAGGACTTAAAGGATTGTGTCGTCACAGATTTTACGGGGGGTGTCGGCACACTCCGATAGAGCTGAAGCGGGGTCAGTAAATCCAGGTGGATGTTGGATTTTTCGTGAGAATTTTGCAGCGATTGAAAAAGAGATTATCAGAATAGGGAACTTGCGTAGAGTCCGCTTTTCGAATATTTTTAAATGAATAGTCTTTGTAGTCTATGAACCATTCCAGTAAAGCTAAAAAGCTTTCCGAAAGGTGGTCTGGATATTTTGTAATAACTGATTAAAAATGCATCAATTTTGAACACTTTTTTTGGGGTCGTGACGTCAACTCACCGGAATCAAGTTCCCCTTGCGACTACTAGCAGCGCTATTGAGTTATTCTAGCCTCTCAAAGTGCGAGACGTTCAACCAAAACAAATCGAGGGGGTTATGTTTGAAACAATTATTAAAAGTGGATAAAAAAAATATATTGGCACTAACAAATGAAGTTTGTGCTGAAAAATGATTTTCAAAAGGCGTGCTCGGGGAATTTACCAACGGTAGACGTGACTATGTTGATAGATTTTATGGGTTTAAATCTGTGTCAAAGTGTCGAAAATCGTGGTTGTATAATTTTCACTGTTTTATTTTTACATCCTGGTGCAAAACAATATTTATAAGGAGCTTTCATCACTCGATCCGGTTTTTCTGACACTTTCGAGCCAAATACATGTACAGAGTATTTTCCTAGATTTCAGCAGCTGTTCTGAACCGCTTGACGGCGCCACACGACAATTTCGGCCTCCGGTGAGTTGACGTCACAGGCCGTTTTAGAGCGTTTAAAAAATGCAATTTTTAAAAGCAAATAAATAATTATTCGACTATTTTCCGTGGGTTTCATTATCAAATATGAGTTCTTGGGGGCATATATTTGAGGAAAAAAAAATATGCAAGTTCCCTATTGAGTGATTATTAAAATGAATGTCGTAAAATGAGAAAATTTGTCTCGTATTGAATTAATTTTAAGGCTTTGTTGGGAGACGAATGCTCGGTTGAAAAATTCTCTCCGAAAATTTTATTCTTCTGCTCAATGAGAGACGACTTGGCCAGCTATACAAGGAGGGGGCGTCTTGCTTCAGCAGGAGGAGGAAAACGTTATTTATGACGCCGGATACGCGGAATACGGTGGAACTTGTGGTGAATTCCGGTGAACTCACTGATTTTTGCCAGCCTCAGTCTCCTCTTCCTCGTGTCTCATTAATAATCATTGAAGAATAATATTACAGCATCAGAATTTGTGAGATATCACAATTTTTTCGCGGTGCACTTGATAATATTGATTAATGGTTGGTTTTACTTCTAGTCTCTCCGGGGTCCATCTTATTCTGTAACTAGATAAATTTGAGGGGCGGAGGGGGGGGGGAGCACTGTCGGAGACTCAACGGGACAAATTCGATTTCAGACTTCCGGAGTGGAGGCCGAAGCCTTGGGGACAGAGTAAGAGCGGACAAACGGATCGTTCTTCTGGAATCGACTCTGGAGTCGCTCCAGTTATACTGTCCATTTTTCTCCACTGGAGATAAAAGCACGGGATAAAAATATAAAATATACTTGATTCCAGTATATTTTATACTCAATTGGGGGATGGCAGCTCAATTCGAAGGTGATTCGTTTGCATCGGGCCGGGTTGTAGCAAGCCCTCGTAAATTATTATTTACTAAAGACGAAAGAAACGGTAAGTTGTTTTATATCGAAATATCTCGAAACTGCCCGCCCGCTAACCCTCAATTCTGATTGGTCAATGAGTCACGTGAAGTAGTCGCTGAAAAAAATCCCCGGTATTTTCAAATTCTTCAAATGCCAAAAATTTTTTCTGCGTCATATTTATCATTTTTTCATGTGCGAAGTTTATCTTTATATCAAAACATATCTAAATTGCCTAATTGTTGATCATGAGAAAAAAACAGTATTTTTAAATTTTTTCAACTCACAAATTATTCTTCACTTCCCAAATTTTAATTTTTTCATATTTATCATACGCAAAAATGATCAATTCTTGCTTCTCAGATTTTCATACATAAATTCTAAACTCTACAAAATTCATGAAAATTCTTCGGTTTCCCAAATAATTCGAGAAAAATCATTGAAGATCTACGATTATCTGGAAAATGTGAAATTTTCCGAAGAATTCAAGAAATTTTTTCAGTTTTCTAGGAAATCAATTCATAACCCTCCCCTCATTTTTCAACAATTACAGATTTTAATCAGATTATTTGAAAAAGTAAAAAAAAGAATTAATCGAAGATTAAAAATTATTTATTGGTGTTTCACTCTTCATTCTCTTAATTCTCTTCAAGTCATTCTCAATATTTATAAAACATCTGATTATATGAAGTTTAATAAATTCGATGTCTTCAATTTCCCAACGAACAGATAAGCGCTCGCTTAATTTTAATTTTTTGACCCTCATATTCTCCCACTTAGTGCCTCACCCTTACATCACTCCAGATCGAAATAATCCCGAGTAAAATAAAAAAACGTATTTCAATAATTAGTCAAATATCCCCTCTCCCCTCATCAATTTTGTTCATCAGTCACGGAGCGCAAGGGGGGACACGTCTCAAGTACAACCAATCCTGCATTTGTCCGCACAATGCGCCACAATTATTAACACGCTTTTCCACGATACTTACGTGACTACGGTATAGTTACTTTTTCACTAACCGGGGGCTGACCTCTCCCTCTGTATATTTTAGCCAACCCCAGTTGCGCCAGCCTCGCCCCTTCGATCACTTGAAAACAATTGCCAAGTGGTTGTAAATGTATTAAATTCATCCACTGCTCATTGTCGGGTGACCCCTTGACTCGTACAACGTATAACCGCTCAATTTCAGTTAACGTCCGTGAGAGCGCTCGGGGGAGATGTATGCCACAATCTCAAGGACACTCGTGCCACCCGAAACGTTCACTTTGCAGTTGCTCTCCACAATGTAATGAAAAAGAAAGAGTCAAAACGAGTCCGAGGCACTTGAGTGAGAAAAAATTCTCATGACTCTGGTGGCGTTGCAAGCCCAATGTCGAGTATTCATTTGTCGATGAGAGAGTCTATTTACGTCATTTGTCTTTTTTTTGCTTTATTAATCCCCCCCTGTAGCACTAGCTTCCAGCCCGTTCGGCTAGTGCTTTTTTTCCGCCAATACCTTTTGGCATTGATGAGAGAAGAGTCATTCGAGACAATGTCAGAAACTAGACGAGACAAACGAGATGAGAGACATGACGAGACGCGACGAGAAGAGTCATTCGAGACAATGACAGAAACTAGACGAGACAAACGAGATGAGAGATATGACGAGACGAGACGAGTCATCCGAGACAATGGTTTGCTGACAACGAGACGAGAAGATGCAGATTCTTGTCTCACCTATCTATTTACGTTATTTGTCTTTTTTTTGCTTTATTAATCCCCCCCTGTAGCACTAGCTTCCCGCCCGGTCGGCTAGTGCTCTCTTTTTCTCCGCCAATACCTTTTGGCATTGATGGCTCGACGTCAACTTCTCTTTCTGCCTACCACTGGACACCGGCAGCGAATCCATGTGTTTATCTATCTTTGTATTTGTGATCGACAACTCCGACAACTGCTCCTGGATTTTAAATCCTCAGTGTACTTTTGTGTCTCAAATAATAAACAATAATAAACATTTAAATAATAAACAATGAAAAACATTTAAATACCCAAGCGACAGGTTTTTGAATTCTCAACCAACTAACAATATTAATAGCGATAAATTAGCTTATCCACTGCACCCCCCCCCCCGTCTGGGGAGTGGGATTGATACAGGCAACAGCGTATACTGTTCACTATCAGCAGAAATGCCGCAGACTCGCTTTGCCCGGTATGCATATCCACTGGGGATTTCCGCGGACTGTGATTTTCTGATTAGCAGCGGCTCGACTGGTTGCGGTTAACCGTTGTTAGGTTGCGGCCGATTGGTATGCATGGGATGGGACTCAAGCCGTAGGGGCTCCCGAACACCGCTCACCACTGCATCGTCGCCAATATAGGATTGAGTGTAGGCTTGATGGCGCTAGATGAGGAGGGGGAAGGGAAATCACGAACGAGATTGAACATCAGATGAGGACATTTCCACACGCATCAACATGTTTTTCTAAAAATATGGGGAACAATCGCCATGGATTGGGCGACTAGGCAATTTTCCATTTTACCCCAAATGATGAAGTTAATTCCATCGAGTGAATCATTCATTCGATTGCATAAAATCATTAAAACTAATTGTTTTTAAGTTGGAAATATTCTGGTTTAATGAGGCCGCGAGATGCGAGAGAAATGAGACGAGATGAGACAAACGAGACGAGACGAGACAAATGAGACGAGACAAACGAGACGAGACGAGACTAATAAGACGAGAGACATGACGAGACGTGACGAGAAGAGTCATTCGAGACAATGTCCGAAACTAGACGAGACAAACGAGATGAGAGACATGACGAGACGTGATGAGAAGAGTCATTCGAGACAATGACAGAAACTAGACGAGACAAATGAGATGAGAGACATGACGAGACGCGACGAGAAGAGTCATTCGAGACAATGTCCGAAACTAGACGAGATAAACGAGATGAGAGACATGACGAGGCGCGACGAGAAGAGTCATTCGAGACAATGATAGAAACTAGACGAGACAAACGAGATGAGAGACATGACGAGACGAGTCGTCCGAGACAATGACAGAAACGAGACAAGACGAGACAATGGTTTGCTGATAACAAGACGAGAAGATGCAGATTCTTGTCTCACCTCGTCTCGCGGCATCACTGTTCTCCTTCATTTTCTTCATTCTCAGACAGAGAGGAATCGGTGTTTGGTCATTTTTCACCGATTGACTTTCGTCTGACATGAGGCACTCAGGGTCTCCCCACGGCGTAACGTGTGTTCCAACAAAAAAAAAGTCAGGGGGGGGTCATTACGTGAGGTATCCCCACCACCGAGGCACCAACAAACACACATGGAGGTACTGTAGTGTGAATGTAGCTCGATCGTTGCACAAATATATAGGCGCGTTATTGGGGGCTCACAATTTCCCATGGGTAATGGCACTTTGATTACCCCGTGACGTTGTACGTCCCGTCAAGTGGCCACGCTAAATCGTGCAGTTGAGGAAAAATTGCCACGGAACGTGTCAATGGTTGGGCCCAAACTGTTCAATTGATTTTTCCTTCTTTTCCGCTTCCTTTTCGTATCTATCGATGAATGTGTACTTGAAAAATATGTAGAGCCTGATTGGAGAGGTATACCCCCAGTTTAAATACACTGTCGAGACGCTTGTATCACATATTGACTAGAATTTCTCCCGACGATTGCTCTCAACGTGCCACTTGACAAGCAACTGGTATCAAATGATTTTTCAGCGTTGCACATTTGCGAAGTGTCCTCTGTTAATGCTCAAGCACTGTGATCAAGGATCAAGTGAATAAAAACTGCACTCGAGGCTCTACACTCGGTTCCAATGGAAGAGAAAATTCAACAGTTACAATTCAAAAGTTGAAATTAACGTTCAATTTAAATAGAAAATTAATAATGGGAGCACGATTTGAAGTAGTACATACTGGGTGTACAGTTAAATTACTCGAGGCTTGTAAATTTCATCGAGTTGAAAGTAGGGTAAAAATTCACTGACATACCGATTGAATTAATCAAGTCCTTGTGGAGTAAATTGCCTCGAGAGAACTATAATTTCTCGGTATTTTCCGTTATGAAATAAATATCAGTTGCAACGATCAACTGCATTCCGGATAATTAATACTAAGATTTATACTATCGACAATGATTTGACAATGAAATCAGTGATGCGGTGAGACGAGATGAGACACTGCATCTTCTCGTCTCGTTGAAGTACGAGACCAATTTTTTCTCGCGGCTCGTCGAGACTTGAGAGGTTCTCTCGTCTCGTCTCTTTTCTGTTATTGTCGCGAATGACTCTTCTCGTCTCGTTTCTCTCGAGTCTCGCGGCATCATTAATTAAGAGCTTGTCTCGTCTCGTCTTGTCTCGTTTCGTCTTGTCTTGTCTCGTCTCGTTTCGGTTATTATCTCGAATGACTCTTCTCGTTCCGTGTCTCTCGCGTCTCGCGGCATCATTAAATGAGAGATTCTCTCGTCTCGTCATGTCTCGTTTCGTTACCGTTATTGTCTCGAATGACTCTTCTCGTCTTGTCTCGTCTCGTCTCGTTTCTCTCGCGTCTCGTGGCATCATTAATTGAGAGATTCTCTCGTCTCGTCTCGTCTCGTGTCGTCTCATCTAGTCTCGTGTCGTCTCATCTAGTCTCGTCTTGTCTCGTCTCGTCTCGTTTCTCTCGCGTGTCGCGGCATCACTACATGAAATATATCGTACGACAATAAATTCGCAGGACTGTCGTTACTCAGTGTTGATGGACCAGTGTGTCCCTGAGTTATGTGTATCATGCCCATTGTGCCCCCGTCATTTCGTCCGGCATATTCACAGCGTCGGGAAGAATATAGCGAGCAGCACAGGCACTTGCCCAACGCAGTGGCACAAGGACCATTTTATATTCACTAGCAGCCATGGCTGCACATAACAATTCCCTCGTAATTTCTGTATCATCATATATTCAAGGATCGGAGAATGGACGGAAGTCGGAAGAGACCGAGTGTGAAGAGAAGATGAGAGGAGAAACAGAACAATGTGCACAGCTATTTCTCCCTGAATTATATGTGTTAACTGGCTTTCGGTTTACGATGCGTCTCTTTTCGGCACTCTGCACACTCCATTCCTCCTGGATATAACAGCCGTCACGCCACATTCCGTAACGGTTTATTTATATCAATTTCATGAAGCACTATTTACGTTTCGTGTAATAAAGAGCAATCATTGTGCGCGTATGGATTGTGATGCTCTATTTCGAGAATCTCTTATTTATTTGATAAAAAAAAGAGGAAATTGAGAGTGGAGAATTAATTTCATGAAATTGAATGTTTTTCATCATCTGCATTTTTAATCACCAAAAACACCAGTCTCAAATCGATAATGATTTTTCCGCCCGGTACGGACATGGATATCAAAGAGAAATAGCGCATATGGGGCTCGGGAATGTCCGTTGAGGCACGAGTTACTTGGTCAATCATGATATTCATGGTTGGAGACCACCTTGGGGCCTTGCCTGGTGTCGATATCTCACTCAGTTATTCGATCCGAGATTTGAATAAATCTGTACAGAGGATATGGAAGTATGAAAAAATTCATGTATATTTTATGTCATGTGCGCTATACACCGCCAAGATTTTATTGGCTAGTGTCCGCTGCTTACATCCCCCAGGAGTCCGTCACATGTAACGAAATCCGCGGAAAAAGAATCACTCGAGCCATGCAGAAAAATAATTTCGTTGGCCTAGTTGGCTGGAATCTCATTTGCTGAGATAACTGAAAATTTGTGACTGGTACCTGAGCCTCCGCTACGCGAGCCACTGACCATTTGTCGGGCCAACTCCCATTGAAAGGTTGAAATTGATTCGCTAACCCGNGAAAGGTTGAAATTGATTTGCTAACCCTGCGAATCTTACGTTAAAACCACCAAAGTCGTTTCGTTGGTGCAATATTCCTGGATTGGTTGATCTCTGATTTGCTGTTACAACCAAACATTTGTTGTTTGAATCTAAACATTTATTCATAAATTCAAGAATGAAGCGTCCTATCTTCTAATAAGTTGAAACGGAAAATTTCGCCGCATGACCTCTCGAAGATGAGTTTGTTTATTATCAAATTATTGTTGAACCCTATTATTGACCCTTCAATAACTATCTCATTTTCATTTACAGGGTCTTATTATATCCCGTGTTCCGTTAACAATTGTGCTTCGCTCTTGTAATATTTCAAGTAGATCTAAAATATACTTGAAATAATAATTTCAAGTCAAATAATCGCTAAAGAGATACTCATAAAAGTTGGGCATTTCATTTTGTCAAAACAATTGTCATGTTTTTCCATTGAATTATTATACTAATTATATTAAATATGTTCTTGCATAAAAAAAGTAAACGAATAATACAGTTTTCTCTAAATCTGAAGAAAATAGTTTCACGAAATGGAAGAACATCCTTGATATGATATTTACGACGAGTAAGTATTGCGCGATAGCCTAGTGGTTAGCGCGTTAGGGTTAGTAATCGTAAGGTCCTGCGTTCGATCCCCGGTCTCGGCAAATGGACATAATTTGTGTTAATGAAATTGGATTTTTCGGTGATGAATGCATTCTGAGTTGCTTCTGCAGGGATAATTGACCATGAAAGTGAAGAAAAAAAATAGCAATCACTTTTTTTCGGATTATACTGATAATTAACATGGCCATTAATTTGTTAATCTAACTAAACATGTTCCTTAAATGAGCAAATCAATTGTTAAAGTAGCAAATCGGCAAGATAGTTGCCCTAGCATAACCTTCCTGCTATTCTAACAAATCAGACCCGAGCGGAAGACATCCGCTGCGGTAACGCACACCTTGGCTGTCCGTATATTAACCTACGAGATTTGCTGGGTTAACGCGCGCCGCGCGCTGTCTCAACGGAATTATTTTTCTACGCGAGTGAATAGTGTCCGGGAGTTTTCAACAATGCATATCCTTCTTGCGCTTAATCGGCAGTTTGACAATGTCTCGAAACAGGTGTTCAATGAATTGCGGTCATTTGCTCGTCGACAAGTGACTCAGTGATTTTTTTTCCCCCAAAAAAAAAGAAGAGGAAAAATATGTGGAAGCAGATTTCTCTGTGGTCATCCACTATCGACGATTAGACATGTGCACGGAGGCTTTCGATTTGTCGTTTCTTTTATTCTTGACTCTCTACGACTGAGCTCTTGGCTTTATTATTTTCGCTTATACAAAAAGGCCTCCCCCCAAAACACATGACGTGAAGCGACCGCAGAAGTCGATTGCGCCCAACTGTTGCCCCACAATATCGATGAATCGTTAAAGATCCCCCGGCACGCGATCCTCTTTCTTCCTGCCGACTATATGGATTTTGGGCTTGATAAAATAAATCCGGGTTCCCTGATTTTTTTCCAGCTTCCTCCCATTGTCCACCGGAAATCGGAAGTTCCATTGTAACATTTAATTTCGTTTTCGTTATTACTCTCATTTCATTTCTTCGGAATCCCGCTGAAATATATGAGTTGGGAATCAATGGGCTGCGGTGAAGGAGGGCACAAGAGCCAGGTGCACGCAATACTTTTGAGTTATTAATTTAAATGAACAAACAATAGATGTAACACGCAAGCAATTGACTTTTTCTCCATTCAGTCGATCAATTCCGAAATGAATTATCAACCTTTCTATTCCACGTTGACTTTTTATACTATAAAATAATGAGAAACGGAAGTTCTCTCTCATATCTATTTTCATCTCCATAAAAAAAATTCAATTATCCAAACGAAAATATCACCACAAAATATTATAACGATTAGTTTATTTTCGAGTGTGAATGATGGAACAGTAGAACGAAATATAATTTATGTTATTTCGTTTAGCCCGGCAAGTCCATCGGGCAATAAAGACCCACACAGGTCTATTTTAGTGGGACTCGGAGAGATCACTATCACTTTCGAAAAAAAAAAAAACATTATCAGATCCCGCGTGGTACCTGATGCGCGAAGGCAGGTGGACGGAAACTGATCACAGTAATTAGAATACGAGAGTGTCGAGACAATTACAACTACCAGAGCATGCGGATATATATTTACTGCGGGAGATAAATAAATGAATAACGAAAAACGAGAGATAAAAAAAGTGGAGGTTATTGGGAACTCTAGCACTGACTGACGCGCTCTACCGGCCGTAGCGCCTACTAGTGCGAGTAGGTAACTTGGAGCCACTGAGCGGGTTTATGTATACAAAAGAGTTGTTTTTTGCCGGTTATTATTAAATTTATCGTGATCTACATTGTTTGTGCATATCAACACAGTCCCAAGGTCGTCCTAAGAGCAGAGAGAATACTATTTTTCAATCAAAAAATGGAGTTTGACATCAGAGTAACAAAAAACAATGAATTTTGCAGTGCGTCTGGCTGCAATAGTTCAGCCTATCGTAATCCTACAGTGAGATTCTTCCAATTTCCTTTAAAAAAACAAGAGTTTCGTAAAATTGAAGACGAAATTCGGTGAAGAGGAAACAGTTGATCGTCCAATTGCTTGGAAAAAAATCTTGAGAATGGGAAAGCCAGTGACAAAATCAATGAAAGTGTGTTCGTTACATTTTACCAAAGACGACTTCTTCACTCAATGGAAGTTCAGCTGAGAATCTAATGAAATTATTCAATTTTCTATTGCCAGTTGATATTTCTGTGATCACTCGTGAAATAAATTGACTTTATTCATTTCAATTGTAGGTGAAAATCGTAAAGCCGTTCACTTAAAACTCACAAGTGTCCCGTCTTGTAATTTGCCAAAGAGACAGCAAATCGACCCAATTCTTGCATAGACGCTTTCATGATCAAACTACCCGTGGAATCCCAACGAAAACCTTACAATTTTTAATTACCCCAATTGATTTACTCCAATTGTTTACAAGGGAGATTGTACGAACGTACTGACGATTACCTGCTCGCGCTAGTTCGAATTTCGGCCGCGAGGCGACCAAGGCATTGCCCCAGAGTTCCCAATATAAAGCAAGAGGATTTCTCTCCTCCACGCCGATAGATAAAAAGAGCGAGACATTTTTACCGTCTCAACAAATTTTTGGTCGATTAAAGAGCCGTAAACTGTTGAGGGCGAGACGACACAACATGGATAGCCTCTTAAAAGAGTCCCCACGTTTTAGTGAGGATTCGAAATAGAGCCGTGATTAGGTGGGCGACCAGTTCCTGGCGACGCAAGGTGAATGCCTGGACGTTGTTCCGATAACCCGAGTCGTGGTACTAATCGTCTTAAAGATATCCAATGCATAAAAACAAAGGACAAACAACTTTTAAAAAAAACTCGTGGTTCCAGTGAATGGGATCGCTGATATTTCCCTGGACTTTCATCGATTTATTAAACATTTCGGGTGATTTCTATCAATCGGTGACTTTCACGGTGAATCAAACTGTGGGACGCGGTAAAATGTAGGTCGCACCTGTGGGCATTAAAGGCATTTTCCCCTGTTTTGTTGTTCGACGTAAATTCTGAGGCGGCATTAAATAAACATACATAGACACGAATTCACTAAATTAATAACGATGTTTTCGACAACTTTTGATGGGATTAAAATGACTTTAAACATTCCACAAAACTTCCCTGCCTAGAATAAACACTGAGTGACAATAAATGTAGGGACGAAAATAAAAATTGAAAACTGGTTAAACATTCACGAAGATAAACCCCAAAAGTTGAAATTAGTAAGGCTTGTCGACTCGATAACCCTCACCGCGAGACAAGCTCGTAAAATCTTTTACCCCCCAAAAAATGGAAATAACAAAAAGACACGCTAAGTGAGACAATGTACCACGTGAGGAGTCGAGTAAAAATAAAAGAACCCCAGATAATAAATTCAACTGATCATTGAAAAGGTGTCGAAATGGAATACTTAACGATAGAGCCATTTAATTTGTGAGCATCTGGCGTTAAACGTCGTCCCATAAATAACAAGAAGATAAAAACGAAAATGGGGATAAGAGTCCGAGGCTGATCGAGCTGTGAGCCGCGTGAATTAAGATATCCCAAAATGGCTGTTACTCGCTCGCAAATGCCTGAGAAAAGATTGCACGGAAAAAAAAATTTGAATTGAGTATAAAATATACTTGAATGAAGTATATTATTTTTGATTCGAGTATATAATATACTTGATTCAAGTATATTATTCTTGATTCGACTATATAATATACTTGATTCAAGTATATTATTCTTGATTCGAGTATATTATATACTTGATTCAAGTATATTATTTTTGATTCGATTATATAATATACTTGATTCAAGTATATTATCTTTGATTCGATTATATATTTGATTCAAGCATATTATTGTTGATTCGATTATATAATATACTTGATTCAAGTATATTATTTTTGATTCGAGTATATAATATACTTGATTCAAGTATATTATCTTTGATTCTATAATATATTTGATTCAAGCATATTATTGTTGATTCGATTATATAATATACTTGATTCAAGTATATTATTTTCGATTCGAGTATATAATATACTTGATTCAAGTATATTATCTTTGATTCGATTATATATTTGATTCAAGCATATTATTGTTGATTCGATTATATAATATACTTGATTCAAGTATATTATTTTTGATTCGAGTATATAATATACTTGATTCAAGTATATTATTTTTGATTCGAGTATATAATATACTTGATTCAAGTATATTATTTTTGATTCGAGTATATAATATACTTGATTCAAGTATATTATTTTTGATTCGAGTATATAATATACTTGATTCAAGTATATTATTCTTGATTCGAGTATATAATATACTTGATTCAAGTATATTATTCTTGATTCGATTATATAATATACTTGATTCAAGTATATTATTTTTGATTCGATTATATAATATACTTGATTCAAGCATATTATTCTTGATTCGAGTATATAATATACTTGATTCAAGTATATTATTTTTGATTCGAGTATATAATATACTTGATTCAAGTATATTATTCTTGATTCGACTATATAATATACTTGATTCAAGTATATTATTCTTGATTCGAGTATATTATATACTTGATTCAAGTATATTATTTTTGATTCGATTATATAATCTACTTGATTCAAGTATATTATCTTTGATTCGATTATATATTTGATTCAAGTATATTATTTTTGATTCGATTATATAATATACTTGATTCAAGTATATTATTTTTGATTCGATTATATAATATACTTGGTTCAAGCATATTATTCTTGATTCGAGTATATAATATACTTGATTCAAGTATATTATTTTCGATTCGAGTATATAATATACTTGATTCAAGTATATTATTCTTGATTCGAGTATATAATCTACTTGATTCAAGTATATTATTTTTGATTCGATTATATAATATATTTGATTCAAGCATATTATTGTTGATTCGATTATATAATATACTTGATTCAAGTATATTATTTTCGATTCGAGTATATAATATACTTGATTCAAGTATATTATCTTTGATTCGATTATATATTTGATTCAAGCATATTATTGTTGATTCGATTATATAATATACTTGATTCAAGTATATTATTTTTGATTCGAGTATATAATCTACTTGATTCAAGCATATTATTCTTGATTTGATTATATATTTGGTTCAAGTATATTATTTTTGATTCGACTATATAATCTACTTGATTCAAGTATATTATTTTCGATTCGAGTATATAATCTACTTGATTCAAGCATATTACTCTTGATTCGATTATATATTTGATTCAAGTATATTATTCTCGATTCGACTATATAATATACTTGATTTAAGTATATTATTCTTGATTCTAGTATATTTTTTCCGTGTATCATTCGCAATATAAAGGATTACGTTACAAGCCAGAGAGAATGAGTGGTAGATAGCTATAAAAGGGGGGGGGGGGTCCTCGATTTACCTAGAGGCCTCGCCGAGTCCGCTGGCTACATTTTGATCGCCAGTGGAAAACAGGCCTGAACGGTTTTTAATAAAAATAATGATAATATGAGCATTTCATGTCGCCGTAATGAGTGCCCCGGTATGGGCTATCTCTCGGGCCCATGTTCCTGATAACTGCGCAGCATCAATCATCCCCCACCGTGCGCCACTCTCAAGACCTCTCTCTGCGTTAATAGTGCAGGGGGGCCTGTGTGTGTGTGTGTGTGTGTGTGACGCGGGGGGGATAGGCAGCTCGCTTGTCGGTGTGAAATCGTCTTTCGACTCCTTTTCACGAGCCCGAGGTAATGAAGACGCTCTCCGTCCACACCTTTCGCCATCTCTCGCACACCTTCACCTTCCGTCGTTCACCAATGATCAGAACTCTGGCTGAGTTGAGCCTATCACGTGATGCATTATCTCGCCGGTGATTTTTTTTTTCTCTCACATGCAAATCCCAACACCATCAACATGGAATCCAGTAGCGCAGTTATTAACGATCACGGAGTAATCGACCGGTTATTGTAGCATCCCACCACTTCATTTTTCAGTTAAAACGCCAGCCAGAGAATTTACGTTATCAGGAGTCCAATGTTCAATGGTTCAGAGGTTTATTTTTCTTTTTGGTTCTGAATGGACGCGTTGTAATCGTTCAAATTTAAGTTTTGGATTTTTTGTGCGGCCCATTATGATGTGAGAAGTGCGAAAATGCATTTTTTAAACCGCTCGTATGCATGTAACAAACTTTTCCTTCAATTTCCCGCTAATGAATAGATGGAATTGAATCTTTTTTTTTAAATGGAGGTATTGCCAAGCCCTATGCATCGCCATGAATTAAAATTTAATTCATTGATTCATTTTTTTGAATTTTCGAATTTTTTCAAAATTCAGTTGTAACACGATAACTAAAAAAATTTCCTAAATTCGTTGAATGGCGGCTTAAAAAATTCGTTGGGATGTCCTTTTGACCGAGTTCGAAGATGAAAGCGATAGCAATAATCGTTATTTTGATTTCTGTGAAATTTCTCCAAAATTTCGTGTTTTTCGAAAATCAGAATTCCGCAGATTTTAGGATAATTTTTAGAAATTTCGAATTTTTTATGAATTCCCCGGAAAGTTAGCTTTCTGATAATTCCTTTAAATGTGATATTTCGAATGCATTCGATTGTATATAAATGAAATATTCCTAATAATATTTCACACAAATTTCCATAAATTTTTAGAATTTCGTTAAGTGGAAAATCTAAAACAATTAGTTGAAAAGAAATTGATTCAATTCAAGAGAATGAAATAGGCTATGAATAGGATACCATTCAGATGCATATTGCTAATTTATCAGCAAAAATAACTACACTATAGGCACTACAGCGGCAACTCCCCACTTGTTACATCGCTTTTGCCCCCTCGTTAGTGCACTTGCATTTTTATTTTTCCGATGAATTTACTCAGCTGTGGACGAAGAGGTTTTTGTTTCCCGTTGTTAGGGCCATCGTGCGCCATCCGAGCTCATTCAAGTCCTAGTGTTCATGATCATTCGGCTGAGAAAGCACGATACTATACTGTCGCACGTCATAACCACAACTTCCTTCGTTTTACGTTTTTGTCTCCTCTTCCTTCTCTTTCACATTGGCTTTTTCCTCATTTATTATTTTTTTTCTCCATCGGCATTTCGAACTAGTGTACAAATGGTTATTTGAGTTTTATCGATTGAATGAGAGTCAGAATAATGAAGGGCCTATTTTTACATGAACACCGCTGACTACAATAGAATGACGCCCATCTGTCATTGATTTCAATATTCTTGGGGGTTTTTGTCTTGCTAAACTCGCTGTGTGGCCAGTGCCATAAGTTTGAGATCATTTCCACACCGCAGGGGTGACTCAACGTATTGTTAGTACCCCACCAGTAGTCACGTCGATTTTTTATTAAAAAAAAAACAATGTCCCTGAAAATTAAAGGAAATGCGGCCAGAAACCTGGGAATTATTTCATCCAATTCTTTAGAGTCTGAAAATCTCTTTTTAATGGGCATCATCTTCAAAAACTCTGGGCGTTTTCCCCCCAAAATCCAACATCCGGTTGTCGAGCGCCTCCGATAATTAAATGACAGTTGAGACAAAAATTGCCACCTCATTCAGGGAAGTGAAACTCACGTATCCCATCACTACAAAAACCCGGTGTCTGAGAGCCATCTGAATTCAAGATGGCAGATGTCAAAAAACGTCTGAATCTTTAAAAGTGTCTGAAAATCTAGCTGATGTCTGAAAATTTCAGACATCTTGGTATCTGAAATTGAAATACCTCCACTGATTCAGCCACATTTTAATGTCTCAAAAGTCTCTCCAAAATCGTCCCAAAAGTGTTTGAAAAGTGTCTCCAAAGGGTCTGAAATTCCGTCATTACTTTTCGCAGTGCAAAAGTTGAAAAAAAAACGGGACAACACCGCAACTTTTGGTTAATTGAAACAAACTCCCGGCATTTCCGTTGAGTATACACCCGAGAAATATTCAGGCGTTGATTTAGCCTTTTGTATTTTTATTAAGCCAAACCGAGTGCACCTGCAGGCTCAATTAACTCAAAGAAAGAGAGGATGGCTGTCCTCTCGCCTGCACATCGGTATGCCCTCTGTGCAATTATTAGGTGAAATTAACGCGAGTGAAAATGACGCGTAATGCGTCAAATCGAATTAAGCGGGCGCAATTACGGGTTACAAATCCGTAGCGGGCGTTAATGAGCGCCACCGGAAGTGGCTAACCTCCCCTCTCACCCTCGTACCCCCCCCCCCCCCANCCCCCCCCCCCAACGGCCCCCTCCAGCCGTTTTCAGTGCTACTCTTGGCTGTATTCGTACTCCACTGTGTGTTTCTCCCCCCGTCGGTTGGCTTCCGGCTCTCTCGCTTGGGGGCCATACACACGAGAGGGGACAGCAGAATGCACGCGGTGTGTTAGTTGGCGGTCGTGATAATATCACCTAATTGTTTCGCTTAAGCGTATGCGACTGTCCAACCCGAGCGCGGTTTTCCTGTAACTCCTGTTTCCATGACTCTCTCTTTCTCTCTCTGAAGTGAGAGCCCATTGTTTACTGAGGAAATATACTATTATTTAAAAAAAAGAGAAAGAGAGGCGAACGGGAAATTATTTCACATGAGACGAGAAGAGACGAGCCATTCGAGACAATAATAGAAACGAGACGAGACGAGAGACATGACGAGACAAGATGAGAAGAGTCATTCGAGACAATGAGAGAAACGAGACAAGGCGAGACGAGACGGGATGAGAAAGGCCGGTCGAGAACGAGAGAAACGAGAGACGAGACGAGACAAGAAGATACAATTTCTCATCTTGTCTCGTCTCGTCATGTCTACGAAACAAAAAGATGCAGTTTCTCGTCTCATCATGTCTACGAAATAAAAAGATGCAGTTTCTCGTCTCGTCTCGTCTATGAGACAAGAAGAGGCAGATTCTCGTCTCTTCTCGCCTCGTCTATAAAATAAGAAGATGCAGTTTCTCGTCTCGTTTACGAGACAAGAAGATACAATTTCTCGTCTCGTCTATGAGACAAGACGATGCATTTTCGCTGTCTCGTCTCGTCTACGAGACAAGAAGATGCAGTTTCTCGTCTCGTCTCGTCTACGAGACAAGAAGATGCAGTTTCTCGTCTCGTCTACGAGACAAGAAGATGCAGATTCTCGTCTCTTCTCGCCTCGTCTATAAAATAAGAAGATACAATTTCTCGTCTCGTCTATGAGACAAGACGATGCATTTTCGCTGTCTCGTCTCGTCTACGAGACAAGAAGATGCAGTTTCTCGTCTCGTC
>NW_021680352.1:1330612-1339525 GCF_001412515.2 Diachasma alloeum
AAGAAGATACAATTTCTCGTCTCGTCTATGAGACAAGACGATGCATTTTCGCTGTCTCGTCTCGTCTACGAGACAAGAAGATGCAGTTTCTCGTCTCGTCTCGTCTACGAGACAAGAAGATGCAGTTTCTCGTCTCGTCTACGAGACAAGAAGATGCAGATTCTCGTCTCTTCTCGCCTCGTCTATAAAATAAGAAGATACAATTTCTCGTCTCGTCTATGAGACAAGACGATGCATTTTCGCTGTCTCGTCTCGTCTACGAGACAAGAAGATGCAGTTTCTCGTCTCGTCTCGTCTACGAGACAAGAAGATGCAGTTTCTCGTCTCGTCACTGGAAATAATTTTAATAATTTTTGTTTCCCGTTTCGGGGAATTAAATGGTAGTCAAGAAAGTGGATAATGTAAGAATGCTATTAAGAGTCATTATAGTCGAACCTGCGAGCGATAAGAACTCATAATTATTTCCGTGTTCAGATAAGGTTGAGCGGGGCTTTGATTTAATCTCGAGAGGAGCTTGAATATTATTCATTATTCATATTTTTTATCCATTTAGTTTGTGGAAAATTATTTGTAATTTTATCTTGATTCGGCCGATAGTATTTGTGCTATCAACAATTGGAGGGGGATAATTTTGTTGGAAAGGAAAATAATGAGAAATGTATTTATAGATGTGGAATAGCAGTCACGATTTCTCGATCTGGAGGCAAGACCAAGTGGAATCGACCTCCTCACCTCAGTTTATGGTGCATCCTCCCCCTCCATTCGAATGAAACGATTCCTCTTCGGGCTTTTGTTCCCATGACTCGAGAGGCCCTCGGTTCAATCATTATAAAAATTAAACGACGTTTCATACGATTGATTATTGAAATTACAGGTGGAGTTGTGGTGGTTGAGGCTTCGTATCCATTCGCAAAAAAAATCCAGTGCCACAAAACAGATCCACTAATAAAAGCTCCTCGAGATAATCCGAGTGTGTCATTTCATTTCACGTAATTTCGTGGTGCCACATTGGAATCCCATCCTATTCTTGTTTTCGTTCATTTCATTTTATTTTTCTTTATATAATTCTCTCGATTTTTTTTTATTTCTCATTTCACGTGAGAAGCCTCGGGGGGCAAGATTACACTCATTCAGGATCCAACAATTTTTTCCTCTTTCCTCTTCATTCAGACCATTTACTATATATTCTCGTCTGTCTTTTTTGTGTGACTCTGGATGTGCGGAGGCGTCCAAACAGCAACCTCGCCTGAGGGAAAAACTCAGGTCCATTCAGAAGGTTAGATTCAATGGTGGAGAGGGTCGCATCGCAGAGCGAAAAAAATCGAATCAGAATAATTTGTCGTTCAAAAGCTCAAGGAGATTAAACGTCGCAATTCTTGGAGTACTTTTCTTTCATTATTCAAATTCTTCTGGGCCATGTTTTGGTCAGCAGCGATAATCAACACAAAAACAGTGTGTAAACTAATTAATTGCACTACGTTTCGAATGCACAAAGTATTTTTCTTCAGGTGCATTTATTATTCTAGAAAAATTGGAATGAAGATTAACAAATATATGGAGCGACAAACTTATTGTTTAGATTAAAGCTATTGCATAAGCCCCATATCCGTACCTAAATGAAAATAAAATTAAAGTGGCTCTACCCTTCGGCCGGGCTGCGCTGTACTTTTGGATATTTTCAGTTTTTCAATTTTTCAACTAAATTGCATGGAAAAAATTTGAAAAAATTCGTACCCAGTCAGTATTGTCTAAATTGAATTTCGCAAAATACTGATATTTTTTCAAACATTTCCCTCTTATAAATAAATAATAAAACTTATTTGCAAAACGGTGGATTATTTTTTATGAGGTGTCAAAAAACCGAAACGATAATTAAATTGAGAAAAAAATTAGAACTCCGAATCTAATCGAGTTTTCTGCAATTTTTTTGCAGTTTTCAACAAACTTTGAATTTACCGTAAGGGTAGAGTTACTTTAAGAAGTTGTTCTTCGAGAATTCATTTCTAGCTGTCATCTGACGACGTAAACAAACAGCCATATACTGTTAAAAAATTTTCACTGAAGTTTCCAGGTTTTAGTCTTGAAATTTCAGGGAATTTTACTATTGAAAATTCAGTGTTTTCGTGGAAATTTCATGGAAATTTTAAATTTCCGTTAAATTATTCGATGAAAATTAATGGAAATTAGGAAAATTCAAGCAAAAATGTCCTTGAATTTTCAGTTTTTTGAAATTCCAGAGCAATTTCATATTGAATTATCATGTTTACATTGAAAATTCATAAAAATTTCGGAATCTTCATGGTTCTTCCACTGAAAAATCAGGAATTTCCTTGAAATTTCATAGACTTTTTTCCGTTAAATTGAATTCAGTGTCATTTTCTGGAGAATTCAGTTAAATTTTTTTACCAGTGTACCCTGGAACTAAAAAAAAATATATTTTTCCTCCAATTTCAACAACAATATGTTGTTAATTTCGGACTGCTCCTCTCGCTGGATAAAACAAAAATAAAAATAGAGAAGAAATAATGAGAGAGGGACAAAGTGGGAGTGGTGGACGATGAGGGAGGAACGATTTAAATTAAATGTCGAGTTGTGGCGGGACTCAACGAGAAAGGAAAAAACTAAAATGAAGAAAATGATCGGATAATGACAGCCGTGATCTCAGTGGCGGTAACACATGGGACTGGCTCGGACTGCACTTTCAGTATTTTAGTTGAGCTGGGGACGCGCGTCCAAAGAGGGAGAATGTGTGATTACTGAACGGGCCAATAGCCGTGCACACAGCGGCCATCATGGTCCAGCCCGAGACGTGCAATCACGCGTTCCAACGGCGCATCACACATTGCCGGCTGGAGTCAGTCTCATGGAGCATCTCTTGTGCATTGTCTTCTGCTAATTCATCCCTCGAATTCACCATCGCCCATCACAATTATCAATCGGAGAGTCCGAGGGGAATTAATCGTCTTCAAAAAAAAAAAAAAAAAAAAANAAAAAAAAAAAAAAAAAAAAAAAAAAAATTGTCACCTTTTGTCCGCAATCTATTTTCCGTGAAATCCTAGATTACACAAATCTTTTTTTTGTTTCTTTACTTCAACTTTACTTTAATTTCCTTATTCAGTACTCATTTTGTTATTACTCATTAATGAATTCAATAACACAATAACTTGAGCATGCGCGCGATCCTTTTCTCGTGTTGAATAAATGCCCACAGGATTATGAACCCATTTATTGAGCTAGCTAGTGTTCATTCACTGTTTCCCTTTCGAAATAATGCCCGTAACAGCCAGCAAAAACAACAAAGGGGAACCGAAAAGTTACACCAAGGAAAACTACTTAATGATCGCTTTCACGTGCTGCAGAAGACGGCACCAATGCATGTTGCATGCCCACTGAAATATTTCTGACGTGAGCCGGTGTGTGGTGTTTGAATTTTTTTTATCAACAAAAGTCATCGGACATCAGTACCCCACCAGAGCTCCAGCCGACTAATTACCCCTATTTTTTCAAGAGTTGTGCTCACTATTGTGTTACGAATCTGCATCAACGAAATATTTCCGAGCAATTATAATTTATAATGCAATCATTAAATCGTATTTACTAAAGATGAAAGAAACGTGAAGTTGTTTTATATCGAAATATCTGGAAACTGATTGGTCAATGAGTCACGTGAAGTTGTCGCTGAAAAAAATCCCCGCTATTTTCAAATTCTTCAAATGCCAAAAAAAAATTCTGCGCCATATTTATCATTTTTTCATGTGCGAAGTTTATCTTTATATCAAAACATATCTAAATGGCCTAATTGTTGATGATGAGGAAAAAAAATTGTATTTCTAAATTTTTTTAACTCACAAATTATTCTTCACTTCCCAAATTTTAATTTTTTCATATTTATCATACGCAAAAATGAGCAATTCTCGCTTCTCAGATTTCCCTCGGTTTCCCAAATAATTCGATAAATTTTTTCAGTTTTCTAGGAAATCAATTCACAACCCTCCCCTCATTTTTCAACAATTACAGATTTTAATCAGATTATTTTAAAAAGTAAAAAAAAAGAATTAATCGAAGATTAAAAATTATTCATTGATGTTTCACTCTTGACTCTCTTAATTCTCTTCAAGTCATTATCAATATTTATAAAACATGAAGTTTAATGAATTCGATTTCTTCATTTAGTATGATAAATTCCGCATTAAATACTCAATTAAATTGTTCGCGGAAAATGGAATAAAATACGACCTGTGATTTTCTTGGGATATTTATAACCTTAATGACAATTAGGATTGTTAATTGTATCCTGCCTTGGAGTCACTCGCAAGATGTCGTTACGTGACGGCTTTTTCATCAGCAGTAGTTGTAAAAACTAAAAGTGCATCCACACACACGCACAGAAGGTGCATTATATTATCCTCGCGGATCGCACAAAAAGATTTCACTCCGAGTTTTACACACACATCGTGTGAAACGCAAATTATTGTTGCATACGTGTATATAATGATGTGCTCATGTCGATGAGAGTTTAGACGGCTTCTTAATAACTCGTTAATTATCGTTTTAGGAAATCCTCCAGTGTTATTTCCCCAATTACCTTTACGTAAGAGACGCTGGTATATCTTTCCTAGGCGGGGGCATTATTTTTTATGCGAACGGAACGTTTACATTATACCCGGCTCATTTCTCCATCGCAGCTCACCGCAATAATTGAATTAATTGCCGAGCGAAACTGTTGAAAAATAAATTAAAAAGAAGAGAGCACAATAGGCCAGACTGTGAATTTTCTTTTCCTCTGTTTTTTTCGAAAATAAGTTTTTCGCTGAAATCGACTCTTGAAGGTATGATGCATCTGCCGCATAAACGATTTTATGCCTCAAAATATATTTCAGTTAGCGAAGTGGTAAAATGGTTCAGGTCAATTTTGAGTACTCGCCAGTTTTCAATTAATATCTCGGAATCTAAGCTAGATAGCAAAATTTTTGTCTGAACCTTTTTTGCAGCTCTCAATTCGCTCTACAAAAAAGGTTATTACAAAAATTTCTCTATCTCCCTCAGATTCGGAAATATTCCCCAAAAACTCGATTGGGAGATGAGTCGACTTTAACCGTTTTACCACTTCACTACTGATTTAATGCCTTTTTCGGAACGAAATAAAACGGGTGAAGTCGCACGTTTGGAAAACATTCATTTCAGAGGAGCTAAGTCGACATGACCAGAAAAAAAAGATTAAAAAATGAGCCAAGTGGACTTAGCTCGTTTTGTATGAACTCACCGGGTCATCTTAATATTCTTCTTAAATTGGAGTAGTTTGAATTAAAGAATTGGATGTCTAGCTTTCCCACTTTACCGACTATACAATTTTATTACGACTTTAGAATAAAAAAAAATTAATTAAATCCATCCACCTGATAATTAGTAAATCGATTTTTCTTATTGAGTGGCGGTTTAAGTCGACATAACTCGGTTGGAGGGGCAAATCAAGAGAGCTAAATCGATTTAACCCTTCGAGTGTGGAAAACAATCCGAGCCAAGTCGATAAAAATTGTTAAAAAATAGTCTGCAGAAGTTGCAACTTATCATGCTAAAATCTCTCTCGATATTGACCGAAATCCGTGCCTGAGTTTGATTAATTTAACAAAAGGGCATTCACCATCAGTTTTTCCGCTCTCCACTAAAATTCACATGTTTCGCCTTCCCCCGTTTTACCGCTTCGCCACTGAATCCGGCAAGATTGACCTGTGAATTAATTTGATGTATAGCGATGAGGCTGGACTGGAAAATGATTTTAAGGGTAATTACTTGAGAGTTAAGATTTCCCCAGTCTCTCCCTCGGTAGGTGCGATTATGTCGGTTTTAACGGCACATAACGCCACTAACAAGAAGATCGCGTGTTACGCTTCGTCCCAGGGTCGACGAAGGTAACCACGCGTGCACACACCGCGTAGATATACACCTCGGCCTATTCTTCAGCCTAACTCCTGCTCTCTTCTCTCATTTTTTTAACGTTGGACTCTTTTTACACCAGAGCAAACACCCCTCAGTCGTTTAATGACACTGCTCTGGGTGTTGCTGTATGAACGGAAACCCGAGGAACAATTATCCCATCTTGGCGTTGTTATTCTTCATGTGGATGGATTTTTATTCTCCCTCTCTTGTTTCCTCGCACTTGTGTTTCACGAGTCAAGTGTCCTCTAGAAGTTGTGATTGACAGAGGGGAAGTGTTGGACGGAAGTCTAGTGTCCCCCAAAGCCCAGCGCTGCATGGTAAACTCCACGAGACAATGCTGATGGCAATAACTGAGGAAGTTACCCACGGGGAGAACAAGTTCGCTTGGACTGTTGTTTCCAGAGACGTTGACAGGTTGTCTTGAAAACTTAGCGCTTATTTTACACGCTGTTACCTCGGTAAGCTTGGTATCTCTCGAGTTTACAGTCCTCTATGCAAATTAGATTATAGTTAGCCAGTCAGCGTGAGACTCGGCGGGCTTAATTCAGAAGCAAGATCACTCATACTCGTGTGTCTTCGGGTGGTAATGAAGTGCAGGCTCGAGAGCATTTTCTATTATGGGGCGGGGGGATTCGGGTAATGAGAATATTTTTTAATCGTATGGATGAAGTGTTGGCACTGACTGCCAGCAAACGAACCCGAGCATTTCGTGCAATGGCCGATGAGTTGGCTCTCTGCATATTCTAGATGATGATCAGCATGCAAATTTATCGTTTGCAATTCAGTGACGCCGCGAGACGAGACGAAAAACCATCGTCTCGTCTTGTCTCGTATCGAAGTACGAGAACAATTTTTTCTCTCGTCTCGTCGAGAATTGAGAACAGTAATGCCCCGAGACGAGACGAGAAAATACATCTTTTCGGCTTGTCTCGTTGGCAGAAAACCATCGTCTCGTCTTGTCTCGTATCGAAGTACGAGAGCAATTTTTTCTGTCGTCTCGTCGAGAATTGAGAGCAGTAATGCCCCGAGACGAGACGAGATACTGCATCTTTTCGGCTTGTCTCGTTGGCAGGAAGCCATCGTCTCGTCTTGTCTCGTATCGAAGTACGAGAGCAATTTTTTCTGTCGTCTCGTCGAGAATTGAGAGCAGTAATGCCCCGAGACGAGACGAGATACTGCATCTTTTCGGCTTGTCTCGTTGGCAGGAAGCCATCGTCTCGTCTTGTCTCGTATCGAAGTACGAGAGCAATTTTTTCTGTCGTCTCGTCGAAAATTGAGAGCAGTAATGCCGCGAGACGAGACGAGACGAGATACTGCATCTTTTCGGCTTGTCTCGTTGTCAGGAAACCATTGTCTCGTCTTGTCTCGTATCAAAATACGAGAGCATTTTCTTCTCTCATCTCGTTGAGACTTGAGAGATTCTTTCGTCTCGTCTCGTCTCGCCTTATCTCGCCTCTATAATCCAATTTGCACGGAAAAAAATACACAGAGGGGCAGAGAGGGGGAGGCTCTCTCGACTCTCGTCTCATCTCGTTTGTCTCGTCTTGTCTCGTTTGTCTCGTCTCGTCTCGTTTCTCTCGCGTCTCGCGGCATCACTACCGCAATCCCGCCGAGGAGACACCTGTCTTATTTATTCATCTGCATAAACATTCTACGGCTTCACCAATTAAATTGATACAAAAATTACTCAACTTATATTTTCAAGCGAAATAAGCAATAGAATGTAGTGTTGGGTGTGTGCGGGGTCAAGATATGTCGTGTCGATGTAATCGCTGCCACCGGCTGAGGAGGCCCCGAAAAATAACGAAAAATTTTCGGTTAGGGAAGTGAGTGAAGCGATTAAGTCCATTATATACTTTTTATCAGCATGAGAAAGATCTACCGGGGGGAGGGAGAAGAGAAAGACTGCGAGAGGGAGAGAGCTGTTGTGCACACCTCACTAAATCCCACTCCGCTCTACCAGTCCTAATTCTCACCCCACGTTCTCCCACTTCTGTGGCTACGAGACAACCCCCCACGAGGGACAAGACCCTCCAGTGTTTCATGTGTCATACACGCCACTTCGTTTATATATTATTGGCCGCGTATGAATAACAAGCTATGAAATCCCCACGAGTAAAAACGTTGAAACACCTGCAGGAAATCACCACCCTTCAACGCAAATATTAGAAAATCTGATTTTTACCGTCTGCGCGCAACTGCCGAAATAATTTGGAAACAAAAAAAAATCCCAGGATAAAGCAGTTTGGAAAAAAAATTTTTTCCCCCATCGAGGCATTACTTCCGAGGAAATCCGAGACGTCAGCAGCAAAGTGGCTTTTAGATGTAGGTTTTGAGCCGGTTATTCGTCACTATCAATGCAAATTGCCGGTAATGGAGGGCTCGTAGACGTAACCCGAGATCGCTCTTGATATAATCCCCTGGTGAATGCGACCTTCTCTCTGGCTACAAAATCTTCGATTTTCGTTTCCGACCCAGGAAGAGCTCCTCCAAGTCCGCCGAAAAAAAAATATGGAAACACCAATCCCCACCCCCCACCCCCCCCCACCTAGAAGCTCTCCTAAACGACGTACACGGTATATCGATACAGATATAGCAGGCGAATGAGGTGAGGGGAACTTATGGAGTTTAGCCGTTAACTTAACCGGCGTTTACCTTAATCTAAGATCGACGCTGGCTGGCCGTACGCCGCCGTAATGTATTGCCGTATGAATATGCATTGGACACGGTAGACGGGTTATACCGTAGAAACCTGGGGCGGCTCAAGAGACTTCTAGCGCCGAGCGAGAGGAGAGGGAATAGCGTGTGCGTGTAAGCGCGAGCAGCACAAACAAGCCGGCGACGTTTCGCGCGCCGCTTCGTTCACTGTCGTACACTGACTCACTCTATCTTGATGTTTATTTGTAATCCTCCCCCTCCCCCCTCTCGCCCTCCTCCTCCCTGTGTTTGTGTGTGGGGGCTGTCTCTTATACACAT
>NW_021680352.1:1339546-1339808 GCF_001412515.2 Diachasma alloeum
TTGGTGGGGGGGGGGGGGGGGGTCTGCATGTACGATCAGCAGAAATATATACAGAGAGCCAAGTGTCGTGCGTGTTGTGCTGGCAAACGCGAGTAACTCGCCCGCAAATTTGCGCGAAAACGTTTTCGCGTCCGGTTATACCTCATATACCTCCTCATACGAGTTGTGCACAATTCCATGGGGCAGTATTGCCACAGCCGGATGTTGAACTTGCTGATACACCACTCACACATGTAGGCAATTCGCTAGTTTGGGGGGGGGG
>NW_021680352.1:1339980-1341539 GCF_001412515.2 Diachasma alloeum
CCCCTCCCGCCCCTCCGTGCCTGGATATTTCGACTAGTTTGGATTCTTATCGAGAGTTTTCAGAAACGGTTTTAATGCTCGTTAATTTCGAGCATTTCGGAATGTGAGGATTTTTGGAAACGAGACGAGACGAGACCAACGAGACGAGAGACATGACGAGAGGAGACAAACGAGACGAGAGACATGACGAGACGAGACGAGACGAGAAGAGTCATTCGAGACAATGACAGAAACGAGACGAGACGAGACTAGAGAATCTCTCAATTAGTGATGCCGCGAGACGCGAGAGAAACAAGACGAGACGAGACGAGAAGAGTCATTCGAGACAATGACAGAAACGAGACGAGACGAGACTAGAAAATTTCTCAATTAGGGATGCCGCGACACGTGAGAGAAACGAGACGAGACGAGACAAACGAGACATGACGAGACGAGACAAATCATCCGAGACAATGATAGAAAACAAACGAGACAAGACAAGACGAGACGAGACTAGAAAATTTCTCAATTAGGGATGCCGCGACACGTGAGAGAAACGAGACGAGACGAGACAAACGAGACATGACGAGACGAGACAAATCATTCGAGACAATGATAGAAAACAGACGAGACGAGACGAGACAAGACGAGGCGAGAAAATTTGTCAATTCTCGACGAGACGAGAGAAGGAATTGCTCTCGTATTTCGATACGAGACGAAACGAGACGATGCCGTGTCTCGTCTCGTCTCGCAGCGTCACTGGTTTCCACGTGTGAGTGGTGAATATCCGCAGCTTGTCTGGGCACTCACCTCGCCCAGTTTTTTACCTCGACTGCAGTCTCTGAATGTCACGCCTTGATGATCGCGTTACCTCCGTTACATATATTTTTCTTGCCTCCACGACCCCAGCGTTTTGTCGCAAGTGCACTCGTGTGTCTCATAGGCTCTACTGCGATCACATCTAGGGAAACACTGAAAGCATAAAGAGGGAGAGAAAAACTAAAATCGTAGATCAATCGAGAGCCCATTGTGCCAAGTTGATCGATGTGACCCCAACTGATGTAATAATTGTTAGACACGTGTCACCTAATGTACAATCATGTGAGAAATAATATGACTGTGGCCCCAGAGTTGTGAAAGATTTTCCATGGCGTGACCTGTTCCCCGACTATTTGACAGGTCCCCAACATCAGAATGAGCTCTTTAATTTCCATTTCAACGGATTCCGAGTCACACAACTACACACCGAATCAAATAACGGCTTATGAGAACTCAAAGGAAGTAAAAATTACCCAGATGTCAGTGTCAACACAGTTGGCTGACTAAAATCACTTGAATGGCTCTCGGAAATTCCCCAAAAATACAAATTCATGAATCATTTCGATTTCAATGGAGTGCACCCTCTTCATTCACAAGTAGAGGGGATGAATGCGCGACAAGTTCAGATTGAAAGACGCCAGTGCACAACCGGATTCATTAAATCGTGTGGCATAGTTTACTCCATCGCCTATTACTGTTTCATTTATTATTTTTTCCTCTTCTAATACCTCCTGTGCTCGTTTTCATCGCCGACCCCCCCC
>NW_021680352.1:1341753-1347008 GCF_001412515.2 Diachasma alloeum
CTCCTCAGCCATCTCCCTCAGCACGACCGACCATAATGAAAGATATTAACTACAATTTTATATCGAATTACTGCTGAAACACATTTCAAATTACTTGGGCGTGTACCCGCGGAATTGAGAGAGGCAAACGGAGAATCAAGATTTTCTTTGTTACGATTGGTGGTTGAGTTAGTTGAGCGTCAACGGATTGGTTGAGCTTGGTGAACGGTGGGGGATATTGTGGGGCGTTACCCGAGCGGGATATGGCCGCCCAGGGGAGCACACCGCGGCAAAGCACCGACTGACTGTGTTGGAGGGACTTGACAGAGGTTCAGTCGAGCTAGCTCAATGCACACGTTCGCACGCTCGACGCGCGTCAAGTTTATTTTCCGTCTGGAGTGCGGCGTATTGTGATGCACGGTTTTACTTAATTTGGTTTTTTTTTATTATTTATTAAACGTGATTGAATTGGCGCACTGGATGCACATGTGAACTCTGGAGTTCAATGGGAGTGGAAGTACTTGGCGAATTCAGTGACTCTGAGGGGGAGATGGTAAAGGACGAGATTGTTTAGTGAATCAAATGTGCCCAAGGATAACAAACTATAACTGAGAATTAATAACGTGTGCGAAAACGTAAATCTCTGAAAGAATATAAGGGGAGAAAAAAGGAAAGCGGAAATGGTCAGCGGGCGCGCTTCTGTGCGCGGCAATTATGTTAAGTGGCCAATTAGCAATTAAGTAAAGGAACCGAGTGGAGCGCGAAGGGACCCCTTTAATTGTGGCCAAGCGCCACAGTTCAAGACAGTTGAAAAGTATTTCGAGGAAGCGAATAAGTGGCGATAGAAACTGATTTATTCGAGAATCAATGACAATTGACGTTTGCCCGCATGCGGAGAAACCGGTGAATGTTTTGTAGTGGAGTGACACCGTCGGCAAAATTCTGTCGCGGAGTGATAGAGGTAGCAGGTTGTCACCGGTGCTCGCCATGACGGTCCATCATCAGAGTCACCACGTTGCCGCGTTGAGTGGCATTACAGTGCAGGCGGGCAATGCCGGCGGCGGACTGAATCTCAGCCGCATGACGGGGCTCGAGGTGCGCCACCGGGCCGCCGAGAGAATTGAGAGTATCGATAGATTAACAAGTTCGAATAATAACAGTGGCAACGGTAGTAACGGAAATATCGACAGGTCTGACGTATCGACGACAATGCCTCACAGATCGAGATTTATGATAACGGATATTCTCGCCGACGCGTCGAGTCCAGCGAGTTTACTGAGCCAGGAGCCACCGGGCAGTCCCTCCTCGGCTCCACGTGATCTCAGTGTCAAGCCCTCGAGGCCGCAGGGCCACAAGAGGCAGAGGGATGAGGATAGCGATGCTAGCCACCAAGACGGAGCTTCCGTTTCCTCGAACGGTAACTTTTTTTTTTCTCCGTACTTTCAGGAGCGATGCGGCGAACCGAGTTGAGTCATGTTTTTGGAAAATCTGTTTTTCAGTGGAATCGAATCTTGGGGTGTGATGCGTCTACCGCAGCGAAGTGGTAGAACGGTTCAAGTCAATTGTCGGTATTGGCCAGTTTTCAATGAATATCTCGGAATCTAAGGTAGATAGAAAATTTTTTGTCTGAACCTTTTTTGCAGCTCTCAATTCGCTCTACAAAAAAAGTAATTATGAAAATTTCGCTGTCTCCCTTAGATTCGGAAATATTCCCCAAAAACTCAACTGGGAGGTGAGTCGACTTGAACCGTTTTGCCACTTCGGAACGAAATAAAACGGGTTGAGTCGCAATTTTTGGAAAAATCCATTTCAGAGGAGCTAAGCCGACATGACCCGAAAAAAATGATTTAAAAATGAGTCAAGTCGACTTAGCTCGTTTTGTATGGATTTAATGAGTATTCTTAATATTCTTCTTAAATTGGAGTAGTTGAATTAAAGAATTGGATTTCTAGCTTTCCCACTTTACCGACTATAGAATTTTATTATGACTTTAGAATAAAGGAAAATTAATTAAATCCATCCACCTGATAATTTGTCAATCGATTTTTTTTTATTGAGTGGCGGTTCAAGTCGACATAACTCGGTTGGAGGGGAAAATCAAGAGAGCTGAGTCGATAAAAATGGTTAAAAAATAGTCTGCAGAAGTTGCAACTTATCATGCTAAAATCTCGATCGATATTGAGCGGAATCCGTGCCCGAATCTGATTAAATTCCCAAAAGGACAGTCAAAATTCACATTTTTCGACTCAACCCGGTTTGCCGCTTCGCCACTGATTTTTCATTGATTAAGACCTAGAGTGTAATCTTGAATATCCGTATTCAGCTTGAAGGGTAAAAACAAATGGGCTAAATATGCTAGGGACTTCCTGGAGGTGGTCCTCGCGAGGTCGTAGGCATTAGGCCATTTAATGATTACAAAATTTTTCGAGCCTACGGTGTGCCACACGCTCTAATTATCTACCTTCCCACTGGTTTCATTCATACCTGGAGAGGACGTCGGTTAGTCTTTCATCCGATAATCCCACAAATGTTTGTCTTTGACTCTGGCCCCTCTATCCCACACGTGTATCGTAACATCCGAAATTTCATTCGGCACTGGTGGATAATGACAGGGAGGCTAAACCGTTTCCATAAATTTCTCGTTTCCTCGCTTTCTGGAAATCAAAGAAATCCACCTTTAAACACGTGTTATTAAGTCACTGATGATATTTTTCCTCAATATGAAAGATGAATTTAAAAAAAAAGGCCACAAATTACGGGAGACAAAAAAGTCATTTGTTTGCGATAACAATTTTACAAAGACAGAAACGCAGATTAAAATTATATCAGTCGTAATTATACACCGGCTAATGACAGACCTGAATAACAAGGGAACACACACACACCCGAGTCTTTTTAACGATACGAAAAATTACGTTTCCTTTATCTAATAACACGCCTCAACGAGTTTCTCGCGTTATCAAACGACAGTTAAACCGTGCATAATAATTCCAACTCATCTGGAACAGAGGCATTAATAAGATGTAATTAAGGATGTTTAGCCAGTGTCGGTAAATTGTCGGTAAATGTGTTTTTTTTTTTCATGCCCCAGGAAAATTCTTTTTTTTTCGGCTGACAGCAGAACATATAAAAGAAACTTTTTTAACGTTGAAAAAAATTAATCGCAATAGTCTCGGCAGAAATGAATAAACAAATTTTTCCTTGTACACGGGCTCTTATGAAATTTATGTTCAAATTGATA
This sequence comes from Diachasma alloeum, assembly GCF_001412515.2. Lineage (NCBI taxonomy): Eukaryota > Metazoa > Arthropoda > Insecta > Hymenoptera > Braconidae > Diachasma > Diachasma alloeum. The sequence continues at coordinate 1,344,974 of NW_021680352.1, forward strand.
ATTCACCTACTAGAAGACTAAAAATAGAAATAAAAATGGAAGGTAATGTGTAAAATCATACTGAATCCAATGGCCAGAGAAAAATCTGGGGTATTCGGGCAAAACGAGGAAATATTTGAATGATTCTATCCCACACAGGCGCACGTTAGCGCATGTATTTGCTGCATTTTGTCTATTTAATTTCTAAATAATGAACATGGCTTGGTGGATTGAAATTTGTATCAAAGTGAAGGGAATACCTTCCTCTCTCAGTTTTAAAAAATCAATTTTTTTAAGTACTTGCGATTTTGGATAAAAATCCTTAATCGCAATAGTTTCGCCAGAAATAAATGAACAAATTTTTCCTTATACACGGGATCTTATGAAATTTATGTTCAAATTCAGTAGCGAAGCGGTAAACCGGGTTAAGTCGATTTTGACTATTAGCCAGTTTTTGCTGAATATCTCGGAATCTAAGAGAGATAGCAAAGGTTTTCTCATAACCTTTTTTGTAGAGCCAATTAAGGACTATGAAAAGTTCCTGACAAAAATTTTTCTATCTCTTTTAGATTCCGAGATATTCGTCAAAAACTAGCCAATAGTAAAAAACGATTTAACCCGGTTTACCGCTTCGCTACTGAATTGATAATTCACCTACTAGAAGACTCTAAATATAGAAATAAAAATGGAAGGTAATGTGTAAAATCATACTGAATCCAATGGCCAGAGAAAAATCTGGGGTAGCCGGGAAAGAAGAGGAAATATTTGAATGATTCTATCCCACACAAGCGCACGTTAGCGCATGCATTTGCTGCATTTTGTCTATTTAATTTCTAAATAATGAACATGGCTTGGTGGATTGAAATTTGTATCAAAGTGAAGGGAATGCCTTCCTCTCTGTTTAAAAAAAATCAATTTTTAAAAAAAGCAATCGATAAAGTGCTTGACAAGGAATTTTCATAACTAAAAAAAAATTCTGATAAAGACGAATCAACTGAATATATCTCTGATGAAAGCAAAACAGTTGCTGATGACCAAACAACAACAAAAAATGTAATGAATGAGAGAGAAAGACTGGAGAATCGAAGAGCCCTAAAAAGTCAAAATCGTTTCGACTTTACGAGCGAGGGATCCTAGTGTGAGAGAAGTGGCAGGGAGAGGGATACAGTCTTCGGCAGGGGCCAGGCGCGCGTGTACGAATCAAGTTAATCCGCTTAGAGTGGTGCCTCACCCGTTATAAAACGTCACTCTCGTCTCACCTATGCCTCTCACCCATCTACACACACGAAACGCCAGTTTCACGGCTTGTCAGTAGGAGAGTCCACCAGAATCCACGTCAAATTCTCATGTCCCACATAATACCTGGGCCTGGAGACTAATCCGAGAACCGGAAATGATTGGCAAGCGTTTAGCCCATTGAATTGTATCATGACTTCAACGGCTGCTTCGAGACATTTGTGTGCTCGGCCCATTGGGTGTGACATCGTTTTCACCTGTGGGGATTATTCAGCCAAATATATTTAAAAACCTTAACATTATATCAACGAGGAACTATTTGGTGAATTTCAACAACTAGTTGGTGGAATTTAACAACTATTTAACTGAAATTTAGTGAGATTTTGCCATTTCATTTGGCAAACATTTGTTAAATTTTCAATGAACGTTCGTCGATTTATTTGATGGATCAAATCGCAGCAAAAACGAATGCCAGAAATTCACACACCTTTTGCAGATATTTTTCAGACACTAAAAAACGTCTGGATAAAGTCAAATCGTGTCTGAATTTCCGACGAATCGGTGCCCAAACATCTTAATTCATCATTTAGATGATTTAATTGACGATTTAATGATCATTCAAACCACCATTTAATGATTTAATTCATTGTTTGAAATTCAAACAAATTTTCATTTTATTCAGACGTTTTTTAGTGTCTGAAAAATGTCTACAAAAGGTGGGTGAAATTCAGACATTAGTTTTTGTTGTGATTTAAGAAGGAATTGTAGATTATTTCGAAAATATCATCCACGGGAGACAATTGATTGAATTTTTTTTTTT
>NW_021680352.1:1347076-1353660 GCF_001412515.2 Diachasma alloeum
TGGGGAAACCACAGAAAACCCATGCCGGTACAGGCGGTTCCTCTATTAGCAACCTCCCGCTCGCCGGAGCCTTCCGTTGAAAAATTCGGTTCCACGGGGAATCGAACTCACAACCTTTCGCACACTAGACTTGCGTCTAATCCACTCGGCCACCGACGTCGGTGACAATTGATTGAATGAAATTGAAAAATTTTGTCTGAATTTAAATTGATCAGTCGTCGAAATTCAACAACTACTTGGTAATTCTCTTTGTCACCAAATAACTTTCTCCTCATCTCGCTGAATAAACCGATTGGGGTTGAATTATGCGCATTGTTCCCCCGATGGATCATGCTAATGACTGAAAATACATGTAGACTCGCCCGCGCACAGTCTCGACAATATCCCAAAGCTGTCGGGCCACTGTATGCATTGTGTCGCGAGACTGTGTCATCGTTGGGATTCGTGTAGATGTTTTTCAACGCGTCGTAACGAGATTCGCGAATAAGCCTCTTAACCCCTGGCATTGTCGGGCTTGACCTCACCCGACAGTACACACACACACTCTCCCCACTGCTGTTATTTTTCCATTTGCAAATGTTGAGCTTAATGCACTGATTGCACCTCATTGATTGTGTGCCGCTGATCAGTGGCAATTAACGACAAATAGTAAGAAATATTGTAATTACCGGATCTCAGTTTTCAATGCACACAATCGCAATTAGCATGCGATGACGCGTGGCGGTATCAAAGCTCTCGAATTAATGTATCAAAATATATGCACAATGGCAAACGAGATATAGCGTATAAGCCACTTGGCAGCGCGCTAACACAGCTTTCGCGTGACCACAGCGCCCCCTGTTGAAACCACCCTCGCACTCGTATATTTTAAACGGGGAAAATGCGAAGAGAGAAGTGCTTAATAGGGGCAAAACGAGTGATCACCATCAATAGTTGATTTACCCAATTTTTGGGGGAATTGAGGTGTTTCGTCTGTAGATCATCGGGGGGTGAAACGGAAGGGGAGTCTCCTTGTTCTCGAGCCCTGATTCAATCGCTGAGCACGAAATTTTCCAATTTTCAAGTAACTATTTAAGCGGGCATTTGAACATTTTTTGAATATTGATTTTGTTTATCAGATTGATTGATTTTTTTCTCATCACCTGCGGGTGTCAAATAATTTTTATTGGATGTTATTCTTATTATTGAAATTATATTGAAATGCTTCTCGAGTTGGTAAAGCTGTCGAGTGTTTTCTCTCTCTCAGTTCCATGGTCCAACCCATAGCTTTCCGATGATGCTCACTGACATTCGAATCACGCGCCTGCGCGTGAGGGCGTAATTGCCCCGAAACTCATAATTTTCCGAATCATTTGTTCAAATAACTTTCTAATGAAATCGGAAAAAATCTGAAACGTATAGGGGAGCATGGGGCAAAATGAAACACGGGATAAAATGAAACAGTGGGAAAATCTCGTCATCTAAAGGAGATAGGACATTTTTGAAGAGGACCTTTTTTGTAGCTTGTAAAATTCTCTACAAAAAAGGTTTTCATGAAAATCGTCCTATCTCCCTTAGATCACGAGATTTTCTTGCTGTTTCATTTTGCCCCGTGTTTCATTTTGCCCCACCGTCCCCTACGTGTTCTCAAGAAAGATTTGATTTATCAGCCACTAGTTTTTCCTCAATAGTTCATTATTTTTTTGGCTGCCATGAAAATTCCCCTAATTGAGAGTGGGGTAACCTCGGAGGTGATAGCAGGAGGGCTTCCAAAAACACCTAAATTGCATTATTTTTTTTCTTGAAACTGACATCTGAAGAAAATGTGCAAGAATTCTCAACGATACAGCAAACTAACAAATTTCTCCCGTGAATTTTCCAATTTTTTTGTCATTATTTTGACATTTCAACCGAAACACCTTAAATTTAGGGAAATTCGCATTTCTCAGTTAAGTGGACTTATTTTCAGTGCTGTACATTGCCGCCGCGGCTAGTAAATGGAGCAATAAAATTCTGAACCATAACATTATCCTCATACTCAACTCTTACCCCTATTTTTTCCGCTACAAAAACATGTACATGAGAATCCGTAATACAATGCCTCGAAGGGTCAGATTCTGGAGAGGGGGGATAAATTCACCGTCACAATAACCAACTGAGGGGTTCCGAAGTGCTTCGGCTACATCCATCCGCGATATAGTGTGTGTATATAACACCCGAGGGGTCACCGATGCTCGCATGAATTTCGATGAATTTTTCACGGTGCATCCTCAACGATTGCATGACACGTGAGAAATCTCTATAGCTTTTTACGCAAGGGTGACTGCCAGTATCGCCATCACCACTCAACTTAAATAAAGCAATAATCCAATAAAACATGAAACAATATAGCGTCAGGAAGTCTATCTCTCCTACGGTCTATGCCATAAAGTGATGAAAAACCACTCGAGATCATATAAATAGCGCAAGACATTTTAGGGAAAGTTTTATGCTCTTCCGTTTCCCTGATGTATTTCATACAGAATATCGCGCATGTAACTGCGACATCGTACAACGGAAAACATGCAGAAGCATGACGCGATGACGATCGCGACGCGCTGTGGCTAATTGCACCAGCACGGAGGCGTAATTGTTCGATAAACATCCTGTTAATCACGCTTTTGTGCATTTGCGACGATCCCACACCAGGGCACACATGGGATACTAATCTCCATGTGATTATTATTATATTTTTATTTTTTTTTCACCTGAGTGTGTGCATCCGGTCGTTGACTCTGCCATTGTTCCTGGGAAATTTTTTCTATCATCACGCTCTTTGATGTATCTCACTTCTAATAAATAATTATGTCGCGAGACGCGAGAGAAACGAGACGAGACGAGAGACATGACGAGACAAGATGAGACAAACGAGACGAGACGAGACGCGATGAGACAAACGAGATGAGAGACATGACGAGATGAGACGAGAGGATCTTTCAATTCTCGACGAGACGAGAGAAGAAATTGCTCTCGTATTTCGATACGAGACGAGAAGAGTCATTTGAGACAACGACAGAAACGAGACAAGACGAGACGAGAAGAGTCATTCGAGACAATGACAGAACGAGACAAGTCGAGACGAGACATTCGAGACAATGACAGAAACGAGACAAGAGAATCTTTCAATTCTCGACGAGACGAGAGAAGAAATTGCTCTCGTACTTTCATACGAGACAAGACGAGACAATGGTTTCCTGACAACGAGACAAGACGAGAAGCTACCGTTTCCCATCTCGTCTCGTGGCATCACTGCTAATAAACCTCAAAAATTCTGTGTACATTTCTAAACGGTAGCTCCACGAGACACAAAGAGACAGCAGGGATTTATAACGATCCTCCCGAACAATATTGTTGCGTGAATGTATCTCAAAGTGGAGGGAAAAAAGGAAGTGAAGAGGAGACAGAGGCTGTTCTCAAGTTACTTCTCAAGACGAGGAAGAAAAATTGCGTGGGGTGGGAGATGAGGAGAGAAAAGTAAGCTGGAAAACTCGAGGAAAAAGTTCCGGCTAACGTCTTGGAAGTGTACCAAAGAGAAAAAAAAAGAAAAAAATTCCGCCGTCGGGACTCTCCTCTAAGTGTATCACATAGTAAATTTAGTTTTCCAACCTCCGTTCTCGGAGTGTTTCACCGAGCACCGGCCCACCACCCGCATCCTCTACCATCTCCTGGTTGAAGGCTCCCACCCCGAGTTTTTCGCNGGGGGGGTGGTGGGGAGGGGGGGGGGCGGTAAGAGACGAAGCCCTCCGCCATTTTCCAACATGGTGGACCAAATTCAGATCGTTCATGCGAATCTAGCCGATCAAACGGGCACTAAGAGCCAGCGCTTTGCCCCAGCTTAACTCAATTGAAGAAGGTACATAGCCATCCCATATTGTCAGTATCTCTCTCCCGAGCTAAAAGTGCCAGTTCCAATCGATAAATCCACGACAACGGCTCTTCACATATCCACTCAGGAGAATACTCCTGGGATTGCTGATGTAAAAGAGCAGATGAAATACTGAAATCTCGAGAATTCTTTTGGTTGCGTTTACAAGGCTGAAGGTTGATGTAACGAAGAGGAGAGTCAAGAACAGCAATTGAAACCCTCAATAAGATGGTAAAGGGGTGCAATATCTCGCGGTTGTATTAAAACTATAGAGCACTTGTCGGCGAGTATGAACGGCGTCTGCGTGGTCCAATCAGCATGGGGACGCGCGCGACCGCACGGTGACTGCCGTGACGGCCAATCGCGTCTTGGGTGCGCGCCACTACACTCCACGCAGTATTCCAGAACAAAAGAAAATTGCAATTGGAGGGAAAGGGCGGAGGAAAAGGCCTCGATGCCATCGATTTGTTAGAGAGAGTAGAGCAAAACGCGATGGAGAAATTATTTTGATCGAGTAACATTGGTAGTGGTGCCGCGAGACACTTTACGAGACAACACTTTGGAGAGATGATCTCGGTCTCAATGAACTAGTGATGCCGCGAGACGAGAAACTGCATCTTCTCGTCTCATTTCGTTTTTGTCATTGTCTCGAATGACTCTTCTCGTCTGTCTCGTCATATCTCTCGTCTCGTTTGTCTCGTCTCGTCTCCCATCGAAAATCAATTCTCGTCGAGAATTAAGAGATTCTTTCGTCGCGTCTCATTTCGTTTCTATTATTGTCTCGAATGACTTCTCGTTTCGTCTCGTTTGTCTCGTCTTGTCTCGTTTGTCTCGTCTCCTCTCGTTTCTCTCGCGAGAGGAGTCGAGAGGCATTTCAAGTCGAGTGCATTTCAATACTGACACGAGACCAAAAATTTCCGCGTTCACTGAGACCGAGACAATCACTCGAAAGTGTTGTCTCATGATGTCTCGTGAAATGTCTCGCGGCATCACCAAACATTGCCACATCAATATAATTGATTCCATGGATTTTTAATGTTTTTTCAGGTGTCAAGGAGGAGGATGCAAAGGAGTCATCCTCAACGTCCATGAACTCACCCCCCAGCAAAAAGCAGCGGAAAGCGCGGACAGCCTTCACCGATCACCAATTACAAACCCTCGAGAAGAGTTTTGAGAGACAAAAATACTTGAGCGTCCAAGACAGAATGGAGCTGGCAGCTAAACTACAATTGACGGACACGCAGGTCAAGACGTGGTACCAAAACAGAAGGTATATAATCACCCCCAATGATTAATCACCATCCTGTAATATCCATTAAAAACCAGTCCTTTATTTTTGAGAGTCACGATTCGATTTAAAACAAAAACGGAAAATCGAAAGTCGAGTCGATCCGTAAAGTCCCTGAACGAATCGGTGAATTAAACCGGCGGTGCCACGTTTAAGAGGTTAAACACCGCCCAATAGCCACTATCGGCCAAACACTTAATAAAACAATCTGGTGGCTCATTGGGGCTTTCTTTATGGGCCACTCGTTTATGTGGATTTTCGGATCGATGATGGGTTTTATATATGAAACAACGGCTGCAGGCTCCCAGCAACTCAAGCCGCATCATTCGAATTTTTTCCGGTTGTGCTTAAGGACGACTACTCATTCAAAACGGCCAGCAACCCTAACTACCGTACACTAATCGTCTCTGAGAGGATAGTTTTGGGAGAGATGATAGGCGGGGACAAGACGCGTCCGATGACGAAAGATGAGTCGAGCAGGCGCCACTCAATGACTCGGTGAAAAATCCGTCGGTATATTTTCGTTAAAGAGGGCATCCTAACTATATAGCTTTCAACAATGGGAATTTTAAAATCAAATTATTGCAAAAGACAACTGAAAAATTCACAGTATTAGTGATGCCAAGGGAGGCTTTAAGAGACAATACTTTGGAGAGATGGTCTCGGTCTCGATGGACATGGAAATGTTTGGTCTCGTCTGTCTCGAAATACGCAGTATCGACTCCTCTCGTGATGACTCCAATTTCAATTTATCAACATTTCAGTCAATTTATCTCATCTCGGTCTCACGTTTTTCGTATTTTTAATGTAAAATCTCGGTTTTTGTCTCGCTTTGTCTCGTCTCGATTTTTTACGTATAAAAAGGTGAAAAACTGGAAACTGAGGTGAGGTAAGTGAACTCGGAGTCATCACGAGAGGGGTCGATACTGCGTATTTCGAGACTGAAACAAGACCGGAAATTTCCGCGTTCACTGAGACCGAGACAATCTCTCCAAAGTAATGTCTCGTGATGTCTCGCAAAGTCTCTCGCGGCATATATGAGATTCTTTCATCCTGAAAAGGCACCATCTGGTGTGAATTATCCGCCTCTTGAACCAAATATTTCGTTGCTGTCGAAAGCAGAACAATTATTGATGTTTGAGACTTTTAAATTCGAACCAAGCAAATTCTTTTTTGGCAATTTTCAATTAGCGATTTTGTCGGCCCAAACAAGACTTGTTTGACATCGTGTTTGTTTTTCTCTCAGTGTTGGGGGTGAGTTTAAATATATTTGAACGAGCAAAACTCGCGTACTGATAAGCATAAGAGGGTATGTTTATACTTACCAAGAAATTGTGTGCAACATTCCGGGAACTTTGGGAGGCGGGCAATCGTTACGGGTCGTTAAATTGCCCCCCCCCCCCCCCCCCCCCC
>NW_021680352.1:1353675-1363546 GCF_001412515.2 Diachasma alloeum
CCCCCCCCCCCCCACTCGAGAAATCGTTTCAACTTATCGGCTAATCACGAGCAAAAGCGAAGGCAAGAGAGAGGGTAAAGGGTAAAAGCGCCATGGCGTCACGCACATAATATCAACGCATTTGTGGGTGTATGTACAGAAACATCAGTGTTTCATTGTAATTTTTAACCGCCGAAAAGTTTTTAATATGCGACTAGCCACGGCAAGTTGCAAAACGAGAAATTGAAATGGAGAAAAAAATAATAATGGGAAATGAGTGCGTTAGTCGCCGTTGAAAAGTAGCTACCGCATAATACTCTAGAATTATGGAGTTGCCTCCCGAGGGCAGGTATCCTCTTACACGCACGATGGATCTGCCAATGCTTCGCTGGACGCCAAAGAAAATTAGTCATCAAGAAAATTATGGCAAGTTACTTGTCCACTTGTTCCATATGTACATTCTCTTGACTTCCACTTCCTCAAATTATTTCCACTGATTTAATGGTCTTGCTGGTTTTACATTAAGTTTGTAAGACTTGATTATAAAAATGATCAACTGCAGTGATGGATGGATTCTAGTGGTGCCGCGAGACGCGAGAGAAACGAGACGAGACGAGACAAACGAGACGAGAGACATTACGAGACGAGACGAGTCATTCGAGACAATGACAGAAACGAGACGAGACGAGACGAGAAGAGTCATTCGAGACAATGACAGAAACGAGATGAGACGAGACAAACGAGACAAGAGACATTACGAGACGAGAAACTCCATCTTCTCGTTTCGTCTCGTCTCGCGGCATCACTAACTGATTCATTTATTCCAAGCGAGATTCGTTAACTATTAACGAATGAACAATTTGTGAGACTAGTGATGCCACGAGAGACTTTACGAGACAATACTTTGGAGAGATCTCGGTCTCAATGAACATGGAAATCTTCGGTCTCGCTTCAGTCTCCAAATACGCAAATGCGACTTCTCTCGTGACGACTCCGAGTCAATTTATCTCACCTTCGTCTGTTTTTCGCATTTTTAATGTAAAATCTTGGTTTTTGTCTCGCTCTGTCTCGTCTCAATTTTCAACATATAAAAATACCGCGTATTTTGAGACTGAGACGAGACCAAAAATCTCCGCGTTCACTGAGACCGAGACAATCCCTCCAAAGCATTCCCTCGTCATGTCTCGTAAAGTCTCCCGCGGCACCACTAGGTGAGACCGAATAGACCCTCGTCTCCAACCAAATCCATTCCTTAACAATACCAAATCCTTCCTATCAGCGTTGATATGACTGCCCTCCTGGCCTCACCTGTACGACAAAGTGCAATAGCGTCTGTCACTGTCCGAACACTTTATTGCACTTTGTGCTGTACTATAACACGGCAACCGTGAGAATAGTGCGCCGTTTGGCGCATCCAGGAAGAAGACGTTGGCCATCACCAGCACCCAGAGCTTCCCACGCTACGACAAAATAAAGGCTGGAGCGTTATAACGGCGGCCACGCGATAGCTAAGTTCGCTCTAGTGTTTTCACTCAGTCACGAAAAAAATTCGATTGAAAAAAAAAAAACGGAAAAACTTATGGTGAGATAAATAATTTGGCTTCCTCCCAGTTATTTCTCATGCATTATTTCTGGTAATAATCATCACCACACCATGCGTTGGACACGACTGACGCGACGATGAATGGATAAGCCATGTTACATCATTTATTTATTTACCACAATGGACAGACACTCGTGAATACGTTATTCCACTCTTTTGTGTTAATATCGGCTTGTTGTCACCCTCATCAGAGGTGCTCGAAATACACACACATGTTCCCAACCCCTCCCCCCCCATCGCCACAACAGTCAACCGGGGCAAATAACAATTTTGAAAAATATGTCGCCCTTACCATCGTTTTACTGTTATTATCCTGATGTGGCACTTGGAGAGCATTAGTCTGTCGTAGGGCTATCGTTTTGAATAACATACCCCGTGACCGCAGAGTGTCGGAGCGCCCAGAAACCAGAACTCCACCATTATAAATGCATTAAGCTCTCTGTATGCTGGCAATGTTGCTCGCATTATTATCATTACATTATTTTCCAGCCGACTAATATTAATCCACGGGTATCGCCCAGTTTTCTTTCCCTGGTAGTCAATTTATAAAGCCATTTGTTAGCGATGAGGGGGATAACAAAAAGCGTTGCTCTTGAAATTCCTATGGAGGCCGGATAAAAAATTAATTAATTACGTTTCATAACCGTCACGCTAGATTTAAAGTCGTTCGCACGCTTTTTTTCAGCTTCGGATATGTAAGTGTAATAAAATTCATTTGGCCATTGCGCATTGAAGATTCTCGGTGATAAATCAATTTCGCTCGAGTGAACATCGAGAGCCCAGGGGTGCACGAGGCCAATTAAGGGTGTTTTAGAGTGTGGTTGCACTTAAAAAGAGTATTCGTGCATGTATCATTGTTGAATTGAAAGAGGTATTAAAAAACATTACTCATCATATAATCGAGCGAGCATCGAGTGGTGGCGGTGACCGTTCTCCTTTCCTGATCTCTCACCGTCGTATGACAAATGATCTGGGCGCTTTGAAATTCATGAGCGTCTTTTGCAATTCCCCTCCCCTACTCAAGGGTTGAAGCCCCTCGATACACTGGGGTAGTTGAATAAATAATACAAGTATCAATTTTTCAAGTGGAGCATTTTTGATATTGCGATCTTCAAATTTTTCCTGGTGAGAAGGAACAAGTGGGAAGTTGCTCCTGTATTGCGTGTGGTTTAGTTATTTTTTGGTCATTTTGATTATTTTTTTCCATTGTATGTTATTCATGGCCCATTTTAGTTTCTTGAATTCAAGCAATTTCTTTCCAACTAATTGTTTTAGATTTTCCACTTAATGAAATTCTAAAAATTTCTGAAAATTTCTGTGAAATATTATTAGGAATGTTTCATTTATACGTAATTGAATGCATTCGAAACATCACATTTAATGGAATTATCAGAAAGCGAACTTTCTGGGGAATTAATGAAAAATTCGAAATTTCTAAAAATTATCCTAAAAATCAAATTAACCGAGACAGTTTTTGTAACCAACTTTTAACTTCGATATAGTCGCACAGAAACAAACATTAAGCTATGATTGAATTCATTTGCAGCGCAATATCCAGAGATATCTGCGGAATTCTGATTTTCAAAAAATACGAAATTTTGGAAAAATTTCACAGAACTTCACTTTCATCTTCGAACTCGGCCAAAAGGACATTCCAACGAATTTTTTGAGCCGTCATTCAATGAATGTAGACCATTTTTTTAGTTATCGTGTTACAACTGAATTTTGAAAAAATTCGAAAATTAAAAAAATGAATGAACGACTTCAATTTTAATTAATGGCGACGGATAGGGCTTGGCAATACCTTCATTTTAAACAAATGATTCAATCCCCTCTATTCATCAGCGAGAAAATGAAGAAAAAAAAATGCATTTTCGGACTTTTAACATCATAATGAGTCGATATAACTTGAAAAATGTAAAACTTAAATTTGAACGATTACAACGCTTCCACTCGTAATAAAAAATGTTGATTACTCCCCTGGGGCTATCAATAGAGTCCAAAAGCTTCACTTCTTTTCCACCACCGGAATAGCGCGAGTATAGTGGTGTGCGTGGCACGATACGCGATGATTAGCCAGTGAACTCCACGAGCTATTTGTTAGTATAATAAGTCCAGCAGTGTGGCCAACGAAACCACTTGCCGACACGCCACCCCGTTTTAGAGTAATTTTCTCAGATGGTGAATTTACATACGCGCCCACACCCCCCTCAACTCCACTCCCGAGCCATTCTGATCATTCTCAGCCCCCGCCAAAGTCCTCCGTAGGAACCAGACAATATCAACCAGCCATTTACGCTTGGTAAAACGGTATCAGGGTCAAAGTTTGTTACCAAGTGCTCCTATATTTAAACGTACGTGCGTGATTTCACGACGCGATTCATAAGGATTTTACTTCCCAAGAGTTTCCTTCGACCGCCCACCCCTTAAAAATGCCCTATCATTCATTCACCCCAACGTATACACTCGGTAGCGGTTTCCGGCAATCATCCAAGAGCCCATGATGTCTCGATATCGAAAATCGCGATTCCGGCAATTTCATACGTAAAATCATCCTTACAGTTGACATTAGCGTGGCGCAATGAATTTATGAGTATTTCTCTTTGCTTTCAAATTGCAGAACAAAATGGAAACGCCAGACGATAGTGAGCTTTGAGATTCTCGCTGAAGCCGGCAATTACGTGGCCTTTCAGAGTATGTATGGTAATCGTACTGGTGTGCCAGCACAGCCGTCGTACTGGACTTATCCAGGTGCACCAGCGCCACCACCGAGTGAACTATTTTACAGGCAGGCAACTGCTGCTGTGACGCTGCAAAAGCCCATGGCCCACCGTTTTTATCCGCCGATGATGTTGGCCGGGCCGAGTGCACCCCTCGGCAGCCTGGCTGCCAGTTCCAGTCTGTCCAACCTCAGTAGTTACTACAACCGCGAGAGTCCCGAAATGATGCAGGACGCGAGGGAACGAGAGCACTTGGAGAGGAGCCGCATGGCGAGAGCGAGGAGCAAGAGCCTCGAGAGGACGCCACCGCCCAGAGACGGCAGCCCACAGAGCACGAGAGTTGACAGTGATGATGAGAGTATACATGACATCTAGGATTCACTTGATGCCACACAATCTGTGCGAAAAACCTGGGATGATCCCGGTGATGGGTCTGATGTTGTCTGAATGACAAATAGGGAGACTTGCAGGGGAAACAGGAAAGGCGATACCTGACCGTTCCCGGACGGTTTCATCGTGGATTCACCCGGGGAGATCCGTTTTGACATTCGAGATTGACGGCAATATATGTGACGCTGGGGTTGAGTGTCCATGTGCAGGATGTGACGTGCGGTTAACCGACGCGCTTTTGTTAATGCTCTGGCGGCTCGTGTCAATTGTTCTGGTGGAAAAACAAACTCGCATTTTTGGTTTCTCCTTTTTTTTACATATTTTTCTCTCGGCCCCGGGTTTTTTTGCAGCAGGGGAGGCCGGGGCATGGTGGGGTACATGAAGAAGGCCAAACGCTCGATCAGGGATCAATAAGGGGTCAAAAGAGCTAAAAAAACTCGAATACTGAGGAAAAATTTTTAAAAATTGAAGAACTCTGGAAATTCTTTCAATTCTTTCAAACACCGGGATGAGCCGCCATATTGGATATTGCAATTAAAACTGAGTTCTCACAATGATCTAGACCTAGATAGTCAGATAAATTTGGTAAACCCATCCCCCGACGGTCGGTAACGACGGAAAAAAAAAAATTAGAAGAATGGAATCCCACTTGCTGCGCATACTCTCTGTTTACTGATATAAACGTTACTTTTCTACTGAAGCAAGAGAATAAAAACAATCAATTAGAAGTATTGGGATTTCACTTCGTCAAATAGAGATGAACAAGACAAATCTAATGAATAAATTCGGAAATTTCAATTTATAGAAAAAAATGGCATTTTAGAAAAAAATGAATAATGAATTTGACGAATGACGAAATTTTTTTAAAATGAAGAAAAAGAATTCTCTCATGCGTACCCCATCGTGCGCCAAATTAAAAAATCGATTCATCGGGACCTTCCCCACCGATTTCCGAGTTTTTCTCTCGTTTTATGGAGATTCGAAGGTGAAAAACAAAGAAACAACATTTATAATTATTTTAAAGTTTTTGGACCCTACCCCACTGCGCCCCAACTGTAATCCATTGGAGCCGCGACTTGAAAATTTCAGAATGTGACTAGTGATTGCTAAAAAGCAATACAAGTATGACAGAAGCTCTGACACCCGCCCCTTTTCTTAGCTACCCCGTTTTGCCCCGGTCTCCCCTACTTGGCGTTGTAGTGCACGATGAGGATTTTTTTTATTTCTCGTTGGAGTGGAAGAATCAGAGACAAGACTGTCAGGGGAATTCTGAGCCAATTAATATAGCATTAGTCGTAGATTGCCGTCGGTTCAAAATGATACCAAGCATTAAATGACACGAAATTATGAGGCAACTGATGCCCAGACTAGTCGCGCGAATAAAGAAACTCATACCAATCAAAAGACTTCCACTTTTCCAGCATTTGATAGAGGGAATGGTAGGAGGGGAATACGTGAGTCATGAAAATGCACTAAATGGAGTAAAGAGAAATACGTTGTACATAAGTACATGATACAACTGTACGATTATAGGCTTCGCTATCATTCAGTTTTAGATATATAAGTAGGTACATGTACATAAAGTGAGCACTGTGAGTGAGAAACGGAAGCGTAATACGTAAAATGTGTGAGGTACGTGAATGCCAGTGGAAAATAATGAGAGAGTACTTTGGTTAGATGGCTGAGCCAAAGTCAAATGGAATTGAAATTGAAAAATACCTATTGCAAAGAGTTATTTTTCACATTCAACAGATGATAGTCCCATTGGCGTTATTCTCCAGTCCAACTATTTCAATTGAATTAAAATAGTTATTAATTCGAATACTAAATGGTCATTTGCGATGATTTTCTTTTTAAAATGAGAAATTTACCAGTATTATGAATGTATAAAAACTAGATTTTACTATGACACATGTGAATTTATGGTGGAGAAATTGCGTTTATGCGAACTATGAATTATTATTGTGTAATGATGAGAAGTGAGAATTAACAGGCAATCGTCGACGCATCGAATGTGTTCGAGGAAAACAGTTAGATTAATGGATGAAAAATCGTGAAAAGGAGATGGACAATGAAAACATTACGTCGTCGCCGTGAAATTAGTGGTAATTCAGCAAAAGGAGGAATATAGCGAACCTATATGCTTTGTATTATAATGTCTGTATAGCAAAAATTATTATATTGAAAATATATTATACTAAATTTATCCAGTGATTGATTTTTTCAAGAAAAAACAAATTGTCTTCTTTTATTTAAATGTTCACGGTTTTTTGCCTGATGTAGATAAATTATGAAATTGAAATTACCAACAAGCAGCGCTCGGGAGTTTATACAGCGAACATGATGAATGTACACTGGCTTCCGGTATTTCGGAGGGTGTCAATTATCCAGCACCCGTGGGGGAAAAAGGGGTTATTTCGCTGAGCTATTAGGGTAAACCAAGTAGTTTCCTCTCGGTCTTTCCAATTACGTGAAATTAATTTCAACTCCCATTAGTGGTCAGTTTTCGTCGACGGCCCTTATTGCGCTAACGATTTTCTAGGTGGATATAGAGTCGTCGAACCGAGACTGTTTGGGAGTTTTGTAGTCATCGCACCGTTACAAACTCTCGGTCACAAGCCAACCCTCGAGGAGCCAGTGTTATCCTGTTTACTGAGGATGAAAGAAACGTCAAGTTGCTTTATATCGAAATATCTCGATACTGCCTGACCGCTAATCCTCAATTCTGATTGGTCAGTGAGTCACGTGAAGGAGTCGCTGAAAAAAATCCCCGGCATTTTCAAATTCTTCAAATGCCAACAATTTTTTCTGCGTCGTATTTATCATTTTTTTCATGTGTGAAGTTTAACTTTATATCAAAACATATCTAAATTGCCCAATTGTTGATGATGAGAAAAAAAATAGTATTTCTAAATTTTTTTAACTCACAAATTATTCTTCACTTCCCAAATTTTAATTTTTTTATACTTATCATACGCAAAAATGATCAATTTTTGGTTCTGAGATTTTCGTACATAAATTCTAAATTCTATAAAATTCATGAAAATTCTTCGGTTTCCCAAATAATTCGAGAAAAATGTGAAATTGGTATTGTTGCAATTTTTTCAGAAAAAAAAATCAATCAAAAAAATCTCTAAAAAAAAATTTCCATTAAAATTGAGTTCTGTTGTTTTGATGCTGTAAATATAATCATTGAATTCAAATGTGGGGTGTGAGTGCATGAATTGGTATGTCAAGTACCTGTACGAAGCAAAAACCAGTTGAGGGGATGTGTCTTTACATTTCCCGTATCCCCGAGGAAAAATGATATGGAAAATATCTGCCAAATAGCGGCGCCAAATGAGTCGCAATGGTCCCCAAAGATAGTAGGAAAGAAAATCCCCCGGCGTAAAAATCCCAACGATTGGCGACGGGAAAGATCCGCTCCCCCTTTGGAAACCGAAGACGCGTCCAGGGCAATAAAAGGATGTGGTTAACCTGGCTGAGACTGAATCAAGCTCTTGCTGGGCTTCTGGCATCCTCAAAACTCTCGAGCTGTTGGGCATATACGCATCCACTGTGAAAAATCCCCCTTCCTCACGCACTCCAATCCCCCCATACAATGTTCCCTTCTACGCCCAAAGGTAAATGCCATAAAAAGCGGAATAAAACAGTCACAATCTCTCACTTGGCGATGAAAAACACTAAAGGCAGCAAGACGAGCAAGACCGTATAATGTGTCCATGCTGAAAAACCACCTGCCTTCATCGCTATCTTCCTTCATCACGACTCTGAACTACAGAGTCTTTACCCTGGCACACTGGAGTTCCCCCCCCCCCCCCTCCCCCCTCCCCCCTGTTGATGTTATCTGCACCTCAAGACCAACGGACCACTTATATCGTTAATTGCTCCAACTTCCGTTTTTACTCTCCCATGAGCATGAGCACACTCGCAACGCGTGTTGTCTACGACTCTGAATTTTTACGACTCCTCTCTGTCCCCGCTAATCACATCGGCTAGATCCAGTTGAAAATATATCTGGCCATTAAATTACGAGATCAACATTACGACCGCTAACATTAATGAGTCATTAGGAGATCACGATAACAAACTAATGTTTAACCAACACTGGATGTACTAGTTGGTGCTCGCGTGTGACAAGTTTCGTTATTTTTATGAGTGAAGAAGCACATGCCCCCCTCCCCCCAGGAAATTTGAATATTCTAATTGGAGTGGAATCTGATTATTACGGAAACGATTGAGAGATTAGAGTCATTGTGCCAGTGTTGAGCACTCAGAGTTGGGCAAGCGCATGCTGTTTTGTTAACATATGGGAGGCTTTTTTGGCCAAGGCAATTACGAATATTCGTGAGTTGGGGTAAACATGTTTTAAGATCACACAGACAATGACTAAAGTAGCCTTATCGACGCTCGAAATCCGTTCCAAACCGCTGCTTCAATATGTAATATATCTCTCGGAGGAAGAGAGCAATACACAACCAGGAAGAAGCCGGCTCTAGGTTTAATTTCTCTCCCTATTCATTTATTTTTATAGAAAAAATCATTTTACGCGATGGCGATTTATTAAATCGCGAGAGTTTAATGTGAACCAGTGAAAACACTTGAAATACCAGCAAATACCTCAAGTAGCCCGACTATTACACCCAGTTATTGTACAAGTGTCACGCGATTTTCATATTTTTAAATGACTTTAACATAATACGGTTGGTGCGCCAACCTTGCGCCAACATTGGGCCAACCTTGCGCCAACCTTGCACTAATACGGTTTTATCATATGAGGGCCTCATGAGAGTCTTATGGGGGTCGTATGGGGTCTTATGGATTTTATGGGAGTCTTATATCCATTCGGAAGCATATTGCTAATTTATTAGCAAAAACAGGTACAATAATTGATAAAAATTGCAATTACACAACCCGGAAGAAGACAGCTCTAGTTTTAATTTCACTCCCTATTCATTTATTTTTATAGAAAAAATCATTTTACGCGATGGCGATTTATTAAATCGCGAGAGTTTAATGTGAACCAGTGAAAACACTTGAAATACCAGCAAATACCTCAAGTAGCCCGACTATTACACCCAGTTATTGTACAAGTGTCACGCGATTTTCATATTTTTAAATGACTTTAACATAATACTGTTGGCGCGCCAACCTTGCGCCAACATTGGGCCAACCTTGC
>NW_021680352.1:1363794-1380943 GCF_001412515.2 Diachasma alloeum
ATTTATTTTTATAGAAAAAATCATTTTACGCGATGGCGATTTATTAAATCGCGAGAGTTTAATGTGAACCAGTGAAAACACTTGAAATACCAGCAAATACCTCAAATAGCCGGACGATTACACCCAGTGGTTGTACAACGAGTGTCACGCGATTTTCATATTTTTAAATAACTTTAACATAATACGGTTGGTGCTTTAATGACTACGCGTGACAAAATTCATTGCTGCTTCGCATGGGTCATTATTTCACATCGGATAATATGACTTGCTGGTCTAGGTGAAGTTGTCAAGGTGTGTTGAGGCACCTCACACACTTGAATTTCAATATTGCCGCTTGTATTTTGTCCTGATAAACTGACAGAGTGGGTGACAACTTGTCAAATTATGGTTTTTCTTCCGTATTCAGCGTGTAAGGCCATTTTTCATCCATCTTTTTTCGTGCGCTCCCACTTTATGAGTTAGCATAATCACTATACATCGTAAATATATAGTTTTTTTTTCTTCAGTAGGCTTTTGCTTTCGGATGGCAGCACTGTATTCCTCAAAATTAAATTTTCTCGTTTTTCGTGTTAGAAGGACTACTTCTGGGTTCAGGAAGCAATATGTGATGTTTTCAGAGAACGTCCGTATGTATGTGCTTGATCGATTCAGTCTTGCCACGGTCATTAAAAAAATAATTGTCCAAATCGATTGAATTTGCGCTAGAAATATTCGTATTCTTGTTATTCATACCGAGTGCGAATATGGTCTCGATGCCATTATTAGTTTTCTAATTATAGTCAAAAAACCGTGCGCCAACATTGGACCAACCTTGGGCCAACCTTGCGCCAATCTTGTAACACTCTTGGATTAAGCTTCCACCAACATTGGACCAACCTTGGGCCAACCTTGCGACAATCTTGCATCAACCTTGGATTAACCTTGCGCCGACATTGAACCAACCTTGGGCCAACCGTGCGCCAATCTTGCAGCAACCTTGGATTAACCTTGCGCCAAACCTGCGTCAACCTTGGATTAATATTGTTTTATCCTATGGGTCTCTCATGAGAGTCTTATGAGGTCTTGTGAGGGTCTTATATCCATTCGGAAGCATATTGCTACTTTATTGGCAAAAACAGGTACAATAATTGATAAAAATTGAAAGCAAGATCCCACTTGTTTTTCTTTTTTGGGTTTTTTTTCTTCGGCTTTTCCTTTCATTCTTAAATTTTTCCCTACTCAAAATATTCTGTTTATCCCCATTCACTTTAAGCGCCACAAACAATCGCAAACTTCATGTGAAATCCATGTAATAGCCTCCAGGCTGAAGCTGTACCAACTAGTCTTAATTTCAAGCTCATTGTGATGCTATTACTCGACGCACTTGATTGTTATATATTGATAAACACCTTTAAAACGCTAATGTTACATCGTAAATATAAAATTCGATATTGTAAAATATTATTTTTGAATATTCCAAGAACCGTTGAGAAATATTGCCCGATGTCAAGCGCATGGTGGGGGCTGGGATGATAAATTGTTAATCATTTAGGAAAAAGTAGTAGGTCCTGTGGGAAAGGACTATTAATTATGACAAAAGGTACCGGCTTGGGCCCTCCTCAGCTCCTCGGTCATTGCCAGTACACGGGGTTGCCCCATACACCAGTCCACAGGGACTGGCCGGCGAAGTTGAAAAGGACCAAACGATTAGTTACTTTAACCAAATTATCCTGCAGACAATGAGACTCACTTAACAGGTGAAAAGTGCCCGAAACTTTTCAGCTTTCTCACTCAAAATAAAATGAAGAGGAGGAAAAAAGCAGTGAAATAGAATAGCCAAAAAAATATGTATCGGAGAAAATAAATGATTGAGACGAGAGGAGAGGAGAAAAAAAACATTATCGACAATTTGAATGGTGAAATAATGAAACACGCAATTACTGTAAAGAAAAGGAGCATTGTCATGATCGGCCAGTGGACGGACAGGATGATCGTCGCCTCATTTATTTCCTGGCGGGCGGGCGCAAAGCGAGAACACTAACGCAGACTGCGCCTGTAATTTCGTACGTCAGCGCCGAATATTAATTCGAATTCCTCGTGCCCGATGCACTACACTTTTTTCCCTATTGTCATTATGATGACGTTTTTTTTTTATTCCTTGAATGAAAGATCCACTGGTCGGTAGCCAAAAGTACAGTTCGCTCATGATTATTGTGAGAATGGGTACGCGGAGGCAAGTGTTCAGTAAAAATTACGGAATAATTCAGAAATCTGAAACGTTCAGTGAATGTTCAGGTTCATCACCGAATAAAGTACGAAATTGTCACGTAATTTTTCCCGAAGAAGTCAAATCTTCCAGAAATTTGCCGACTTATTATGCCTCGAAAATCAAAAATTCTTGAACGTTCAACAATTTTTATGAAGCTGGTGAGTTATTTCTACGTTCCGTTCCGTCAATTTTCTCAATCGTTGGGGAAAAATGACGGAACGACTTGTTGTCCCCACAGCGGTGAGTCATCAGACGGCTGGTTAATTTTTACGGAAAAAAACCGTTGAATTTACGTGGCCATTCGTACAATTTCACTTCCGACTCGAACTTTTTATGGAATTTTACTTCGCTCGCGGATTACCTTTCGAAACGTAATTTTTACGTTTTTTTCTAGTGATTTTTATTCAATTTTTCTCTCCGCGTGCGGGTGGTCGACTTGTCGCACTGTTCCAACGGATGATTCTGATGATTTTCCTCCCTGCGGTGCGTCAGTCTAGTCTGCAGGACTATGCGGCTACTGTCACTAACTGTCATATCAATTTGCCTGGGAGAATTAGTTTTCTCGGGTCTAAAATCATCTCTGGGGACACATTTTTTATTGCGTTAAAAATTCCTTTTTTCTTTCATAAAGGACACCACATAATTAAGCCCCTGGTGTATCAACGCCGGAATACATAACGCTTTGACATTTATTGATGATGCTGATTCTCGCTCACCATCTATTAACTACTGCGCGCGGTGTGGCGGGGAGATGAAAACGAAACAAGCGAAGTAATAAAAAAAAACAGAACGAAAATAATAAAAAGACTATTAGGAGATAATTTGGCAGCGTGCCGGTGGTTAATTTTGATTACAAAAATAATCCAACGAGAGATTCAATCAATTGTCTCTATTCCTCATTTATTTTTTCATCGCCAAAATTTCTTGAGTGTCATGGCCTGCGCTGGATGACCCCCGCGAACAATTTGTCAAACACGTCAAATGGTGCAGCGAAATACTGCAAAGCGTTAAAAAGTGTTTTTCCTATTTAAAGATGAAAGAAACGTGAAGTTGTTTTATATCGAAATATCTCGAAACGGCCGGACCGCTAATCCTCAATTCCGATTGGTCAATGAGTCACGTGAAGTCGCTGAAAAAAATCCCCGGTATTTTCAAATTCTTCAGATGCCAAAAATTTTTTCTGCGTCATATGCATCATTTTTTCATGTGCGAAGTTTATCTTTATATCAAAACATATCTAAATTGCCTAATTATTGACCATGAGAAAAAAAAATGGTATTTCTAAATTTTTTTAACTCACAAATTATTCTTCACTTCCCAAATCTTAATTTTTTCATATTTACCATACGCAAAAATGATCAATTCTTGCTTCTCAGATTTTCATACATAAATTCTAAACTCTACAAAATTAATGAAAATTCTTCGGTTTCCCAAATAATTCGAGAAAAATCTTTGAAGACCTACGGTTACCTGGAAAACTGTAAAATTTTCCGAAGAATTCAAGAAATTTTTTCAGTTTTCTAGGAAATCAATTCACAACCCTACCCTCATTTTTCAACAATTACAGATTTCAATCATATTATTTTAAAAAGTAAAAAAAAAGAATTAATCGAAGATTAAAAATGATTCATTGACGTTTCACTCTTCATTCTCCTAATTCTCTTCAAGTCATTATCACTATTTATAAAACATCTACGAGTACATGAAGTTTACTAAATTCGATTTCGTAATTCTCACAACGAATAGATAAGCGCGCGCACAGCTCTAGTATTTGATAAAGATAGCTTCGTGATTATTGCGCTTGTCAATAGTGGGAAAATTCGAGAATTTCCTATCGACTACCGTCCACACCGGACTCCTGTGGCGCACAACCACAAATAGTTGGACTTAAATCCAATTAAGTTAACCCTGGTGGTTACAACAATAACACGCGCATGACAATGGGCCGTGTGGTCCGGCTGACCCGTGTGCGCCTCCTCGCAAAGGCTTAATACCCCTGACTTTAAGCCACGCCTCCCCCCTCTCGCGACTGGGGGCTTTTGTTTCGCAGTTCATTTGTCTCGTGTGCTGCTCGCTACACTAAATCTCCTGCCCCTTCCAGTCCGCATAAAGCCAAGTGTAAAGGATCCACAGAGTGTAGAAACTCACCGGAGGAGACAACGAGTATTAGATCATAAAACGATAAATCACATTTGCTTGGATTACACTCACTTGCCAATAAAGTATTGTCATCCAGCCAAAATCTTTTACCAAATATACCAGTCGGTCATTTTGTAATGTACGGTAGAATGGTCGAGTAATATGGACTCAATCTCAGAAATTTAAGATACTCTGTGTGTTAAACCGCGAGACGAGACGAGAAGATGCAGTTTCTGGTCTCGTCTCGTTGTCAGGAAACCATTCTCTCGTCTCGTCTCGTATCGAAATACGAGAGCAATTTTTTGTCTTCTTGTCTCGTCGAGAATTGAGACATTCTCTCGCCTCATCTCGTTTCTATCATTGTCTCGAATGACTCTTCTCGTCTCGTCTCGTCATGTCTCTCATCTCGTCTCGTTATGTCTCGAATGACTCTTCTCGTCTCGTCTCGTCTCATGTCTCGAATGACTCGTCTCGTCTTGTCATTTCTCTCATCTCGTCTCGTCTCATCTCATCTCATCTCGTCTCGTTATGTCTCGAATGACTCTTCTCGTCTCGTCTCGTCTCGTCATGTCTCGAATGACTCGTCTCGTCATGTCTCTCGTCTCGTTTGTCTCGTCCCGTCTCATTTCTCTCGCATCTCCCCGCATCACTACTCTGTACTACGTGTGAGGGAGAATTAAAGATGTATAATGAAGGCAGAAAGAGATACACGAAGTTTGTATAAAGATTATAGAGAAGCGAAAATTGTCTCGGCCATATCGTTCGAGTATTTTTGAACCCCGTCAAATGACAGTAATATCGTCTGGCTTGTGGTTTTGTACGCCATGCCCTGATTATAGCCCACTTCCGCCGCGTAAACAACGGGTTTCAAGGGGTCCTCTGATGGCTCCCAACCCCCGCATGTGCGCGCTTTTGCGAGTAGACGTGGAAATACAAGCGCCTAATAGCCAGAGCTGAATTATCCTTTCGTCTCTCTGCGTTTTTTTTTTCATTCGTCCTTTCATGCTCTACGAAATTTTCCTCGGTCCCTCGTTGGCCTAATTCCATTTCACATGTCACCTGGACAATTTTCATTCCGCACCCGAAAAATTCCAAATGGAAATTCAGGGGTTGATGGAAATCCAGTAAAGCTACAGCTGTCAGTTGACGAGAATGTGGAGTAGTTTGAGTGAAAAGGACGACAGAATCGCACCCTCAGTAAACCACTATGGGGTAATGAATTGTATTTAATTTTGGTTGGACCCTGAAACGTGTAATTTAGAGTACTTAGTGGGAGACATCTGTGAACCGTTGGAACATCCTAATTATTGGGTACCAATACCAACGATATTTCTGCACATCCATGAACTATTATTGGTGGCTTTAAATGCAAGTGAGATGGATGAATAAAAGAGACAGAATGAAATTCACGCTGAGGCACGTCCACTTTCGTATCACTGTAATTTCACACTAATCTCCAACGGCTCGCCGATAGAAGAAGAATATTATACCTTTACCAATTGCAATATAATCTTTCTATCTATTACAGTCGTACGCGCGTCTATCTCTATAAAATCGACATACCTCGTCGTGCCGATGAAGGCTCCGATGTACATATACGCGCGGCTCTGATGCCGCTACCAACACCATCAATAACCAACACCTTTGGTGAACCTCCTCGTAATAATGTAATCATGTGGATTCATTTTTAATGCATTTTATGCGCTTTTTTTCCGTTCCTTTCAAGGACCAATGGAATTAGTGATGCCGCGGGAGACTTTACGAGACAATATTTTGGAGAGGTGGTCTCGGTCTCAATGAACGTGGAAATCTTTAGTCTCGCCGTTGTCTCCAAATACGCTCTCGACTCCTCTCGTGATGACTCCGAGTCAATTTATCTCATCTCGGTCTCAAGTTTTTCGTATTTTTAATGTAAAATCTCGGTTTTTCTCTCGCTTTGTCTCGTCTCGATTTTTCTACATATAAAAAACCGGAAAACCTGAAACCGAGGTGAGATAAATTGACTCGTGATGCCGTGAGACTTTACGAGACAATATTTTGGAGAGATGGTCTCGGTCTCAATGAACGCGGAAATCTTTAGTCTTGTCCTTGTCTCGAAATACGCAGTATCGAGTCCTCTCGTGATGACTCCGAGTCAATTTATCTCATCTCGGTCTCAAGTTTTTCGTATTTTTAATGTAAAATCTCGGGTTTTCTCTCGCTTTGTCTCGTCTCGATTTTCTACACATAAAAAACCGAAAAACCTGAAACCGAGGTGAGATAAATTGACTCGTGATGCCGTGAGAGACTTTACGAGACAATATTTTGGAGAGATGGTCTCGGTCTCAATGAAGACGGAAATCTTTAGTCTCGTCCTTGTCTCAAAATACGCAGTATTGAGTACTCTCGTGATGACTCCGAGTCAATTTATCTCATCTCGGTCTCAAGTTTTTCGTATTTTTAATGTAAAATCTCGGGTTTTCTCTCGCTTTGTCTCGTCTCGATTTTCTACATATAAAAAACCGAAAAACCTGAAACCGAGGTGAGATAAATTGACTCGGAGTCACCACGACAGAAGTGGATATGGAGGGATTGTCTCGTTCATTGAGACCGAGACAATCCCTCCAAAGTATTCTCTCGTGATGTCTCGAAAGTCTCTCGCGGCATCACTAAATGGAATGATGAGAATTAATCGACTGCTATCGCCGGATAATCAGCTTGACGTTGAGTTGGTGTTGTCGACGTGAATGTCATTCACTGGATATTATTTCCATCGGCATTGTTATTTCTTCTTCGCATTATTCTACACCAACGATCATCGCTATCGAGTGCCTCGGATCTCGCCGGGTTGCGTGCTAACCGCGACATAATCGTTCCTCAATCGTGAATTCGCTTTCTCACGGTGTGTGTTGCCCAGAATAGACAGATCATCGATGAATCCATTGGATTAATGTGGTCAGGCGATTTCATTCCCAAGTCAAATTGTTGCTGATCAATCAAATGATAAGAAATTGTATACACAATTCCAGGCTAACGATGAGACAAGTCGACAAATGGATTATGGAAAATGGAGAATAAACGAGAAAAAGGCAAAACTCGTGACTAATTGATGAGCGTAAGAGGAGTCTCGGGGCTGACCAGGCTTTCGAGTTATGTGCACTGTGCAACCCTTTATTTTAGTCAACAAGGCTGGGAACCTGCGGCAAAGGGGCAGTCCCGCAGTCAATTCTGTCTGTCATTGTGACACTCTGTTTGCATTTGATGCTACAGCATGGGGCGCACAGCGGGACAATAAAGAGACATTTACCAAATCAGTGACTTTTAGGTTTTCTTACCTCAACTTTCATTTCACCAATCAGTCAACAATTTGTAACGCCAACTGAGCCCTGACAGACCCACTGCATAAATGGCAACTACAGTTCAATTATATTTTGCAGGGGCGGCGGAACCATCGTGGAGTTTATTGGTCACTCCATACCCCAAAATCTTTGAAGTGTGGAATTCCACAGCTCAAAAACATTGAAAGAAGAAATTGTTCTACAATTTTATCAAAACTATTTTTTTTCAATGACCGACTGAAGTCGTTTTATATCGAAATATCTCGAAACTGCCGGACCGCTAATCCTCAATTCTGATTGGTCAATGAGTCGCGTGAAGTAGTCGCTGAAAAAAATCCCCGCTATTTTCAGATTCTTCAAATTCCAAAAAAAATTTCTGCGTCATATTTTTCATTTTTTCATGTGTGAAGTTTATCTTTATATCAAAACATATCTAAATTGCCTAATTGTTGATCATGAGAAAAAAAATAGTGTTTCTCAATTTTTTTAACTCACAAATTATTCTTCACTTCCCAAATTTTAATTTTTTCATATTTATCAAACGCAAAAATGTTTAAGGAGGTTTTTACGGAATTTATTATCTCTCAGTGAATAGGATTTCACAATGTTGTAGGGCTATCAGTCATTTTTGACGTGACGACATTTCAGATACACCGCCGGGTTGAGAATAATATTAACCAAATTATGCTAATGACTTCTAATTGAGGGAAGCACGAGGACAAATATTTCTCTCGCTCCATCGCACCTGGGGACCAACTGAAATTTTCATCAACCACTACAACACCAAAAGTGTGATCAGTATTACCACGAGGGTTTGATAAAGGTCAGTGCCTCGGTATTCTGAAACTTGGCAAAAAATGGGAAAAAACGTTTGTGTGGTGGTAGTGAAGCCTCTTACCACGTTCCAGAGGCTCATCCTCACGGAAAAGACGCGTTGGACCTCCCACGTGGTGGGGTAACCCGATACACGTTGCCAGGGCTCTCTCACTCTCTCTCTAGGCCCGGGTGATGATCCGGATCTTTAATTGACCGTGCACATGACGTGAACCCAAACGACAGTGAGATCATCTTAAAACGTTTCAGAATGTGAATAATCGTTGAGGACGTGGGACACTGTATCATCCTAATTCAATAATTTGAAGGACCCTAATCGGTAACTCGAGCAGCCCTTTGTAGCCTTGCATCCTTTGATCATTTAGCAAGATACATTTAAGTGATTTCTGATTAGAGACTAAGTCTCATGGGCAATAGAGTTTTTGTTCTGATCATGGTGGTGATGATGACAGTGACGAGATGAGAAACTGCATCTTCTCGTCTCATCTCGTTGTCCAGAAACCATTCTCTCGTCTTGTCTCGTTGAGAATTTAGAGACAAGACTCACTTTCTCGTCTCGCTTTACCTCCTCTCTATAATCCAATTTGCACGGAAAAAAATTGACAGAGGGACAGAGAAGGGGAGGCACTCTCGACTCTCGTCTCGTTTCTGTCAGTGTCTCGAATGACGCTTATCGTCTCGTCTCGTTTGTCTCGTCTCCTCTCGTTTCTGTTATTGTTTCGAATGACTCTTCTCGTCTCATCTCGTCATGTCTCTCGTCTCGTTTGTCTTGTCTCGTTTCTGTTATTGTCTCGAATGACTCTTCTCGTTTCGTCTCCTCATGTCTCTCGTCCCATTTGTCTCGTCTCGTCTCGTTTCTGTTATTGTCTCGAATGACTCTTCTCGTCTCGTCTCGTTTCTATCATTGTCTCGAATGACTCTTTTCGTCTAGTCTCGTCATGTCTCTCGTCTCGTTTCTTTCGCGTCTCGCAGCATCACTACATGACGATGATAATAATGATAAAAGGCAATTGAAAATTTGGTGTCGGAGAGGTGCAGTATACATTATAGTGCTGGTAGCCAGGTATACGGTAGCAAAGAGCTCACTGTTGTGCTACTGATGGCCTCACAAATTCCGCGCAATCACGACGAATTACTCGACTGATTGGATCGTTTATGCTGATCCTTTGATCCCTTATATACAAATATGGCACTCGTCCATATATATCCCGGCCTAGCAGCCANCTCTCTCTCTCACTCTCCCTCTTCCTCTCTCTCTGCCTCTCCCTCTCCCTCTCCCTCTCCTTCACTCTCTCTCTCTCTCTCTCTCTCTCTCTCTCTCTCTCTCTCTCTCTCTCTCTCTCTCTCGCTCTCCACATATTCACCAATATACGTATGATGTATATGGGTGGATGAAATAACGTGGCATTTGCCCGTTAGAATTTATCATCGACTAAATAAGGCAGGGAACAAAATGAGGAGGTATCCACCAGAGATTCACGAGCACCGGAGTTGCGGTCAGGGACAATCAGCCAACGAATTACCAATATGATTGCCACTGACATGGTTGAGCCGACAAAAGCTTCTCTCTCTCTTCCTCTCATGCTACCCAGCTCTGCATTAGAATGTGTGTGCATACATGAGGGATTCCTATATAATCGTGCATATCTTTGCCTACTGTCTGATATTTTTTTCTCTTTCTATTATTTGATCAATGATCCTCCACTTTCTGATCATCCGTGCAGCATGCACACGTTAACCTGCTACCAGCCGAGTCAGGAATGTGTATTATTGAGCACGTTTTACTGAAAATTTCACATGTAAATTCAGCCTGTATTACACGCCGACTGATCATTTTCCCTTAATGTAGAAAAAAAAAATGAATAAGTAAACAAGCGAAAAATGCAACCAGTGAGAACGAAATAGAGGAAGGAAACAGTTGTGCTCTTCACTGTATGATACTGAAGCCTCATTAAGACTGTCGTTAAGCGAGAGTAAATGAGTGTAACCAAAAGATGCGTATGAACATGTTAAAGTTTCATTCAATATTTTGCTGAATTCCACGGCCACTTCACGAACATATAATTCGCCCCATATGCGTTGGTAATCGACGTTTTGCTTCATGCACCTGTACTCATGATAAATAAAAGTAACAAACTTGCCTTCGAGTCATTAAGCCAACAGAAAATTTGACTAATTGTTGGCAAAAGGAAGCAGCAAAATGGTAAATGAAATAAAGTCAAAATGCGCGTGCTGTGCGCCTCATTCAGGGGAATTTAGGCCGCCAGTGACGACGGGGTACCCAGTAAGATGGATTTACGGCAAAGTTGGCACGGAACGGCGTCAATTAATAGCCGAACTATAGGGTGCCTGTGGAAATTAAATAAAATACTGAGGAACCTTCTGAGACGTTGACGGGCTTCTCCGAGTCATTAAGAGAGAGGGAGACAGCCGGGGGTAAGGAAGCAAGGTGAAAAGGGTTGCATTGTGCAATATCGTGTGTGTTACTTCCATGCAATACAATGTGTGGCAAAATACAGGATGAGGCTGGATGGTATGTGACGGGAACACGGAGTGGAATGAACGAGGAGTAGAGGTGCTTGGCAACCTTGCGTTTCACCGCAGCTGCGTTACCGGCACGAGTGAAATAATAAAATTTATAATTGCCTCTGATTGCCGCATTCACCAGACTCATGCGCACGTATCTATGCAACCAGGTACACGACCTTCCATTCTAGTTTATTACTCTATCTGCTTCAATGTATACGTCATATTTCTCGTTGACACCTACTTCCACTTTGATTTCCACCCGCAATTTTTTTTTCCCGGCGGCCTGGCGCAGCTGGTAAGAGACTTTACGAGACATCACGAGACAATAGTTTGGAGGGATGAGTCCATACTGCGTATTACGAGACTGAGACGAGATCAGAGATTTCCATGTTCATTGAGACCGGGCCCATCTCTCCGAAGTATTGTCTCGTGATGTCTCGTAAAGTCTTTTGCAGCATCACTAGCCTCCCGTGCGCAAGGTTTAGTGACGCCGCGAGAGACTTTGCGAGCCATCATGAGACAAAGATTTCCATATTCATTGAGACCGGGACCATCTCTCCAAAGTATTGTCTCGTAATGTCTCATAAAGTCTTTTGCAGCATCACTAGCCTCCCGTGCGCAAGGTTTCGTGACGCCGCGAGAGACTTTGCGAGCCATCACGAGACAAAGATTTCCATATTCATTGAGACCGGGACCATCTCTCCAAAGTATTGTCTCGTGATGTCTCGTAAAGTCTTTTGCAGCATCACTAGCCTCCCGTGCGCAAGGTTTAGTGACGCCACGAGAGACTTTGCGAGCCATCATGAGACAAAGATTTCCATATTCATTGAGACCGGGACATCTCTTCGAAGTATTGTATCGTGATGTCTCGTAAAGTCTCACGGCATCACGTGCGCAAGGTTTCGACTCCAAATCTCGGTCGGGTAGAATGGTGAGGTCTAACCATTTTAAAGTCTTGATCATCATCGCAATATACTCAACCGAATCGAAGGGATGTAAAATAAAAAAAATAAAAAAACAACTCAATTGTTATTCAATTGTCCGTAGAGTACAATTTTCCCATTCGTCAATGGCTTCAAAACGCCACACTCCACCCAAATAGCTCAACAGTCTATTGGTTAATGAACATAATTAAGTTTTTATGGTGGTCGATTCCTCCCTCGCATCAACTGCACCTCGGATCACGTTTTTTATTTTTCCTTTTTTTTTTGTTCAATCTCCATGATGGATGTTCCGTGAACACAAGCAAGTAGCATTCCGGACAAGCGGACCAAATAGACTGAGAGAGGTAGAGTGAAAAATTATATAGCCCTTCGGAGGGCATTTTTTGCGGATCTCGCCTCTTCGCCCTTCGGCCAAACTATGTGTATTACTGAGATAATGTAACCCCTGTATTGTGATTGCTTCCACGAATGTACTGGCGGCCAATTCACACCTTCACAATCATTAAATACAAAATGGCCACGCCGCCGCCGAGGAAGTTCATACCGCTCGGCAACTAATTGAAATAATAATAAATACAACACTTTGTTAAAGTCTGCAATCATGCTGGTAATACTTGTCTTTTGCTCACGGCGACTAATCCCCAAGTCATTATTATTGTCATTACTGCTGATGATGGAATTCATCGTCATCCTTCGGGCGTGGGTTATTCAGCAGTTGAAGAATGACAAACGGGTCAAGTGCTACATTGTTGCAAGAGTCCAAG
Organism: Diachasma alloeum; assembly: GCF_001412515.2. Lineage (NCBI taxonomy): Eukaryota > Metazoa > Arthropoda > Insecta > Hymenoptera > Braconidae > Diachasma > Diachasma alloeum. Next base: position 1,376,570 of record NW_021680352.1, read on the forward strand.
AGTTCTCCAATGACATCGGTCACACGATACCTAATAACATCGCTGATGGTCAATCGTTTCCCGTGGTATCTTCACATCCCCATGGGCTCCTGGCCACCTCCTATCTGTTTGCTTCGTATTTCTGAGCGACATTAACATGTGATTCCGTTTCGTGCCACACGCGGCTGACTTGGTAACCACAGACTTAACGTTCCCATATGTATCGTATGATGTGCAGAAGAACTAATCTCAAACGTTCAAACGTGCCAGTGAGAACGATTCAACATTTTTTCAATTTTTAACTTGCCGATTGGAAGTTATTGGTTTCACCTGGGGATGGGCGATGTTTTACACTGATAGANTACTTTTCGCTATAGATAATTCTGGTTTTCATGATTTTCGACAGAGGTGATAGGGTTTCCAATCAAGTAAATCGGTCCTGAGGGCACACATCTTCCTCTCGGAATATACTTCAATTAGGTAAAACTAAGAATCTCTTGTATCAAGAGATTCATGGTCAAAACCCCATTCTCTTGTCTCAAGAAACCACTTCTGTCGTGTCAGAGATTTTTTCTATCAGTGTAGAAAACATCGAAGAATTGAGGTTTTTCAAGGACATCGATGTTGCGAATCGGTTTTTCAGGAAAATATATATATATGACGTGAAAAAAAAATTTACCACTGAAGAATTTGAAATTGTCACTGAAGAATTGGAAAATGCCGCGTGTTTTTTTTTTGTGAATAACTTCGTGTCACATATTGACCAATCAGAATTAAGGATTAGCGGTCAGGCAGTTTCGAGATATTTCGATACAAACCAACTTGGCATTTCTTTCATCTTTAGTAAAATAGGATTTCTATAAATACTTGAGCACGTTTGAGAATTAAACCACAGAGTTAACATTGAAAGTCTCAACTAATATAATACCAAGTGGAGGCTAGAAAAAGCTCTTGTTCCTACCGACAATTCTGCGGTTGGCGAGCGTTATATTCGTTTACCCTACGTTAATCACGTCCTTTTATAAGTGTAATACGATCTCGTCGCTGCACGTCCACGTCACTTAACTCGGTTTCTCTCCAATTTATATTTAATACGTTAGATTTGTGTCGATGTAGTGGTGATTCTGCAATCGATCCGCGATTCGATATGGATTCGTACACCGGCATCGGCCAGGAGCTCGTACACTGGTAATTCAATATGATCGAGTGCTGGTGTATGTGTGCACATTGATCCAGCCACTTCGATTACGTCCCACGGGCTGTTGTACAGGGTACGTATAGATATATGCGCATGGAATTTGTCATTCTCCATTGGCGATTGGAAATCGAGTCATCAGCATTCGCTGTTGGGCGGAGAAAAAAAAATTTGATTTTTGCAAGAAAAATTGAAGATGAGGCACTCGAATGAGGTGAGATGGATAAATATTTTTGCGGTAGCCCTCTGGGAGAGATTCTCCCGAGGAGTTAAGTTCGTGATGCCGCAGAGCAAACGTTGGTCGGCCGCAATCTTCGGTCAATTTCCGTGCCAACCAACCACGGTTGAGCAAACACAAAAAAATATTTTAAAAATTCTGGTAGAGAATTTGTGTATATCGAATGAGAGACGAAGATGAAGAGTACTACTCTGATGGCAGTCTTTGTCGGTGGTTTTGTTGAATCGCATTTCGGTAGCCAATTGTATAATTCAAACTCTCGGTTGTTGGTCTGCAATCTCAGGCAAATCGAACGGGGGAGATGTAATTTTGGTTGATCGTGTGGATTTATCGGAACAGATGAAAGTGAACGATTTGTTATTCGGGGGGGGGGGGGGGGGGCAAAACACAAACAAGAAGAGAAACGATGAACTTCGCTTCATACCCCGAAATTTTTGAAGTGTGAAATTCCACGTCTCAAAAATATTGAAAGAAAAATGTTCTACAATTTTATCAAAACTGTATTTTTTTTCAATGACCGACTGAGTTAGGTCTTAGTTACTAAAGATGAAATAACGTGAAGTTTGTTTATATCGAAATATCTCGAAACTGCCTGACCGTTAATCCTCAATTCTGATTGGTCAATGAGTCCCGTGAAGTAGTCGCTGAAAAGAATCCCCGGTATTTTCAAATTCTTCAAATGCCGAAAATTTTGTCTGCGTCATATTTTTCATTTTTTCATGTGTGAAGTTTAACTTTATATCAAAACATATTTAAATTGCCTAATTCAGTAGCGAAGCGGTAAACCGAGTTAAGTCGTTTTTTACTATTGGCTAGTTTTTGACGAATATCTCGGAATCTAAAAGAGATAGAAAGATTTTTGTCATGACCTTTTTTGTAGAGCCAATAGAGCGTTATAAAAAAAGTCATGAGAAAAATTTTGCTATCTCTCTTAGATTCCGAGATATTCAGCAAAAACTGGCTAATAGTCAAAATCGACTTAACTCGGTTTACCGCTTCACTACTGAATTGTTGATCATGAGAAAAAAAATAGTATTTCTAAATTTTTTTAACTCACAAATTATTCTTCACTTCCCAAATTTTAATTTTTTCGTATTGATCATTCGGAAAAATGATCAATTCTTGCTTCTCAGATTTTCATACATAAATTCTAAACTCTACAAAATTCACGAAAATTCATCGGTTTCCCAAACAATTCGAGATAAATCTTTGAAGATCTACGGTTATCTGGAGAACTGTGAAATTTCCCGAAGAATTCAATAAATTTTTTCAGTTTTCTAGGAAATCAATTCATAACCCTCCCCCCATTTTTCAACAATAACAGATTTTAATCAGATTATTTTAAAAAGTAAACAAAAAAAATTAATCGAAGATTAAAAATTATTCATTGATGTTTCACTCTTCATTCTCTTAATTCACTTCAAGTCATTACCAATATTTATAAAACATCTACGAGTATATGAAGTTTAATAAATTCGATGTCTTCATTTTCACAACAAACAGAGAAGACACAGGTCTAGACGCTTTCGCCAAAAGAAATTCTGTGTGTCGAATTTTGTCCGGGAAATTCGGTCTCGGTGAAAAGATTCCTAGATTCCCTCCACGTGGGAGATGAATATTTTCCGGCGAATGTTCACCTGACAAACGTCTAAATCCTCTCGCGCCCATAACGTCAGTTAAATGCCGATCATAATTCACGATTATCATTTTTTTTCATTCACACTGGCCGGCATGATGGAATGGCGAGGGCGTACAGCAGGTGAAATGCGCTGTTCCTAGGGCTGGTAACAAATGAGCTTTAGACAGCCGAGGTTGAATGCGGCTCTTTTGATGGGCTTTTGACGGCTGCCGGAGGTCAAGACATTTCGGTAGCTGCACATCTCTGCATTCAATGTACTTTTTTGTTCCCTCTTCCTCAGTCCATTATTCTCCTCACTCTCATCTCAAACTGATCAACCAATTCCAGCCCCTCCACAGACACAATAATGAATGAAAATGAACAATAGAGAGGTGAGAATGACGACAGTGGCGTTAATGACGCCCTCAACTCGATTAATCTCTAATTACCGAGCTGAATACGAGAGGAGATGGAATTAAACGATCACAAATACGCGTTACAACAACAAAATAGCTCCTCCTTTCATAATTCAAAATATTGCTTTGATTAATAGAGCTCTCTATAGATGAATGTTGCCATTGGTAACGCATTACTAAAGCCCCCGAAGTCTTTAAATTCGATCCCTTCTCTCCTGTCTAAATGGATAATTAATTGAGCCCCGATTGTCCGCTAATAGTGAATGACTCTCTCATTTTTCATACTCCCCTTCGATACATTCTCTACCAAGTGAAAGAACAAAAATAACAAATCACCCAGTATTTTTGAATTATCAAAATAAAAACCTAATGACGTTAATTACATTAATTTCATCAATAACATGCGAGAAAGTGCGTTATTTTACCTCTGTGAATGGTAAATCCCTTCTCTCTTGGTTTCGAGAGTCTCTGGCTCCACCCCTTCAACAAAGTCACCGGGATAATTAATTAAGTTTGACTTGCCGCGCGTGAATTACAGGGAGGGTTCCCGTGGGCCGATTAATTAATTGTAAGTCAACCCCTCCACCTCTCTCTCTCTCTCTCTCGCTCTCTCTCTCTCTTGCTCTCCATCCTCATCACTCGCGAATTAATTTTGTCATACCTCTTAAAAGGTGTGCACCATAGAATACCGTAACACGGAAAGGCAAAGGCAGTATACCGGTGAAACAGTCATTTCGTTTTTCGTATAAAATATATAACCCCCCCACCGCCATTTTGAAAAACACGTAGCACTGTTATGTACAGAATAGACGCGAGAGGAGGAGAAGAAGAAATAAGAGAGAATGCGAGAGTTGATGTCAGTGGGGTTATACTGTGCGGAATAAAAGAAACCCAGCAAGAGTAATGCCTGGGTGCTTTGGGGGGGGGG
>NW_021680352.1:1380955-1385354 GCF_001412515.2 Diachasma alloeum
GGGGGGGGGGGGGGGGGGGAAGCAGTTAAATCCGTTGCATGTGTGCCCCGGAGATATCCGCCTCGGACCACCCTCACCCATTGCCCCTTTGTCTCTGCGTTAGCTAAGCTTTTGTTTCGGTTATACGAGCCAGGCCAGGAGGATACCTCACCCCCCCCCTGCCCTTTTTTTCCAACTCCTCTTACCCCCCTAGTCCTCACAAACCGCGGTCTCAACTCCAATAAAACGAAAAACATTTCACCAACGGCACACTTTACAATACCACTCGCCTATTTGCATAATTTCGCGTAATCTCCGCCATTTTGGCTCTCGCGATGCACCCCTTTGCGCGCTCAATCCTCTCGCTGCTGAGTTGGTTTCCCCTCTCTGGTTGAGCCTAACATTTCGAGGAATTTATATTCTCACCGAGTGCTTTCGTACTCCCCTTAAAAACGCTTTCTACCGAAAATTTTGGGTGTATCGGTGGGGCCGCGAGACGAGACGAGAAAGTGCATCTTCTCGTCTCGTTGTCAGGAAAGCATTGTCTCGCCTCGTCTCGTATCGAAATACGAGAGCAATTTCTTCTCTTGTCTCGTCGAGAATTGAGAGATTCTCAAGTCTTGTTTTTTTCATTGTCTCGAATGACTCTTCTCGTCTCGTCTCTTCATGTCTCTTGTCTTGTCTCGTTGTCAGGAAACCGTTCTCTTGTCTCGTCTCGTTGTCAGGAAACCATTCCCTCGTCTCTTGTCTCGTTTGTCTTGTCTCGTTGTCAGGAGAGCATTCTCTCGTCGTGTCTCGTTTCTGTAATTGTCCCGAATGACTCGTTTCGTCTTGTCTCGTCATGTCTCTTGTCTCATCTCGTCTCGTTGTCAGGAAACCATTCTGTCGTCTCGTCTCGTCTCGTCTCCTGTCTCGTTTGTCTCGTTTCGTTGCCAGAAAACCATTCTCTCGTCGCGTCTCGTTTCTGTCATCGTCTCGAATGACTCTTCTCGTCTAGTCTCGTCATGTCTCTCGTCTCGTTCGTCTCATCTTGTCTCGTGTCTCTCGCGTCTCGTGAAATCACTAGTGTGTATCGTTCTACTTTGATTATCCAAACCATTCCGTAAATAAGGAAGGACGAGGGACACAACAACGGAGGAAAAAAAAAACTTCAAATTGTTGAGTACAAAGGTCCCAAGAAATCTAGCGGGACAATATTATTTTTCCGCATTGGGGATTAAGAGCGATCGAATCTGTTGGTCAGTTTTGCCTCAATTATAAAGCCCCGTCCAGCACGCCATTCCCTCGTTATGGGCATGAACACTGCGGTGAGCAACCCCCTCATCGAATTGACGCCGTGTGTTATATAGATTTGATACGTGTGAACGCTCCTTTATTAGTAGCGTGTCCAATGAGACTATATGCGAGAGCGAGTTTCTGCTATTAATCGACACCGGTTCACTGTATGGATGAATGTTACCACCCTCTTTATAGTACAGAGTGCAGTCTAAAGAGCTGAGAGACCCTCGAGCTATTGAGAGCTATGAAAGGGCTCGCGAGTGGCTCACACCAAATTGCGTTCAACAGCTCGATAAACACCTCATCAACTGGCAATTCCAGGGAAGAGGATGCAAGTTTCAATCTCAAGATTTCCAGCTGATTAAGGATGTTTATCCAAAATCGCAAGTGCTAAAAAAATTTGTTTTGTAAACTGAGAGATGAAGATATTCCCTTCACTTTGATACAAATTTCAATCCACCAAGCCATGTTCATTATTTAGAAATGAAATAGACAAAATGCAGCAAATGCATGCGCTAACGTGCGCTTGTGTGGGATAGAATCATTCAAATATTTCCTCTTTTTGCCCGGCTACCCCAGATTTTTCTCTGGCCATTGGATTCAGTATGATTTTACACATTACCTTCTATTTTCATTTCTATTTTTAGAGTCTTCTAGTAGGCGAATTATCAATTTGAACATAAATTTCATAAGAGCCCATGTATAAGGAAAAATTTGTTCATTTATGTCTGGCGAGACGATTGCGGTTAAGGATGTTTATCCAAAATCGCAAGTACTTAAAAAAAATTGATTTTTTTAAAACTGAGAGATGAGGATATTCCCTTCACTTTGATACAAATTTCAATCCACCAAGCCATGTTCATTATTTAGAAATGAAATAGACAAAATGCAGCAAATGCATGCGCTAACGTGCGCTTGTGTGGGATAGAATCATTCAAATATTTCCTCTTTTTGCCCGGCTACCCCAGATTTTTCTCTGGCCATTGGATTCAGTATGATTTTACACATTACCTTCTATTTTCATTTCTATTTTTAGAGTCTTCTAGTAGGCGAATTATCAATTTGAACATAAATTTCATAAGAGCCCATGTATAAGGAAAAATTTGTTCATTTATGTCTGGCGAGACGATTGCGGTTAAGGATGTTTATCCAAAATCGCAAGTACTTAAAAAAAATTGATTTTTTTAAAACTGAGAGATGAGGATATTCCCTTCACTTTGATACAAATTTCAATCCACCAAGCCATGTTCATTATTTAGAAATGAAATAGACAAAATGCAGCAAATGCATGCGCTAACGTGCGCTTGTGTGGGATAGAATCATTCAAATATTTCCTCTTTTTGCCCGGCTACCCCAGATTTTTCTCTGGCCATTGGATTCAGTATGATTTTACACATTACCTTCTATTTTCATTTCTATTTTTAGAGTCTTCTAGTAGGCGAATTATCAATTTGAAGATAAATTTTATAAGAGCCCGTGTATAAGGAAAAATTAGCTTATTCATTTCTGCCGAGACTATTGCGATTAATTTTTTTTAACGTCAGAAAAGTTAGTTTTATATGTTCTGTTATCAGCGGAAAAAATTACAGAATTTTCCTTGAACATGAAAAAATAAGATTAGCTGAAAATGGCTAAACATCCCTAAATTAGCCACATCAATCTACAAATTGCAATATCTCGTGTGTTGGTACGTTATTTATAACTCTTGTAGAACCTTGTTTCAGAGTAATTTTCAAAGACCACAGAAGGCGCCACTTACAACAATGAAATTATGATAACCGTTCAAAATGAGAATTGGGGATATTTTGTCAATAGGCGAGAAAATTTTCTAGCCAATTTCTGGGTGTTAATGGTGCAGATAATAACACCTACCGATGGGTGTTGAATACTTCGATTCAACCATCTGTCGACATGTGTGATCGCGTGCCTCGTATCTTTCTCAAAAGGCTGAAGAGAGATAAAAAGGCCACAAGTTTGGAATCACGTGAGGCACAAGAGGAGCCGTCATCGGGCCTGTCTCTCATAAAGGGGCCGTTAACAATGGCCCCGAGTCACTTAATTAAATTATATATTTACAAATGCCTCACGTGCTCACCTTGCGCGCCAAAAATGCAATAAACGACCGCAATTTTCATTTTTTATTCCTTTCTCAGTACAACTGTAATAGGGAACTTTCCACTTTCCACTTTTCGAATATTTTTAGGTGAATAGAGTCTTATTAGTAGTCTATGAACCACTCCAGAGTAAAAAGTTTTCCGAAAGGTGGTCCGGATATTTTGTAATAACTGATTAAAAATGCACCAATTTTGAACACTTTTTTTGGGGTGATGACGTCAATTCACCGGAATCAAGTTCCCCTTGCGACTACTAGCAGCGCTATTGAGTTATTCTAGCCTCTCAAAGTGCGAGACGTTCAACCAAAACAAATCGAGGGGGTTATGTTTGAAACAATTATTAAAAGTGGATAAAAAAAATATATTGGCACTAACAAATGAAGTTTGTGCTGAAAAATGATTTTCAAAAGGCGTGCTCGGGGAATTTACCAACGGTAGACGTAACTATGTTGATAGATTTTATGGGTTTAAATCTGTGTCAAAGTGTCGAAACTCGTAGTTGTATAATTTTCACTGTTGTATTTTTACATCCCGGCACAAAACAATATTTATAAGGAACTTTCATCACTCGATCCGGTTTTTCTGACACTTTCGAGCCAAATACATGTACAGAGTATTTTCCTAGACTTCAGCAGCTGTACTGAACCGCTTGACGGCGCCACACGACAATTTCTGCCTCCGGTGAGTTGACGTCACAGGCCTTTTTAGAACGTTTAAAAAATGCAATTTTTAAAAGCAAATAAATAAATATTCAACTATTCTCCGTGTGTTTTATTATCAAATATGAGTTCTTGGGAGCGTCTATTTGACGAAAATTAAAAAAGTTCCCTATTCCATCTATTGGCGTCTTCTGGTATGTAAAATACGTAGAACAGCTACTCTTATTACATGACAAGAGGAATAAACAAACAAATAAATGAGAGTCAAATGAGAAATACAAAAATACAAGGTTCGATTTAACCGCAAGAAAAGCGGTGGCTTGGATAAATTACCTGCAAGTTTACCAATTTGACTTCCCCCCCCCCCCA
>NW_021680352.1:1385364-1391108 GCF_001412515.2 Diachasma alloeum
CCCCCAACGAAGCGCACGACGAGGACCGACAGCCGAACAGAACGGGAAAAGAGGCGAAGGAAAAAAGGGGGAGGAGGAGGAGAGGGAGAAGCTGATAATCTTGGAGGGGCTTTTTAAATTGGCTCCTTTGACGCCAACACGCCGGGATGAGTTTCATATCGGAATAATTTTCGAGACCCCTCCCCCCAACTCTCCTCGCAGTCGCTCCACTCTTCATTCGTTCGCCCTCTCTCTCTCTCTTTCTCTCTCCTCTATACAGATATGTAAATATGTACATATAATGTTTTTTTTACCCTCAACCTCACGTACCAGCCAGAAATCACATTGCTGATTCGTTAAATACAAGATTGATCCCGCAGCCTTCCTCGTAAAGTCATAACCAATATTATTGACGCATCAGCGGATTTTTTTTCTGCTGAAGAAAGAGTGAATTAGAATTTTGTTTGAGATGTGGTGGGTGATGTGAACATCAAAATGAAATTCATATGATCGTAAATTTTTTCCAAATGTATAAATCAAGACTTTAAAGAAGAAAAAAGGAGGGAAATAGTAGAGGACTGGTGGCACCAGCGACCGATCGACAATTATTACATTTGTAATATGCAATGATTTGGGATTCTTAAAGTTGCTCTACCCTTCGCCCGGACAAAATACTTGTTTTGATTATAAGAATTACTGAAAAAAAATGAAACAAATCAAAAGTGACATAATTTGCAAAATTCAACTTTTCAACATTTTTTTTCGAAAATTCGTTATTACGAGCATCTAAAGATCGAAAAAATTTTTACTAAAAATATTCTTATAGGCAGTAAAAAATGAAAAATTTTAACGTTTAATAAATCAAAATCGGATGGATTTTGATTTATTTATACAGAACTCGATTTATTGAAAAAAAAACGGAAAAACGAGAAAAAAATCATATCTCCAAACTGGGCTGCCGAAAAATTCTGAAAAAATTTGAGAGATAGTTTTTCAACCCCCCAATCATAGAAAAAATCGCCATCAATTTCCAAGAGGATCATTTGGCGTGGAATACCTCATAAATTCCCAATGTCCGATGATTGAATATCGAAATTGTGAACAAATACATCACTAAAATTGAATTTACCTGCTCATGATCCATTTAAACTGTTTTCTCATGTCATATCTCAATGGTTAATACTGACGAAGCCTTTGGAAAATTCCAAACTAATTTAACGATGATTTATTTTAGAAAGGCTGAAAAACTGCCGGATGTAATGACCAAGTAAAAAACCACAAATTGAGATAAAAGGTGTGAAGAAGTGGTTTTTTCCTCTCCATTCATATTCCCAACTGCTCCCCCCATGGAAAGTCCAGCCATCACCTCACACACTCAGCAAATACCAATAAGTGCACCTATTACCCATTAAATATAAAAGTGAATCGTCTTCCTCCCTTGCGACTGCTAACATCCGTCAGCGGTAGGAAAAAGAAAGTGAGAATTTCTCAAAACAAACCGGCGTTGGCAGTGTTGATTAATGCCCGAGGAAATGAAATTGGTGAGGCGCTCGGTTTGAGAACCGGGAAGATGGATAAAATAAAGTAATTGTTGCTATTACCGAGCGTAAGAACCCGCGGACTTTTCCACCACCTCTGTAACTCTGTGTGCGTCGAGTGTGATTATTAGCGTGTGCACAAGGGATTTTAACGCAAATGGGAGTTAGTGAGAGACGTTCTATGTAATGTAACGTTGGACTTTGTGAGAACCCAAGCAATTACGAGTCGACCATTCAGATCGCAATCCGCCGGTACTTCATAACTAATTAATTTAGATGTCTTAATTGCACTCGGTTAATTGTTCTGGTGCACATATTCGTGGTTCTTAATAACTCGAGCTCAAGCTCAAGTGACCGCTGCGGTATTTCAATGAAACAGATAAATGAATGAATACGTCATTATCATTAGTTTCAAAAACGAGTGAGTGCCACTCTTTTGAGAATAGAATATGAGAAAAGTGTTGAGCTTGCCATTGTTACATCAAGGAAATGATACTATTACAATCACACAGAGGATTGAGACTCATGATTATAAACACACATGAGCTCTCACTTTTCACCTGGGAAAGTTTACGCACCAAGCGTGTCAATTATAATGTGCAGTTAAGTAATCAACGATATTTCAGCCATTATCCCTGTTCCGGTGGAAGACTCTTGTTGCTTTACCTTTTTCCCCGGAATATTCCGCAAGGAAAACATTAGCGACAACAAGATTTCACGTAATGACATGTGAACGTCAGTGAAAATTATTCCGAGATATAAGTAGAATGAGAAAAATTTGCACTATGTCTTCATTAAACTAGGGCGTTAAGTAACTGGCGATGAGAAACACATTATCATTGGCTATGAAATGTTGAGAGGCGCTTCTAATTCATCCTCCAACGTGTAATATTCATAGCGGTATACGTGAAAAATAATAAGTGTGAGGGGTCCACACATATGATAGCAATCGGTGTGTATATTAACTGGCAGTCGAGTCTATGGCTTCTCTGCACGATAGCCCAATAAAACGTTTTCAGGCCTATACCGTAAAATGGTAATTCGGTGCGCAACCATGTTAACGCATTTTCAAATCCCCTTTATATCATTATCGCCGTAGTATTCCCCTCTAAATCTACTAGTATAATCACTGATCAACTGTCTAATCATGCACACAATGGAGCCTGTAATGAAATTCAATGAATTTTCTCATCAATTCACTCGTACCTTTTTAAATAATTTGCACCTCTCTATTACTACGGTTATTTGTGGGTGTCCACATGAAAAGGGCCCACTTTGACGGTATTGGAGTTAGGGGAGGGTGGGGCAAAACGGCCCCCCTACAATTGTCAATAACTTGTGAATGATATCGTGAAAATTCCCAGTTTCAACTTCATTTTGAAGATAATTTTTCATTCTTCAAAACGAGCTCTAACTCATCCCAATCGGATTATTGAATCGGAAAATATTGACGATTGAAGGGGGGCCGTTTTGCCCCATCCTCCCCTATGTATGTTCCGATAATCTTGATCAGATTTATCACATTTTGAGCCCAAAATCAATCCGATAGAATGAAAACTGACGTCAGTATAGACGATCAAAAAAACAATTTAACATTTGTTTAAGAATGTTCGACACCCTTTTAGCCAAAATTGACGTTGTTTTCATTTTTCTGGCAAATTATCGATAGTGACGAGAAAAAATATAGCGATTTTGTGGTTTGTCATTCTTTAATGGCTCACGAAGTTGCGCAGTGGTGCGATAATTTTCATGCGCATTTTCAAATCCCCTTTATATCATCATCACCGCACTATTCCCTACAAATCTACTAATATAATCATTAATCAACTGTCTAATCATGCAAACGATGGATCCTGCAATGAAATTAAATAAATTTTCTCATCAACTCACTCATTCCCCAACACCACACTCTCGTAGCAAGGCGAACGACCATCGTCGGCTCGATTTCGTTTTTACACACGCGCATTTACCCCGATTGCTGAAGAAAATGCAACAAAAAAAATCATTAAAATTATACTGCAGTATTAATCACAGCCTTTGCTGAATCATATATTTTTCCGGATTACTGTATCACCTCTCTTCAGGATATCCCGCACCAAATCAAATCAGCTATACTCCAGTCAACAGAGTCGGCATCATACATCATCTTTATTCAATGCTTTCTCTCCAATTTCTCATTCCCACGCGGATAAATGAAGTCAAATAATCAAAAAAATATATAATCAAATGGAATTTTCATTCTTTGTTTCACCGCGTGCTAGTGGTTTTTTTAACTTTTTTAATGGGTTCTAAACCGTCTCCATACTCGGATACATTGAGTATTCTGGATCTCTTCAGCATCCCCGGTTTATGACCACTCGTCTGGCCCGACTGTTGCTTCCTCACTTTTTCAGGGCTGCAAAAGAAAAAAACAACCCTAAAAAACATTATAGACATTTTCGGTAATTCGAAGTAAACGACATGTGGTCCACTCGTTATGCGATGGCTGTGTGTCGGTGAGGACAGCCATTATAATGAGAAATCGACAAAAAATGATTCGCTTTAAAGTGAGATTATAGCGGTGAGCAGAGCGTGACTCCAATGGCCGTGCCGAATTCTATCTCCTTCCCATCCACATTTTCGTTTTTATTTCATTTTTTCTTTCATAATACCTCGCCCAGATCTCTTAGATCGTAGGCATGTAGACATTTTCTTTTTCGTCAACTGTGGGCCAATCCAACATATTTGAAGAAAAAGGTGAGAAGGAAAATTGAAGAAAACAAGCGGGGGACGGCGAGCATATGACAGCGCGCCATGTGACAGTGAGCATGTCACTGAGTGAGGTCTTATTTTTTTCGCCATCAATAGACTGATGGCGGGCTTACGAATGGTCGCAAATATTGCAAAAGTTTGTAGCTTCACAACACTAACTAGCAGCAAAAATTTCGGATGGTTACTGCCACCTCCATGGGTTCTATCAAAATTCCAATATTTCGAATACTTCGTATGAGCGGGTGCACATATTTTCTGTCCAAATTTCAAGTTGATATCTCGATTTTTGCACGAGCGAGAGTGTTTACAAAGTTTTTTATGAAAAAACGGAAAAACGGGAATATCTCGAAAATTTTGGATGAACGGGTACATGTGTTTTGATTGATTTAGACAGAAGGCATCGAAACGAATGTTTTGAAAAAAGAAAAAGTGAAATCGGTTGCGAAGTTTTGAAGATATTCCATGTAAAAGATTTTCAGAAAAAGTCGAATATCTCCGAAACTACTGATGCGATTGAACCCATCTTCAATACGAAATATTGTTATTATAAGAGGAAGATTCTGTCCAAATTTCAAGTTGATATCTCGATTTTTGCACAAGCTAGAGTGTTTACAAAGTTTTTTATGAAAAAACGAAAAAACGGGAATATCTCGAAAACTTTGTATGAACGGGTACATATGTTTTGATTGATTTAGATAGAAGGCATCGAAACGAATATTTTGAAAACAAAAAAATCGAAATCGCTCCACTAATTTTGAAGATATTTCCGGAAAACGATTTTAAAACGAATGGCTTTTTCTCCGAAACTAGTAGATCGATCGGGCTGAAATTTTGCACAGAGTTAGTCACCATTAAGACCTATAATCTGACAAAATTTTCGATTTTTTGGAATTACTTTAGCCACTTAATTGCTCAATTTTCAAAAAATTGTCCACCGAGACGGTTGCGGTGGATGCGGTCACCTACAGACATTGTCCCCATCTCCGTATTTTCACGTTTCAGACCATTCAACATCATTTCCAATCAAAACTAAAGAATGTGAAAACCGAAGGATTGCAATGTTTCCATTCGCAAACAAAAAAAAATGTATAAAAATTTGATCACTTAAACATTTAATGAATCTCGAGTGTCTCTTGTTCCCATCGACTTCCGTAAGTTTTCGGAATTGTCCAATCATTTCCAATCAAAACTAAAGAATGTGGAAATCGAAGGATTGCAATGTTTCCATTCGCAAACAAAAAAAAAATGTATAAAAATTTGATCACTTAAACATTTGATGAATCTCGAGTGTCTCTTGTTCCCATCGACTTCCGTAAGTGTTCGGAATTGTCCATAAACCGGAAACGGTGGTCGCATCAGTCTGTTTAATAGCCGTATTGTATAATTATGAACAATGCCAGTGAAACCAGCGCAGAATTGCGGTAGGAATTGGACAGGTGGTAGAAGGCCTATACATGCCCCCCCCCCCCCCCCCCC
>NW_021680352.1:1391121-1442985 GCF_001412515.2 Diachasma alloeum
CCCCCCCCCCCCCCCGCCCACCGCCACTGGAGTTTAAACGTGAAATGCAATGCGTAACGTGGAGACACGATGCGTATGCCACCACACGACACACATCATGCTCGCTTGGTGAAATTCTCGTAGTCGTCACAGAGTGACGAATAACTACCGCGATGAGAGCAATGGATTTTGACATCTCTGGTGCACATTAGTGAGCAACAAGCCACCCGTAAATCCTCCATTAATACCAGTAAATCCGCCTCGACTATCCATCCTTTACATGTGTTTAGTCGTATTTAGCATCACTCACCGTTCATTGGATAGTCTGTTGTTGTGAACAGGCTTTGAAGGATTCTTCTCCAGCATTGTTTTGCCAATACCACCGATTCTCTTGGGTGGATCACGCAGGGCGAAGCTCTTCGCATAGTGACCGAGATGGAGATCTTTTCGATTGAATATCTCCCTCATGTCGCGGGGATAACTCGAGTAAAATCGCATCCACGAGACATACGCTGCAACAAAGAGTTGTTTTTTATGGCGCAAGCCACAATCAATTATTATTCCGAAACTAGGGGGCTAAGCCCCCTGCTCGCTACGCCCGCCAACTCCGGGGGGGCCTTGCCCCTCCCCGCTCGCTCTCCCCCTCCCTCCTCGCCCTGACCCTTGTCCCTGACTCCTGTTCCTGACCCTTGTCCCTAACCCTTATACCTGACCCTCATATTGAGAGTTGAATAATTTCATCATTTTCTAGAGCGTTGTAAGAAAAACAGAGAGAGAGGGGAGAGAGAGAAACTGATACTTCATGGGGCTGCAATAAATAAAATAAATTCTCGCTGAGAGAAAAAGTATAAAGAGAAAGGAAAATGGATCACGCAGGGCGAAGCTCTTCGCACAGTGACCGAGATGGAGATCTTTTCGATTGAATATCTCCCTCATGTCGCGGGGATAACTCGAGTAAAATCGCATCCACGAGACATACGCTGCAACAAAGAGTTGTTTTTTATGGCGCAAGCCACAATCAATTATTATTCCGAAACTAGGGGGCTAAGCCCCCTGCTCGCTACGCCCGCCAACTCCGGGGGGGCTTCGCCCCCCCCCGCTCGCTGCCCCCCTCCCTCTCCCTCCTCGCCCTGACCCTTGTCCCTGACTCCTGTTCCTGACCCTTATACCTGACCCTCATATTGAGAGTTGAATAATTTCATCATTTTCTAGAGCGTTGTAAGAAAAACAGAGAGAGAGAGGGAGAGAGAGAAACTGATACTTCATGGGGCTGCAATAAATAAAATAAATTCTCGCTGAGAGAAAAAGTATAAAGAGAAAGGAAAGAAAGGAAGAAATGTTTTTCTCCATTTAACACATAAATTTTGAAAAGGCGGTGACGAGAGACTCGGGTGAGAGTGATGTGGGGGTGGTTGAGCATTGTTCCTAAGTGATGTAACTGCGTCTTATTGTATTTGTATCCTGTATCGTATTGTTAAGACACTCTAGCCACAAAGCGTAAGTGGTTTCGGCGGAAGCCACATTCAGTGCTTGGATTGTTGTCGAGAGCCCCCGCAGGTCCCACCACCCATAACCCTGGGTAAAAGACGCTCGTGCTAGGCATACCAGATTCTATCTAACTCATCATCACTTACAGCCCTTGGAATTCGATAATATAACGTTATTGGGGCTAACGTTTCAAACAATTGTAAAACTGAAGATGAAAGAAACGTGAAGTTGTTTTATATCGAAATATCTCGAAACTGCCTGACCGATAATCCTCAATTCTCATTGGTCAATGAGTCACGTGAAGTAGTCGGTGAAAAAAATCCCCGGTATTTTGCAAATTCTTCAAATGCCAAAAATTTTTTTTCAATCATATTTATCATTTTTTCATCTGTTAAGGTTATCTTTATATCAAAACATATATAAATTGGCTAATTGTTGATCATGAGAAAAAAACAGTATTTCTAACTTTTTTCAACTCACAAATTATTTTTCACTTCCCAAATTTTAATTTTTTCATATTTATCATGCGCAAAAATGATGATTTCTCGCTTCTCAGATTTTCACACAAAAATTCTGAACTCTACAAAATTCATGAAAATTTTCCAAATAATTCGAGAAAAATCTTTGAAGATCTGGAAAACTGAAATTTTCCGAAGAATTCCAAAAAAATTTTCAGTTTCCCAGGAAATTAATTCACAACTCTCCCTTCATTTTTCAACAATTACCGATTTTAATCAGATTATTTTAAAAAGTAAAAAAAAAAGAATTAATCGAAGAATAAAAATTATTCGTTGACGTTTCACTCTTCATTCTCTTGAGTCTCCTCAAGTCATTATCAATATTTATAAAACATCTACAAGTATATGAAGTTTAATAAATTCGATTTCTTAATTTTCACAACCCTTAAAACTCCATCCGTTTGAGTATTGCGAACATTTTATTCCATTCAAAAGTGGACAATTATATCGAATAGAATATAGAATATAGTCACTATGAGTGGTACTATGCAAGATTGAGTGGATGAATCCCCCAGTACAGTTAGCTGGGTGTAAGCGAGAGACTGGAGTGTGACCCCCTCCACACACTAATACGAAGAGTTCTGTGAAGTAGTAGTTTATATTAGGGGTGGTACCCTGATCTGCTCTATTGGGGTGCTAATGCTGCGAATTAACAGGACTCGAATTCATTCTCATTATTGGTTACTTATTCACCGAGTCCTGGGGAATAAATGGCGCTAAAAGCGTACGGTAAAAAAATATTGCAATTTTTCTTCTCTATTCGACTTTGATTCTGAACAGGGTCGACATCAATTAATCCATCAATGACTTGGCACACGAGTGAAGCAAAGAACGGTCAAGTGGTTAGCCATGTACCGTCACTCAGGGAGGGGCTGGCTAACCGCTGAAGGATAGCTGTGAAATTCTCCTCTAACATTAAAAAAAAAAAAGAGAGAGAGAGAGAGAGAGAGAACGGCAACCAACATATCACACCCCAGCCGGCAAATTTGTGTCGTTCCATAATGGATTTATTATTATAGCAAATAAATTCCTCCCCATAACATCCCTAATAGAGTAACCATGGCTTGACAAATAAGATCATCCCTCCTCGCTCATACACTATGTAAATATCGTTCCGAGGCCTGAAAGAGAACTTCCTCTCTATTCCCACCCCAGTAGATAACCCAGCCAGTATGGGGAATGACTTAATATACAGGGGAGCCGCACGAGAAAAATGTACACTTGGTTTCTCTCAACCCTCCAAAATTACCGTATTTTTATTACGGTCAAACGAAATCAGGGCCTCTTATCAACACTTGATTAAGTCCAATCCAATACGAAAATTAATGAGTGTGATGGATTAATTTTACTTCATGCCAGTGATGCCCCGAGGCGAGACGAGAAACTCCATCTTCATGTGTCGTCTCGTATCGAAATACGAGAGCAATTTTTTCTCTCGTCTCGTCTCATCTTGTCTCTATAATCCAATTTGCACGGAAAAAAAATACAGAGAGGAGGAGGCTCTCTCGACTCTCGCCTCGTTTTTGTCATTGTCTCGAATGACTCTTCTCGTCTCGTCTCGTCTCGTTTGTCTCTTATCTCGTTTGTCTCGTCTCGTATTGTCATGTCTTTCGTCTCGTTTGTCTCCTCTCGTCTTGTTTCGTCATGTCTATCGTCTCGTTTGTGTCGTCTCGCCTCACCATGTCTCTTGTCTCATTTGCCTCGTCTTGTCTCGTCTCATCATGTCTCTCGTCTCGTCATGTCTTTCGTCTCGTTTGTCTCATCTCATCATGTCTCTCGTCTCGTTTGTCTCGTCTCATCATGTCTCTCGTTTCTTTTGTCTCGTCTCGTTATGTCTCGTCTCGTCTCTTTTGTCTCGTGTCGTCTCGTTATGTCTCGTCTCGTCTCTTCACTTCACACAGCCATTAATCACAAGAGAATAACTCACCTTTACACGCCATACTGTGAAACTTTTTCTCCTCAATCAAGAGATTCTCGAATTTATTCTGTAGATCAGTGGCAGTGGCCTCCACCGATAAATGTCTCGAGAATGGACCCATCAATTTCTCCAGCACGTCCTTCATGTCCTCCTGCTTGATTCGTATCCTTCGAGACTCCAAAGCCCTCACAAATTCAATTTCCGGTGGTGTAAGGAATATTATTGCAGTCCCTGAGGTGCCAGCACGTGCTGTTCTACCAATTCTGTGGACGTAGTCTCTGGCCGATAGCGGGCCAGTGTATTGCACCACTGTATCGACTTTTGGCATGTCCAATCCGCGTGCAGCAACGTCCTATCAATTTGTTAATCAATTCGTTGTCTCAAATTGTCTCAAATGTCTTGGGAGGAAGGAAAAATTTCATCGAGCATTAATTTAACAATTATTTTCTCTCAAAAGTTGAGGACGGCGGTACAAATGTCTTACAAAACCGAGTTGATTCCTCGTTTTGTGATGACGATAGACCCAGTGGGGGCCAATGTGATGCCCGCTGGGGACCCCAGCGGTGAACGTTTGATACCGATGCATTCTCCTTCAACTGCACTCTATGTTTGGCTAGCCATGATTTAGTGTCACGATATTATACTGAACTCTTTTAAACTTGATGGCCCAAGAAATCTACAGGGCAACAGTGGGGGGCGAGGACCCACTGGTGAATAAGAAAATTCTTTCACGAAACGATTATACATCAATGAACGCTCTACTATTCTTCTGCATCATATATATTGTACACCTACGAGTGATTTAATTCAGCGAGGGGAAGCCTGCCATTGCGGGCGCCAGGCAATAATTGTTTTTTCTTCTTCTTCATTCTCATCTGCTTCTTTTTCTTTCAAATTTTTAGAGATACTAGGGAAAGGGTACGCGCATGTAATGCAGGGCAGCAANAAAAAAAAAAAAAAAAAAAAAAAAAAAAAAAAAAAAAAAAAAAAAAAAAAAAAAAAAAAAAAAAAAAAAAAAAAAAAAAAAAACTTATTTTGAGGGCTCTCAAGTCAAGTTAAATTATCATCATTTAGGAGAAGAAAAATTATTCGACAGTTGAGTTTGCCAATGAAAACTAAAGGGGAGAATGTGCCACTGTATTTCAGTGCCGACAAAAACTGACGTCAATTGATGACTGCGATTAAAGGGAAGGATTCTTTAGCGGCAGGACTGCATCGCCGTGGATCAGTAACTAATAGCCGTTCAAAACATCTCACTTGCTCCATAGATCAAGTCTGAGGAGGCAACTGCATAGCAGGATAATATGTTTCACTAATAATCCGAGTGAAGCGCATACTCAAGTTATTAATAACGAGGAAACGAGTTTTGTTTTGATAGACTGCGTTGAATTCCTAGGCATTGTGTGATTGTTTCAGTTGGATGAAATATTTTACGGGAATCAGTTGTTTGTAAGACTTACGGTACAGAGTAAAACACCACTGCGCGCCTGCCTGAAGGTCTTGAATATCTCTGTTCTCTCTTTTTGAGACATACTCCCGTGCAGCTTGAAAAATTCAACGTTAACCAGAGCTTCGGAATCATCATCCCCATCGTCTCTTGGTTTTCGCAGTATCAGGGGCAATACTTCGGCGTAAAAATCAATCATGTCTTGGGTTGCCATGAAAACTAGAATTTTATGCTGTCCTGGTGTCTGAAATCAATCAAAGAGAATAATGGGAATCATTTTTAATTCATTTCAATTGAGGATGCAGGNAAAAAAAAAAAAAAAAAAAAAAAAAAAAAAAAAAAAAAAAAAAAAAAAAAAAAAAAAAAAAAAAAAAAAACTTATTTTGATTACCTGACATCTTCCTGCGATGTAGGCACAAAGAGTCACCATCCGTAATTTCGGTGGAGTGACTACATAGCTTTGTGTGACACCCTGAGGCACCACCAGATCATCATTTATCTCGGTTAGACTTCCACCAGTTTTGCGCAAGTTCTCTTCAGCTGCATCAATGAAGACAGGATCAGTCATAGTGAGACCAGCTAGTTTCTCTACTGCATTTGTTAATGTTGCTGATAGCAAAATAGTCTGTCTTCCTGATGAGCCTTCCTTGCTAGTTTTTTCAGCGGGTGTGTCAATTTTTTTCGGCACTGGGGAGAGTTTTTTCTTCCTCATGGAAAAGTCTTGAATTTCGGATTCACTGTCGGTACCAGAGTGATATTCTCTCTTTGGCTCTTCAACATCCTCCACCGCAGCTTCATCACTGGCATTTATGCTCTCTTTTTGGTCTTTGTCTTCTTCATTGTCTTCATCACTGAAGACGATTTTTCGATTTTGTCGTAACATGCTCATGGGATCATAGTCGGAAGATTGACTATCGTGTTGCGTTACTTTTAGTGCAGAAACGATACTGAAATTTTTATCTTGTTATGAAAAAAAAATATGATTAAGAAAGAAACTTTGGTCCCATAGCATTTGCGGGACGAAAATAGCAGAATTGAATTTTCAGTATTGGATAATTTGCAGCTCATTATGAGCTAATTTTATACCCGTTGAAAAATACGTGTCCATGCCAGCTTCTTCGTAAAATAGCAGGAAAGATATCTCAAGATTTTTGGTTTTTCCAGGAGGAAAGTCGACTTTCGCCAAAATCGATTTTTTTAGCCGGGTGAACGTTGATTCTAAAAAAATTCGCCTCCGGTGAAAAAATTTTTTTTTCATTTTTCACTTTTTCCACATACTTTTGACAGTTCTGACTAGCCCGTCGCTTAAATAGTTGGAATCAACGTTCACCCGGCTAAAAAATTAAATTTTGGCGAAAGTGAAAACTGAGAAACCGTTTTTTTTGGCCCCAGCCAAAGGGGCAGATTTTCGGGTTTTCCGGGGCAAGTGGATTTTCGCCAAAATCGAATTTTTTAGCCGGGTGAACGTTGATTCCAACTATTTAAGCGACGGGCTAGTCAGAACTGTCAAAAGTATGTGGAAAAAGTGAAAACTGAGAAACCGTTTTTTTTGGCCCCAGCCAAAGGGGCAGATTTTCGGGTTTTCCGGGGCAAGTGGATTTTCGCCAAAATCGAATTTTTTAGCCGGGTGAACGTTGATTCCAACTATTTAAGCGACGGGCTAGTCAGAACTGTCAAAAGTATGTGGAAAAAGTGAAAACTGAGAAACCGTTTTTTTTGGCCCCAGCCAAAGGGGCAGATTTTCGGGTTTTCCGGGGCAAGTGGATTTTCGCCAAAATCGAATTTTTTAGCCGGGTGAACGTTGATTCCAACTATTTAAGCGACGGGCTAGTCAGAACTGTCAAAAGTATGTGGAAAAAGTGAAAACTGAGAAACCGTTTTTTTTGGCCCCAGCCAAAGGGGCAGATTTTCGGGTTTTCCGGGGCAAGTGGATTTTCGCCAAAATCGAATTTTTTAGCCGGGTGAACGTTGATTCCAACTATTTAAGCGACGGGCTAGTCAGAACTGTCAAAAGTATGTGGAAAAAGTGAAAAATGAAAAAAAAAATTTTTCACCGGAGGCGAATTTTTTTAGAATCAACGTTCACCCGGCTAAAAAATTCGATTTTGGCGAAAATCCACTTGCCCCGGAAAACCCGAAAATCTGCCCCTTTGGCTGGGGCCAAAAAAAACGGTTTCTCAGTTTTCACTTTCGCCAAAATTTAATTTTTTAGCCGGGTGAACGTTGATTCCAACTATTTAAGCGACGGGCTATCCAGAACTCTCAAAAGTATATGGAAAAAATGAAAACTGAAAAAAAAATTTTTTCACTCGGAGCCAAAGGGTCAGAATCTTAGATTTTTTCAAGGGAAAAGTCGACTTTCGCCAAAATCGAATTTTTTCGTCGAGTGAATGTTGATTCTGCATCTATTCGCGATTCTGACGCCAATGAAACACTCGGATGCGAAATAAACGGCCGTCGAGTGGAGATATTGAAATTCACCTTTGGGGGTTAAAAATCTAATTTTGCCTCATTTTCGATTAATTTTTCTGCTAGCCTGCCATAAGCCGGCATCACCGTCATTTTTCCAAAAACTGAATTAGCAGGAAATTTTTTGAAAACGTGCAATAGCTCTCGATTAGCTTTAAATTATCCAATATCGAAAATTCAATCCTGCAACTTTTGTCTGGCAGGTGTACACACGTATTTGCAGAATTGAATTACAATCTCAATTTAAACAATTTGATACGCTTACCCAGATATATCTTTCTCATATCCCATATCAAGCATTCGATCAGCCTCATCCAAAACGAAACACTTGACATTGGTGAGTTTCAAGGCTTCCGTGTGCTTGATATGATCTAATAATCGGCCAGGCGTTGCGATTAATATTGTGCAACCACGTCTCAATCTAGCCTTCTCGGCTTTTCTTTTTTCTCCACCAACCAAGTAGCCAGGTACGATCCATGTAAAGGGCTGAAAACATTGTTTTCTTTTCAAGGGACTAACATGATTACGATTCCTTTGGCGCCACGATTCAACTTATGTTTTCCATGCCATTTTTCCCCAGGATTGCGGGAAAAATAATGAAAAAATTCCATCTCCATTATTTCTCCTGAATTATAGAGATTCCTCACAGAAGACGGAGGTTTACATAGCGTTCCACATCTTGTGGCGTCACTGGACGTTGCTGGATAGGATTTTGGAGTAGGTATGAGGGGAACCAGGATAATTCTCAATATTAGTTGACAAGACAAATTTACTGAAACAATTTGAAAGTCCAGACTGAGATTTGAACCCGGGACCTTCCGATTATGCATCAGGTGCTCTCCCAACTCGAGGTAAGGTTGCAAGGGTCACAAAAAAAGGAGTCGCTAGGGTCACGAGGGTCACAAGGGTGACACTGCCTTGGTTGAATGCGTTTTCGACCGAAAATTCTTTTGTCGCAGATTTTGTTGACCGATTTTTCGCGATTACTGGTGCAATTTTTTCAGAAAAAAAATTCGATGACACGTCTAAACTCCACGGCGTCAATTCAACATTTTCATTTTCTACCAAAACAATTTCATCATTCGGTTTTTCCATCATATTCAATTTCAACATCAATTTCGCATCGGAGTTTTCACCGTACTGATTATTCTTCGATTGTCAGGTATACGGTTGGGTTGGTTTCGTTTGTTTTTTCATACTGANACTATTTCATCATTCGGTTTTTCCATCATATTCAATTTCAACATCAATTTCGCATCGGAGTTTTCACCGTACTGATTATTCTTCGATTGTCAGGTATACGGTTGGGTTGGTTTCGTTTGTTTTTTCATACTGATGTCTATATATTTATATTTCAAATGTATATGGGTTGGATGCTATGAAGATAGCTGGGAGTTTTATTCTTTTTCTGTACTGCTTCTCACGATTTCTCGTTTGGGAATTGGTATTACATACTTCCCAAACTCGAAAACTTGAAAATCACGACAGAAAAATATTGTTCCTGGGCTGTTGTGATGGGGTTTTTTTACTCGTGTGGTTGGCCAGTCCTCGCCTACGGCTCGGACGCCAACGCCACACGAGGAAAAAACCCCATCGCCACAGGCCGGAAAAATACTATTCCTGTGGATGCCCAATGGTGATATTTTCGATGTGTTTGTTGACATCCAGAGTACATGTAATGGTGTTTTTGTTTGATTCATGTTGATTATTACGCACTTTTAAATTGTGTTGTGATGAGTTTGATTGTGTTGACTTTGTTGTGTGTTGAATTCACGTGTTGAGTTTGTTTTGTGAGATATAGACATGGCACCAAAAATTCAATCAAAAAAATCTCCAACAAAAAAATTTACGTTAAAACTGAGTTCTGTTTTTTTGATGTTGTAAATATAATCATTGAATTCAATGATTACCTATACGAAGCTTTATGGAAATGTTCGTATCTTGAAAAATAAGGATTGAAATGCTTATATCCCAAAAACTAATTGAGGGATTTTTTAAATTTATTTTTCCCGTATTCTAAAGGGAAAATGATACGGAAAATGTATGTTAAATAGCGGCGCCAAAGGAATCTTAATCCTCCCAAGGATGTTTATCCAAAATCGCAGGTACTTAAAAAAATTGATTTTTTTTAAATTGAGAGATGAAGATATTTCCTTCACTTTGATATAATTTCAATCCACCAACCCATGTTTATTATTTGGAAAAGAAATAAACAAGAATCATTCAAATATTTTTTAATTGCGAGAGGGAAGATCTAAAGTTGTACAGAAAAAGGATAAAAATAATTACCTTAATGAGTTTCAAAAAGCATTCATAAGTCTGCAGTGCTAATTCCCTAGTGGGCACCACCACCAAAGCCCTTATTCCACTGTCCCTCATCAGCTTTGGCCTAACTTTATGCAGCGACTCCACAATTGGAAGTGCATAAGCCAGAGTTTTACCAGAACCCGTCTGTGACCTGACTAGAACATCACTTCCAGACAATATCTGTGGGACAGCTTTTTGCTGAACTGTTGTCATGTTGCTGATATTCATATTCTGCTCCAAGTTGGAGACCATGAATGGGTGAACCCCCAGATCACTGAACTTTCTTTCACTGAAGACAGTCTCGTGCACAGGCTTAACCAGTCTCTGTCCGATGGTTGGGACATCTGGATTATTGCCAAACAGTGAAGAGACTTTTCCAGAGTGACTGAACGTTCTTTCTCCCCTGTCTTCTTGAATCGACATATCATTTCTCCCCTTATTAAATTTATCATGCCTCTTGTTTCCCTTTCGATGGGCCAATTTCTCCCCTTCTGATTCCTCCAAAGAAACTTGTGCATCACCCGAACAAAAACTCTTGTTCTTTGCAAAAATCTCAGTCAACGATTCACCCGAACTGTTCTCCACTTTTTTCCCAGTCTTATCGTCACTCGGTTTTGCGAAAATATCAGCCAATGTTTTACCCGAATTTGTATCTCGTTTTCGTTTAGCTAAAATTGTTTTTAAACCAGTCTCTGGTGATTTGGAAAATTTAACTGTCACTCCTGTTGGTCTCGACTGCGACCCTTCAGTCACATTTTTCTTCTCACTATTTTCTACTTTAGTCTTGCCAACATTTTTGACAATATCAACAGCAGATTGATTCACTCTAGTTCGATTTCGTGCAACAATTAGCGACAGCGACTTTTGTTTTACTCTTTTCTTCTGTGAATTTACACTTTCCGATTGATTGTCGTCTGTTTTGTCTTTTAATTCGAAATTTTTACTCGCCAATTTTTTCTTGTTGAGGCGTTTTATGTGAGGCTTGAAAAAATCTGCTTTCTTACTCGAGCCCTGGGGTGTATAAATTTATATTTGCAGTGAAAATGTGGGGAAGTGGCTGGTGAGTGCCGTGGTTAACCTAAAACTTACTTTTGATGTAGACGCAGCATCGGACGGCCCAGTGAACACATTCAGACAGATATCCATGTCCTGCACTGTCATTCGCACTCGTCGACTACAACAAAATGACGGTTTTTCGAGAATAAATAAAATGTACGTGCCACGAAAATAATGTTGTTGTACGGAGAGTAACAACAAAAACACGTGAGCGAGGAACACAGTGTGCGCCGTAGCACTAGCCAGGCGGCGTGTGGCGCATGCGCAGTGGCTTCTCCGCACTTTCGTCAATTCATTATCAGTTTGAATTGTGTGGCCTATTTACTAACGATGGTCCTAATGAAGGCATTTTTAATTTCTATTTCATGGACATACAATTGCCAGTTTGAAAATAAATGAGCGTAAAATGTAGGGGAGGGTGGGGTAAAATGGACACTTGATGTTTTTTTTATTATTCATAACTCAGAAACAAATTTCTCAAGTGAGCTCATTTTAGGCTCGTGATAAAGAGAAAGAAGTGTTGTTTGTATTGACAAAAATTATTGAATTTCATCGACATTTCAACACCTCATTAATATTTTTAAAAAAGACAAGAGTGTCCGTTTTTCCCCAAACTCCGTTAATAATGAAACTTTGGCGGTTAATTGCATTTTCAAGAATACGAAAAATAAAGCAAGTCTATTTTTTTGATTGAAGATGTCAATTAAATTTGATTTCTCAGGTCCATACGACAATGAAAATTACTGAAAATCGGGAAAAGTCAGGCAACTTTTTTTCTGAATTCTCAATCTGTTGCTTAATTTTCGCGATAGGTGTGAAAATCCAAATTGTCATTGAGAAATCAACGATTATTCATCATGAAAAACTTAATTTTATTGAATTTTCAAGATGAATCAGGAATTCCATGAGCAATTTAGTCTGAAATTAAATTCAAATTCCGAATATTGAAAATTCAAATGCATCTGTTACTTAAATTTCAAAAAATTCCTAACATTGTACTAGAAGACTCTAAAAACAGAAATAAAAATAGAAGGTAATGTGTGAAATCATATTGAATCCAATGGGCAGAGAAAAATCTGGGGTAGCCGGGCAAAAATAGGAAATATTTGAATGATTCTATCCCACATAAGCGCCTGTTAGCGCTTGCATTTGCTGCATTTTGTCAATTTCATTTCCAAATAATGAACATGGCTTGGTGGATTGAAATTTGTATCAAATGAAGGGAATATCTTCATCTCTCAGTTTAAAAAAAATCAATTTTTTTAAGTATTTGCGATTTTGGATAAACATCCTTAATCGCAATAGTCTCGCCAGAAATAAATGAACAAATTTTTCCTTATACACGGGCTCTTATGAAATTTATGTTCAAATTGATAATTCACCTACTAGAAGACTCTAAAAATAGAAATAAAAATGGAAGGTAATGTGTGAAATCATACTGAATCCAATCGGCAGAGAAAAATCTGGGGTAGCCGGGCAAAAATAGGAAATATTTGAATGATTCTATCCCACATAAGCACCTGTTAGCGCTTGCATTTGCTGCGTTTTGTCAATTTCATTTCCAAATAATGAACATGGCTTGGTGGATTGAAATTTGTATCAAATGAAGGGAATATCTTCATCTCTCAGTTTAAAAAAAATCAATTTTTTTAAGTACTTGCGATTTAGGATAAAAATCCTTAATCGCAATAGTCTCACCAGGACTTTGATGCAGAAAATCGTAATCCGAAGAAGAGTAATAATACAATAATAAAATGAACGAGAAGAAGAGACCCGTTGTCATGGCAACACTTGTGCGTGGCCCATGTATTTACACTTGTTGCTAGACCCATTATCACACGGTGTCCTCGAGTCAACCGAGTCTTGAACAGTGTGTTACGAATTGGTGAACGTTTAGTAACGCCGACCGACGCTCGATCGTACGGATCTAGATATTTTTCTCCGGCTAAAAGGAAAAGAAGAAGAATAATGAATCACTTGTGCTGCATTGGTATTACCCTAGCAGCGAGGATCATTGCAGCATTGGGACTGGTATGTTAATTGTTGAAAAACAAATCACGATGGAGGAATAATTGAGGAGAGGAAACGATAGTGCCCTACGTGTGAAACGGAAAATTTCAATCGAGTTTAATTCAATCAAGTTTTAATGATTGTTCCAGTCAACATCGATTCTCATGATAAATGTCTTGGTGAGTGAATTCGTTTCGAGAGGCGACGAACAGGAATTCTTCGAGGCAATTGAAACGTGGGCTCTGCTGGGTCTCCATTGGACGGAGTTCGTCAAGAATGCTCAAATACCAAAACAAGGTACGTAATCGACGACAACTGTGTCACATAAAGTAAAAGGACAAGTGAGGGAAACAGTGATTCATTCTGTATTCATCACAACAACGTAGAGTCAAATATTACTCATTCTCTCTTCATTGCAGCCCAGATGATTCTCATTTGCTTCCTGGGATACTCGTTCCTATTTCTCATTTCCAGTACTTTACTGGCACTTGGAACTCTATACGTAATTATGTTTTTTTCATTACTAGAATAGTCCGCGCGCGTATGGCCTTCTCCGTGGGGCTTAAGGTGTTTCGGTTGAAAAGTCAAAATAATGAAAAAAAAATTGGAAAATTCATGGGAGAAATTTCCAAGTTTGCTGCATTATTGGGAATTCTTGTACATTTTCTTCAGATGTCAGATTAAAAAAAAAATGATGAAATTTGGATGTTTTGTAAGCCCTCCAGCTATAACCTCCGAGGTTACCCCCTCTCAATTAGAGAAATTTCCATGGCACCCAAAAAAATAATGAACTATTGAGGAAAAACTAGTGACTGATAAATCAAATCTTTCTTGAGAACACGTATAAGTTTCAGATTTTTTTCCGATTTCATAAGAAAGTTATTTGAACAAATGATTCGGAAAATTATGAGTTTCGGGGCAATTACGCCCTCACGCGCAGGCGCGTGATTCGAATGTCAGTGAGCATCATGGGAAAGCTATGGGTTGGACCATGGAACTGAGAGAGAGAAAACACTCGACAGGTTTACCAACTCGAGACGCATTTTAATATTATTTCAATAATTAGAATAACATCCAATAAAAATTATTTGACAGCCGTAGGTGATGAG
The DNA here is from genome assembly GCF_001412515.2 of Diachasma alloeum. NCBI lineage: Eukaryota > Metazoa > Arthropoda > Insecta > Hymenoptera > Braconidae > Diachasma > Diachasma alloeum. Next base: position 1,405,423 of record NW_021680352.1, read on the forward strand.
AAAAAAATCAATCAATCTGATAAATAAAATCAATATTCAAAAAATGTTCAAATGCCCACTTAAATAGTTACTTGAAAATTGGAAAATTTCGTGCTCAGCGATTGAATCAGGGCTCGAGAACAATGAGACTCCCCTTCCGTTTCTCCCCCCGGTGATCACCAGACGAAACACCTTAATTATACAAAAATCCGTAATATCTTTAATATACTGTCGTCATTTATAAAAAATCTAATGACACAATACGCCGAATAGGCTGGCTTCAAAAACGTTACACTGGATTTTTTATTGAAGGACAGTATTCGTTTGAATTTGAAAACTACTGGTACAGTGAGAGGATTTATTTTTCAGAGAAAACCCAAATGTACTCTTCCGTGGCTCTATCTACAGATGATTAGTATTGTTGATCAAACAGTGGCATTGACTCTTCACCTTGTCCGTCCTCCTCCTCGTCACAGTACTGACAAATTCCAGTGGTACATACCTGTATCCAGTATTTATTTACGTGAGTATACTCCACAGCAATTTTAATCATTCACTGTTAGAAATTTCTTGAAATTTCAGTCACAGCGTCATCTGAATTTTCAATGTTGTGAGTTTGAATTGAATTTCAAATGAAAGCGTTCACTAAATTTCTCATTCATCTAGAAAATTCAGGGAAATTGGGTTTTTCGTGTTAAACGATCATTGATTTTTCCATGGAAGCTTGAATTTCCAAAATTATTGGAAAAATTGAACACACGGAGAGAAAAACTCAGTAAAAATTACCAGAAAAAAACGTAAAAATTACGAAATTGTACGAATCGCCACGTAAAAATTAACCAGCCGTCTGATGACTCACCCCTGTGGGGACAACAAGTCGTTCCGTCATTTTTCCCCAAAGATTGAGAAATTTGACGGAACGGAACGTAGAAATAACTCACCAGCTTCATAAAAATTGTCGAACGTTCAAGAATTTTTGATTTTCGAGGCATAATAAGTCGGCAAGTTTCTGGAAGATTTTACTTCTTCGGGAAAAATTACGTGACAGTTTCGTATTTTGTTCGGTGATGAGCCTGAAAATTCACTGAACATTTCAGATTTCTTCTCTTCCATTCCTATAAAAATTGCAGGAGAACGATTCCCCATTGCGGATTACGTGAATTGTTCCGTAATTTTTACTGAATATTTCTCCGTGCACCGCATACAATTCAATTTTCATTAAATTGAAAATTCAGGGAAGTTATTGCCTTCATTTTCAAAGTTTTCAAGGTTTTTAGTGCCGTTCCTTTGCCGTTGTTAAAAATTTCAAGCGTTTTCACTCGAAATTTCAAGATTAATTTTCTAACAGTTTTCTTGCAAGTGAAAACTAACGACAAATAAATAAATTTTCAGTCATTACAGTATACTTTTGGATAATTGTGTTTGCTGCCCGTGAAGACTGGATTATTCGCCCACGACGTAATTCCACTTTTATTTATTACGAAACATCCGAAGAAACCCCCTCAAGGGACTCAAATTTGCCAAAGACCCCATCATTCGTCGCCCAAAATCTCAATAGTTACGAGCACGAACCACACATACCGCCCATACCACCAAAGTGTGACGTAGCATAATTATTCATTCACACTAGAGTATTGTTTTGAATTTTCAAGGCTCGTGCCCTGTTCTGCGCTCTCTATTCCCAGTATTTTATAATTGTCCTCTCGATTGTATCGCAGCGAATCGGCCAATCGAGTTTTATTTATTCCCCTTTCCCATATTGAATAATGATTTTCCAGTGACTGTTGTAATGTACGTGCATTGTCGACCAAATAAAATATGATGACAAGTGAAATATCTTGACTCTTCACCCCTAAACTCCCTCTAAAGTGTACATAAATACACTGATTTTTTGTGAAAAGTCAGGGGCTCCTCTCGATTCAATGTAAAAATTCTATGTTGAATAACCCATGATAAATCAAGGCGGACGCGCGACTAATAGTGTGTATCAAATGTACAGACTCGACAGACCATGGAGCACATTAAACAACTATATGAAAAATGAAAACGTTTTATAACGTCAAAATACTTTTAAACTCGTGCATTTATGAATAACTTGAACTGATCATTACGTTATTTTTATTACTCGCCAATGAACAAGTGAGACGGGAAAAATTATTCCATTCAATCACATGATGCATTACACCTGTGATAATCTCCACTCATTACACCGAATTATTATGTGTTCGGTATTAATAAATTGTTTGCACTTTGACGTGGAAAAATTTATCCTTGGTAATTTCTATAAATAGTATAACCATCATCGAAACTCAAACAAAGCCCAACATGTGTCAATTCTACGTATATGCTTATCTAATCACATGGAGATTTTGTAATGTACGAAAAACGATTATAAAGTCGTTGGTAAATCGAGAATGAGAGAGACAATTTTTTTTTTTTCAAAACTCGACGAAAAGATATTGTAGATAATTCTAAGATATTGTAGTGATGACAAACAAGCTATAAATCCTATCGTAAAAACGAGAAAGGAAATCGATCTCGAAATATCTCGAAAATCTCGAATAAGCGTAAGCGTAAGACTGAAACCGAAACGCCACTACGTGAGCAGATGAGAAAGCGCGGCCGATCTCGTTGATGTAAATAATAAAAATAATAATAAAAATAAATAATAAATCGACTCTTGAGGGGGGGATGCATCTGGCGCGTGAACGATTTTAGTATCAAAATATATTTAATGCCTTTTTCGGAACGAAATGAAACGGGTTCAGTCGCATTTTTGGGAAAAATCCCTTTCAGAGGAGCTGAGTCGACATAAGCAGAAAAGAATGATTTAAAAATGAGCTGAGTCGACTTAGCTCGTTTTGTATGGATTAAATGGGTATTCTTAATATTAATTGGAGTAGTTCGAATTAAAGAATTGGATTTCTAGCTTTCCCACTTTGCCGACTATAGAATTTTATTATGACTCTAGAATAAAGGAAAATTAATTAAATCCATCCACCTGATAATTTGTCAATCGATTTTTTTTTATTGAGTGGTGGTTCAAGTCGACATAACTCGGTTGGAGGGGGAAATCAAGAGAGCTAAGTCGATTGAACTCTTCGAGTGTGGAAAACAATCCGAGCTGAGTCGATAAAAATTGTTAAATCTGTGCCTGAGTTTCATTAAATTCACAAAAGGACAGTCACTATCAGTTTTTCGGCTCTCCTGTAAAATTCACATTTTTCGACTCAACCCGGTTTACCGCTTCGCTACTGAAATTTTTCATTTCTCCCTCAATAATTCGTGATTAAAGAGATCCCCAGCTTCTTCCAGTTTCTAGGTTGAGTGGCCACCCTATTTTAAAAACCAAGTGAGCAAGCCAATTTGTAGTCTACCCGCAAACTTTTAAAACACTAGTTGACAAGCAAGCCTCTCTCAGCCTTTTTCTCAACCCACAACGAAAAAGTGGGATGTAAGGAAAATTTCACTCCATCCCCTTCCCTTGGACATTCACCCTCCCGTGACGACTTTAACCCGATGGATTGTAAAATAAAACTACCTTGGCTTTTTCTTCCTACTTCTCCGTCCCCCGTCCCCTCCGGGGAAACGATACACTAAGAGTAAATCACATTGCAGAAAAACTCCAGTTGTTATTCCATCTCTTCTGTGTAGCATTTTATCCTTTAATACTTTAATAAAAAATCGAGTGTAACGTTTTTTGAAACCAATCCATTCGATATATTGTGTCATCAATTTTTTTATAAATGATGATAACATACATTACAGATATTGCGATAATACTATATTACATTATATTCTATACTATACTATATCATAATCCATTAGGCATATATGGTATATGTAATATAACACAATATCGTATACTTAAGGTATGTTATTATTATCAGTTAATTATTTTTTTTTTATCATCTACATTATATTTTATAATACATATAGTACTCTATTATATATTGTACATTACACATAGTTTATATGATATAGTAGAGTATCGAATATAACATAACATTATCGTAATATCTTTAATGTATTCTACCATCATTTCTAAAAAATCTAATGACGCAATATGCCGAATAGATTGGTTTCAAAAAACGTAACACTGGATGTATTATATATTAAAAAAAAATAGAACACATTCCTGAAACTTTTCCTTCGGGAAACTCGATATTAACTTCAGAAATCTAATACAGTGGTTGCTCCCTAACATTTCGCTTCCCTAACATTTCAGTCGGAGAAGTTGACTTCCCCCACCATCGACAACGTAAATGTGTTGGGTAAATGTGTGTGCCCCTCTGCGCGACGGGACTGCGCAGTAAAATTACTCTCGGCGCGTGAGAGTGAAACAGGCAGATTCTTTCTCTGTTTATCTCTTTCCTAGCTCCGCCTCCAGCGGAAGAGTAAGGGCTTCCCGAACATTTAATTCCTTGAATTCGGGCCCCAGAGGCTGAAATGTTAGGGAGTAACCACTGTATAACACTATTTACTACAATTGACATACATTGACCCCTTGGAGTAGGACATACGCGCGGAATAATCTAGTTGAGAAAAAAAAATTTCTGACTCACGTCGGTTTGGCTACCTACACACTTGACGTATGTGCCCGCGTCAAGTTGAAAAGTCTACTATGAATGGAAAAGCCACGCGACGATAAGGCAATTAATCTCTGGAACCCAACTCCCGGGGACACAACAAAGTACTTAACTGGATGCGCGGAAAAGCCAAAAGTCCACCACAGATGAACGAAAAAGGAAAAAAAAACGGAGGGATAAAAAAAGAAATAGGAGGCAAACGTTCGCCTTTTATTGATCGTGCGATATTCTCGCAGGCGGAATTGAACGGTCCATAAAACTAACCAATGCTAATACTTCGCATCTCCGCATTGGCGTCGACTAGACGGTGGGAGGGATAAATTTTACTCGATTCAATTCCGAGAAATACACACACATCATATCCGGTATTCGCAGTAAACGCGTAACCGAGCCTAATTCGTAAATGTTGGCGTGGAGTCCCTCAATTGTCCCTGACTATTGTTCCCTATTTCTACTCCACCCTGAATTTAACGTTAGAGAATACACATAACGGCAGTAAGGGATGCTTGGTTATCGCAGGAAACTCACTGTAGTCATTTGTATCCAGTAGGGGTGGGCGATATTTTAAAAAACATCGATTATCGAAGAAATATCGATATTTTTCTCATGACAGAAAAAAAATTTTTTTGTCAAACGTTTAAAAAAAAAAAGCAAAAAAAATTGATTTTTTTTAGTTTATATTTTTCAATAACAACATGAATTAGACTAAAACATAAATTAAAATTATTATGACAACAAATTTTTTAAAAATGTTTTTAAATTTTTTTAAAGACATTATTATTATTTTTAAATATTAAACATGATTAAACATTATTACATTATATTTTAACATTAACATTAACATATTTACCATTATTACTTTTCAACATTATTATTTGTTTTTTTTTTAATTTTTTTAAAATGGTGTTTAAAAATTTATTTTTCTATGTCATAATAATTTTAATTTATATTCTATTTTAATTCATGATTTATTGAAAAATATAAATTTTAAAAAACCCGAGGAACTTACGTTTCAATGATAACTATTGCTGAAGAGATAAATTTTGAATCTCGAAACGGGGTTTTTGATTAATTGAAAAAATTTCTTTCCTGGCTGGACGTTAGCTGCAATAATTGTTAAAAATTTAAATTAAAAAAAAGAAGAAAAAAAACGAAAAATTTTGTTAAAATCGAAAATCGATTAATCGGCCATCGAAAAAAATTCGATGTTTTCGATTAATCGACAAACCGCCAATCCCTACTATCCAGTGGATATTGGAAACGTCATAAATTATAAAAATTAATATCCCTTACACAGAAATGGACAACTTTTACATTACGTTGAAGAGAATTTTTCCGCCTTTTTATGCGGTTGAGAAAGTTGAAAAAAAAATCTAGAAACGATAACTCATGGTCAGGCGGGGGGCGACGAGTTTTACCTACATTATTATTATTATTTTTGTAATAGGAGATATTCTGTATCGAGCGACTCTGCCAAAAAGCTGAGGGCCAAGAGGATCTTAGCATATGAATGCGGAAGCTGTAGTCCACAGCGATCCATCGATACATCGTTTTTACATTTATCCTTTTTCCCCTCCCACTTTTTTATCGTAGATGTAGCGATAAAACAGAAAGGATGAGCTAGCCAGAGAAAGGAATAAATAAAAGGGATGATATTACTATCGAATTTGTACAAGGGGAGGGCGTTTGTTGCACCGCTAGTGGGGGCACACGTGCCGAGAGGAGTTTTTTTCTTCTTGAACTGTGTCCGAGTCAAGGGAATGGACCTATTCCAACGTTTTGCGGAAGTAAATTTGTGAAAGCGATGAATGTGTATTCGACATACAATGGACGCATTTAATAGTACATTGAGTATAACGGTTAGCTACCACCATAAACCACTGTGACACGGATTCTTTCCTTCTCGCGTACAATGCTGAATACATATAATTTTGGGGAGGAAAATGCGTGTAACGAACAAGTCTAGGGGAATCAGGGACTGGACAGGAAGCAATAGATTGGAGCATTGTATCTGATGACAGTGGCAATTTCTCTGTTATCCTATATAAGAATAATAAAAATCTTAAAGTGATGTAATGACTCGTCATCACTGATGCCGCAAGACAAGACGAGACGAGAAACTGCATCTTCTCGTCTTGTCTCGTTCTCAGGAAACCATTCTCTCGTCTCGTCTCGTATTGAAATACGAGAGCAATTTCTTCTCTCGTCTCATCGAGAATTGAGAGATTCTTTCGTCTCGTCTTGGTCTTTTGTTTCTCTCGTTCTCGACCGGCTTTTCTCGGCTTGTCTCGTTTCGGTCATTGTCTCGAATGACTCTACTTGTCTCCTTTCTGCCATTGTCTCAAATAACTCGTCTCGTCTCGTCATGTCTACCGCCTCGCTTGTCTCGTCTCGTCTCCTTTCTGTCACTGCCTCGAATGATTCATCACGTCTCTTCATGTCTCTCGTCTCGTATGTCTCGTCTCGTCTCGTTTGTCTTGTCTCGTCTCGTCTCTTCATGTCTCTTGTCTCGTATGTCTCGTCTCGTCTCGTTTCTGTCATTGTCGCGAATGACTCTTCTCGTCTCGTCTCGTCATGTCTCTCGTCTCTTTTGTCTCGTCTCGTCTCGTCATGTCTCTCGTCTCTTTTGTCTCGTCTCGTCTCATTTGTCTCGCGGCTCGCGGCATCACTACTCGTCACCGAACAATGCAATAAATATACATCAACTTTGTGAGAAAATTGCTAGATGACAAGTACAATAAGGCAACCCAAGTGGTGCTTGAGGGCTCGAGGGCGAACGAGTCACACAATTAGACTGGTACCCTCGGCATTATGCAAAGTGAATTTTAAATTCATATGTGTTGCAGCGCCGGGAGTTTGGGTGAATGTCCAGTTTACGTAGACGTGTATCACACATACACTCGTCATGCTGTTGTTGTGTTGTTGCTGAAGGGGGTAAAAAGAGGATGCCGTGGGTGTCACAGCGAGCTCGACAAATTAGCGCGTTTTAAATCCAATCCCGGCTAAAAGGGGGTGCTGCTTTGCATTTCTCGCGTATACCCAACATTTGAGGTGTAAAATATTAAATCCCAACGCCTCTGCTCTCGCTAGGATCGGAGAGAGGGGATGATGACTACAGCTGCAGTATCCAGGATCATACAACTCTCCAAACATTGGGCTTGTATTTATACCTCTCACTTGTCTGTGTTAGGCGCGTCTCGGTTGTCGCCTCTCTCCATCCACGGCACGGCACTCTCCGAGTTTACATTTAAATGTAAAAGTAAACCCGCGAGTGCCGTTGGAAAAGCTGCTATTTTGCATTCGAAAGCTCATGATTGCCTCTGAGCTTTTGCTTTTGACGAGAGTTATACGTCTGTACGTACACTCCAACTCACCTTTATATTCCGCTGATAAATAAAAATGGATGCTGCCTATGATGCCTGAGAGAATGCACTTGTCACACGCATTCCAGCATTCTGACTTATTCACCCATTCAATTTCACTAGTCGATCTTCAATATCTTGTGAGACGGATGCTCAGGCACATCAGAGCACATCGAGGGGCTGGGAACTCCAAGATGGAGTGACACCGTGACTGCTAAATGCAGTCAATTTCACTCGATTACGTTAATGATTTCAATGATTTCATTGAATTTATTATTTCAGCGATTTCAAGCATAATTATCGGTGATTTCATGACTCACCATGATTTTATCGACTTCATCCAACTGAAATCAATGACTTCTGCTCATTGAAATCATTGAAATCTCACTGAACCGAAGTAATAATTCATACCAAAGAATTATTCATCAGAACTATTGAATTTATGGTCACGAAATATTGACGAGCAATTACAAATTATTACTAGTATATCTAATAAACTATGATGACGAATTCTAAAAGTATTTGTTTACTTCTCTCAAAATTCATTGGTCAATTGTCAAGTTCCCCTTATCATCAAAAGTTGGAGGTGAAATAGTCTTTTGATACTGTTTGATGTCGATATAGCCTTGAGCCGCCATTGGCTGCGGCAGTAACGTATCTTAATCTTTTTTCATAATATACCAAGATATTCGCAAGAAAAATAATGATAATGATTTTGCTTTGTGGATGTAAAGTGAGATTTGAACGTCGGTCACATGGATATACTGATTTCTTTGATTTTATTGACTGCAGATGATGTCACGAAATGACTTCACAGTTTGAAATCATGAGATTTCGGTGATTTCAATGATGCCAGCGATTTCATTGATTTCCGACGTGACTGCAAATTGATTTTAGTGGCATGTGACACCACGATTTCAGAAGTTCCCAGCCCCTCGGAGCACATGGCTTCCGATAAAATGATAATAGCAGGTCACTATTCTCGTCAACAATTTCTTCCCGAAGGCCCGATCAATTTCTCGGAAATACAAAAGAACATATTAAAGAAAATGGCAATGTAATAGGGACTTGTCTGGCAAACTATTATTTTTTTTCCTTCCTCATACGCGATAAAAGGGCTACGTGCAATTTGCTATGATAGATCGCTGCCCGTGGACAAGTTCCATTACGGTGAGCGGTGAATTATTGAGCGAGCAATTCCCCGAGACATGCGGTATCCTGCATCAAAGTGTCAACGGGCTCATTGGACTTGCCTCCTCCCTTCCACCCTCGATACAGGCTTGTTCATCATCCACACTGGCCCACTACACCTCCTACATTGATGCTGATGACTGCCTCCATTTCGCCTCCACGCATTATCACGAATCAGGTGAAACGATTCCCAACAATCCATCGCTCCGGCGAGCGACGCGCAACCGCTCGCCCGGTAAACATTCTAATTTAACGATTATTACGGCTGACGCTCGTTATTGTTACACTCGAGCGGGCAATCGTGGTGGCTGAAATGATCGATACACGAGAGATTTATTGCCTCTGGGCAATTAATGCCGGTGTTAGCTCTATACCTCATTTTTCAGTTAGGGGAGGGTAGGGTAAAATGGACGCTTTTGACTTATTTAAAAATATTCATAACTCAGAAACAGCTTTATCAATTGAGCTCAGTCTAAGCTCATCACAAAGAGAAATCAATGTTTTTCAATTGAAAAATAAAATTATTCCATTTCATGAAAAATTCAACACGTCATGAATATTTCAAAAAAAGTCAAAAGTGTCCGTTTTACCCTACCCTTCCTACATTCACCAATTTTATTCAATACAATTTTCTAGCGAATTCGCTAAGTTATTCTATTGAATTATTTCACACGTGAACTTTCACCGGGAAGACGAAAAGCAAAAATAATAAAGTTTTACGACTCAAGAGGACTCAATCCTTCAAATTTCCGCATGTGTTTAGGATTAACCCGCTCTCCAGTGCAGAGCACAACCGATCGTAAATTAGTTTCTTTCTACAACTGTTTTCCCAGTACTTTTTAATCTTTCCACTACTTTTTCTACAATAATAAAAGAGCCGCTCGCATATTCCAACAACATCAAATAAGCATAATCCCCTGACACCGGACCTGTTACTCAAAATTTCATCTCAAGTGTATCTGAAAATGATCGCTGCGCTGGGGTGAGTTCTGTCAAACCGATAGATCCCTATCACCGGCTACACTACCCCTTAATACCCCAGCAATTCAAAGCCTCCATATGCCAGGCTAATAAGACATACTCCCTACCAACAACTCGCCCAATACAACAGGCTTCCCCCCATCGAGACCTGTCACTAAATATTTTCCTCGTTTCCAGTCATTCTCATTCTTCCTGTGGGAATAGCTCCATCATCTTCATTTGGTCGCGGGAATTTCCGTCTCTCTTTCTCTCTCTCTCTCTCTCTCTCTCCTTTCCTGTCCTCGGAATTTATTCGCAAAGATGTTAAATTTTAAAAGGCACTTTACACGAAAACTATGTACAAACTCGCCGGCAGTATATACAGGTATACGCAAAGATAAAAGAGATGAGGGGGGGGGGGGCGAAGAGGCGCGCCAGAAAATTATGCAGATGACGTAGAAAAGCTTTGATAAACACGACAGTCTCTGATCGTTATGCAGATTCGGTGGCGCTATAAAATGGCGGCAATCTCACAACCATTCCCCCAAGCCCCGAGTCTCCTCTCGAGTGAGAATGTGCATTGCGAAAAGAGAGAACGAGAGAGAGAGAGAGAGAGAGAGAGAGAGAGAGAGNAGAGAGAGAGAGAGAGAGAGAGAGAGAGAGAGAGAGAGAGAGAGAGTGAGATGTCCCCTCCTTGAATCCCCCAACACTAATATACACCCTTTTGGATGATGACGGTACGTATATTGGTATATCCGTTATAAGGATAACTGTGTCAGTTTTGCACAGGGATGATACACAAGCGAAAAGCACAGAGCGGTGGTGGGAGGAGTGTACGTGTTTTTGGTTTCTCACCCTCCTTTATTGAGTTCCCTCCTCCCAGCACGTTGATTTTCACACTCCAACTATATAATACATTGCTCCCAGCTTTACGCCCGCTCTGCTCTTTTTCATCGGTATATCTATAGACACAGTCTCTACCTCATCCACTTCCCCTTCCCTCCCACAATTCATCGCCAGTCGACTTTCCAGCACTCTTCCGAGGGCTGCTGGAGGCCACTGGAGGGGTGAATGCACTCTCTCTCTCTCTCTTTCGCTCCCGCGAACCTATGTGCGGCCTCGGCGACTGCGCGCAACCATGGATTTCATTGGAAGATTCAGCGCGTTGCCACTTTAAGATAGGTGCACTCCCCACCACTCGGTGGTTTTTTTTTTCTTATTAGACTTTCTCTTACCCTCGCCGATTCAGACTCCAGCGCCGTAATCCCAGATGAGAGAGAACATAAATTCAAGTTGTTCATTGGGGTATTGGAATAACTCGAAGAAAACAAAGTCAATTAGTACTGACGATAGACGAGACGAGGCGCATGGAATCAGGGGAAGTCAAATATGTCGACATTAGTGATGCCGCGAGACACTTCACGAGACATCACGAGACTGTAGGTAGGAGGGATTGTCTCGGTGTCAGTGAACACGGAAAATTGCTCTTGTGATGAATCCGAGTCAATTTATCTCGTCTCGGCTTCCAGTTTTTCGCGATTTTTATTATTAGAAAATCGAGGCGAGACAAACCGAGACAAAGTCGAGATTTCACATTAAAAAACACGAAACACTCGAGACCGAGATGAGATAAATTGACCCGGAGTCATCACGAGAAGCGATACTGCATTTGGAGACTGAGATGAGAGCAAAGATTTTCATGTTCATTGAGAGCAAGATCATCTCTCCAAAGTTTTGTCTCGTAAAGTGTCTCGCGGCATCACCAGTCGACATGGTTAACAATGTTTTATTCTAATTGTATAATTATATACACCATAATTTATAATAATGATTTGAAAATTAGGTCTTTTGAATGCTCTGAAAACACCTCACGACGGTCAATGACGTCTCTGTATATGAGACATGGGATGCGCGCGCAGAAAGTAGGTTAGCTTGTCTCACATACGTCGTGTGATTGGTCGGCTAGCGGTTAACCAGTGACGTGACGTCATGAGCGTTTTAAGAGTATGCAATTTTCAGTAATTAGCTAGTAATTATTGTGCAACTTTTTGAAAGTTTAGATTCTAACAATATAATATTGATATGACGACCTTTCGAAATAAAAAATAAACAAAATTCATGCAAGTTCCCTATTGCTCTAAAAAATAATAAAATAGACAAGATCTCTTGCCTCTCTGCAACTCGATCCTCGCCAACCATTCACCTCCAGTCAATTATTATTTAATAGTAGCAACAGTCTTCGTGCCACATACGATATGTTAAGTAATAATTGAGTATCAACATGCCTGCAGCATTTTAAACATGAACATTATTGGAGAGATTATATGGAAATCATTCTCATGAATAACCAGAAAAATACCCCCTCCTGACAGTTTAACTATTACAGAAGTACAATAGAATACGTCGTTTCCTGAATACCGCATGTGGTTTTATTATTTTTTTCGTTCCAACCTTTTCATCCACTTGTCTCTGTATCTTTATACTCTCCGGTAATATTGTCTCTGTTGTTACCTCTATTTCCCCTCTGTACTCTTTCGAAATGGCGGATATTGCCGACAGTTTAATGTCGTGGCTACTGTCATGCGTGCTCGTTAACAGACGATACTTTAATTTAATGGAATCACCGGCAGAGAATCCGCACGAATACCTCCACAGAGTGAACAAAAAAACAAAAAAAACTATTCACGTACAACTGTTTGCGGGGCAATACAGATCTATTATTTTCTTTTTCATGTTTTTCTACAACAATTTTCTATCACTCATCTGTCTCCAATTGCTCGTATTCAATATTATTCAATTAAATAATTGTTCATCAAGTTTGATAATGTAACTTGACAAAATAGATATCGGCGTTAGACGGAGAAAATTATTTGGTGAATTTCAACAATTAATTGGTGGAATTTAACAACTATTTAGTTAAACTAGACTGTGCGCGCACTTATCTATTCTTTGTGAAAATAATGAAATCGAATTTGTTAAACTTCATATGCTCATAGATGTTTTATAAATATTTATAATGACTTGAAGAGAATTAAGAGAATGAGGAGTGAAACATCAATGAATAATTTTTAATCTTCGATTAATTCTTTTTTTTACTTTTTAAAATAATCTGATTAAAATCTGTAATTGTTTGAAAATGAGGGGAGGGTTATGAATTGATTTCCTAGAAAACTGAAAAAATTTATTGAATTCTTCGGAAAATTTCACATTTTTCCAGGTAACTGTAGATCTTCAAAGATTTTTCTCGAATTATTTGGGAAACCGAAGAATTTTCATGAATTTTGTAGAGCTTAGAATTTATGTATGAAAATCTGAGAAGCAAGAATTTATCATTTTTGCGTATGATAAATATGAAAAAATTAAAATTTGGAAAGTGAAGAATAATTTGTGAGTTGAAAAAATTTAGAAATACTATGTTTTTTTCTCATGATCAAGAATTAGGCAATTTAGATATGTTTTGATACAAAGATAAACTTCACACATGAAAAAATGATAAATATGACGCAGAATAAATTTTTGGAATTTGAAAAATTTGAAAATACCGGGGATTTTTTTCAGCGACAACTTCACGTGACTCATTGACCAATCAGAATTGAGGATTAGCGATCAGGCAGTTTCGAGATATTGCAATATAAAGCAACTTCACGTTTCTTTCATCTTTAGTAAATAGGAACTCAGAAAAAGATTTTTCAATGTCATTGGACACCCATTTGTTAAATTTTCAATAAGAAAATTTAATAAGGAATTGTAAATTATTGCGAAAATATCTTCTACGGGAGACATTGATCGATCGTCACGATATAAATGATAACGGGATTGTTTCTAAATGTTTATATGCCCTCACCATCTAGTTTGTTAACCAAAATCTATTGAATGAAATTGAAAAATCTTGTCTGAATTTGAATTAACTGTTGTCAAACTTTGTCGAAATTCGCCAAATAATTTTCTCCGCGTAGAAAAAACGTTTCACCTATTTTATATAGAGACAAATCGTCAACCTATACCTAGCGTCGGCATGCGTCTAAGTGGTCGTTATTTGATGACAGTTATTACCATGATGCGCTGTTTCCTGCGACCATGAGTACATGCGCTCTCGTGAAAACGAGACACGACAAGACGATAAGAGACAAACAGTCTCTCCTCTCTCGTCGGATACGTTGAATTGTGACGATTAAAGTGGCTCTTGGAATGCCAAATAAATTTACCGATGAATTTTCACGAAATGTGAAACACAAGAATTTTTTTTTTTCATCAATTTTAGCAATGGAAATTGAAATCGATTGGACTAATTGTGAAAATGGCAGTCCCATTGAAAAGTTTGAAATATTCCTGCAATGAAAGGGAGTGGAGATGGCGAATATCGGCGTCTTTGCCGCAAGGGCCCCAGCGAGATAATAATGTAATTTGATTGAAGAAAACAAACGAGCTAGTGAAACGCGGCCAATAAGGTATTCCAACTTGAATATGAGAGTGGAGGGTGGTTACTGTTACCTCGTTATCGTGGGGTTACTTCATTACTATTCGCTGAGTGATATCAGGGGAATATCAATTATAGTGATTAACTGAGACGCGACCTGGCAAACTTTGCGGGTTGAGTCCAATGATAGCGGAGGATATTCAAACGGACACACAAACTCCTGAAACAGTATTAGTTGGTGGAATGTCAATAACATGTCTTTTTGTCTCAATCAAATTATCCGAGGGCATTGAAATTCATTTCCTCCGCCGATTGTACGAAAAGGATTTTTTTCTTTTGCTAGATCTGTGCGCGCGCTTATCTATTTGTTGTGAAAGTGAAGAATTCGAATTTATTAAACTTCGTATACTCATGGATGTTTTATAAATATTGATGATGACTTGAAGGGAATTAAGAGAATGAAGAGTGAAACATCAATGAATAATTTTTAATCTTCGATTAATTCTTTTTTTTTACTTTTTAAAATAATCTGATTAAAATCGGTAATTGTTGAAAAATGAGCGGAGGGTTATGAATTGATTTCCAAAAAACTGAAAAAATTTCTTGAATTCTTCGGAAAATTTCACAGTTTTCCAGATAACCGTAGATCTTCAAAGATATTTTTCGAATTATTTGGGAAACCGAAGAATTTTCATGAATTTTGTAGAGTCTAGAATTTATGTAGGGGAGGGTGGGGCAAAACGGTCCCCCTTCAATTGTCAATAACTTGTGAATGACATTGTGAAAATTCCCAGTTTCAACTTCATTTTGAAGATAATTTTTCATTGTTCAAAACGAGCTCTAACTCATCCCAATCGGATTATTGAATCGGAAAATATTGACGATTGAAGGGGGGCCGTTTTGCCCCATCCTCCCCTATGAAAAATCTGAGAAGCAAGAATCGATCATTTTTGCGTATGATAAATATGAAAAAATTAAAATTTGGGAAGTGAAGAATAACTTGTGAGTTAAAAAATTCAGAAATACTATGTATTTTTTTCATGATCAACAATTAGGCAATTTAGATATATTTTGATATAAAGATAACTTTCACACATGAAAAAATGAAAAATATGAGGCAGAACAAATCTTTGGCATTTGAGGAATTTGAAAATACCTAATATTAAATAAATAATTTGAATTTTTTCAGCGACTACTTCACTGAATTTCGCTATCTTTCTAAAATTCCGAGTAATTCAACAAGAACTCGACCACTTCACTGCTGAATTCAACGCGTTTTGTTCTCAAAAACTATTCTTTTATGCGAAATAAGCGAAGTAGTTTTTTATTTCCCCTTAAAAATGAATTCTTAAATAATATAATAACGAAGATATAGTAATGCCATAACGTAGGAACAAAATATTAATTTTTTGGGTAATTTTAAACTTGTGATTTTTTTCTGCTCTCACGAGACTCGTCCGAGAACCCGTTCATTTCTCTCTGAGTGTGCGATTCTGTTTGGTTGTTCCCTACTGAACGAATGAGTGACGAGTATAATTAGCCTACAGAACGTCTTCCTAAATCACCATCACCAAATGGAAATAAAATCATCAAATAGCTCGTCTCATGACTGAGTTAAATTAGATCAACTGAAATTACTGGCTCTGTATTACAATGCGAAATCAAATGCCTTGGAGCATTAGTACATCCATAAAGCTATAAAGCTAGTACATCCATAAAGCTTTTGTTCTCAAAAACTATTCTTTTATGCGAAATAAGCGAAGTAGTTTTTTATTTCCCCTTAAAAATGAATTCTTAAATAATATAATAACGAAGATATAGTAATGCCATAACGTAGGAACAAAATATTAATTTTTTGGGTAATTTTGAACTTGTGATTTTTTTCTGCTCTCACGAGACTCGTCCGAGAACCCGTTCATTTCTCTCTGAGTGTGCGATTCTGTTTGGTTGTTCCCTACTGAACGAATGAGTGACGAGTATAATTAGCCTACAGAACTACGTCTTCCTAAATCACCATCACCAAATGGAAATAAAATCATCAAATAGCTCGTCTCATGACTGAGTTAAATTAGATCAACTGAAATTACTGGCTCTGTATTACAATGCGAAATCAAATGCCTTGGAGCATTAGTACATCCATAAAGCTATAAAGCTAGTACATCCATAAAGCTTTTGTTCTCAAAAACTATTCTTTTATGCGAAATAAGCGAAGTAGTTTTTTATTTCCCCTTAAAAATGAATTCTTAAATAATATAATAACGAAGATATAGTAATCCCATAACGTAGGAACAAAATATTAATTTTTTGGGTAATTTTAAACTTGTGATTTTTTTCTGCTCAAACGAGACTCGTCCGAGAACCCGTTCATTTCTCTCTGAGTGTGCGATTCTGTTTGGTTGTTCCCTACTGAACGAATGAGTGACGAGTATAATTAGCCTACAGAACTACGTCTTCCTAAATCACCATCACCAAATGGAAATAAAATCATCAAATAGCTCGTCTCATGACTGAGTTAAATTAGATCAACTGAAATTACTGGCTCTGTATTACAATGCGAAATCAAATGCCTTGGAGCATTAGTACATCCATAAAGCTATAAAGCTAGTACATCCATAAAGCTTTTGTTCTCAAAAACTATTCTTTTATGCGAAATAAGCGAAGTAGTTTTTTATTTCCCCTTAAAAATGAATTCTTAAATAATATAATAACGAAGATATAGTAATGCCATAACGTAGGAACAAAATATTAATTTTTTGGGTAATTTTAAACTTGTGATTTTTTTCTGCTCTCACGAGACTCGTCCGAGAACCCGTTCATTTCTCTCTGAGTGTGCGATTCTGTTTGGTTGTTCCCTACTGAACGAATGAGTGACGAGTATAATTAGCCTACAGAACGTCTTCCTAAATCACCATCACCAAATGGAAATAAAATCATCAAATAGCTCGTCTCATGACTGAGTTAAATTAGATCAACTGAAATTACTGGCTCTGTATTACAATGCGAAATCAAATGCCTTGGAGCATTAGTACATCCATAAAGCTATAAAGCTAGTACATCCATAAAGCTTTTGTTCTCAAAAACTATTCTTTTATGCGAAATAAGCGAAGTAGTTTTTTATTTCCCCTTAAAAATGAATTCTTAAATAATATAATAACGAAGATATAGTAATGCCATAACGTAGGAACAAAATATTAATTTTTTGGGTAATTTTGAACTTGTGATTTTTTTCTGCTCTCACGAGACTCGTCCGAGAACCCGTTCATTTCTCTCTGAGTGTGCGATTCTGTTTGGTTGTTCCCTACTGAACGAATGAGTGACGAGTATAATTAGCCTACAGAACGTCTTCCTAAATCACCATCACCAAATGGAAATAAAATCATCAAATAGCTCGTCTCATGACTGAGTTAAATTAGATCAACTGAAATTACTGGCTCTGTATTACAATGCGAAATCAAATGCCTTGGAGCATTAGTACATCCATAAAGCTATACCTTCTGGAATACAGCTGTCAACCCCCTGCCAGCATTGTCCCCAATTCTCAACCAAACCAACCATGAATTCCTGAAAGTCTAATTGACAAATTCGATTTTATATCTGACAATGGATACATTGGATATACATGAATTGGGCTTTACACTGGGGTACATGTCCTCCAGCGTGTGCCAGAGGCTCTCTAATTCGTCTCGCAAAATGTACACCCACGCACCCGCGCACCTATCCTTAAACCAAACAAAATAAAATTAATGACCAGACGAAAACATTGGCGGTTTTGTTCGAAATATAAAACGTGCCGACACGCATTGAGATTGTATTTGTCAAGGGTAGATGATTTTTTGCTGCATCAGAGGCTCCTGCGAGGAGGAAAAAAAGAACGTATTAAGGGTGAATTATCACAGAATCAAAATAATTCAATGATGAGAGGGAGGGGAAAACAAGCATTATAAGCGGGGCGGAGAGAATCATCGTATTCCATCGGGGTGTTCCTCCCTCTGTCCCCCCTCTGCGCTCGCCCTTTTATTCGATAATGCTGTGTGTGGGCTCATTATTCTCCAGCTAAAACCCGTTAACTTGTACTGCAATGAATGTAACTGCCGATTCCGTATTCCTCGTCATTTTATCATCATCTAGATTACAAAATTACGAATTTATTTAACTTCGGATACTCATAAATGTTTTATAAGTTTTGATAGGGCAATACAGATCTATGATTTTCTTTTTCGTGTTTTTCTACAACAATTTTCTATCACTCGTCTGTCTCCAATTGCTCGTATTCAATATTATTCGGAGAAATAATTGTTAATCAAGTTTGATAATGTAACTTGACAAAATAGATATCGGCGTTGGACGGAGAAAATTATTTGGTGAATTTCAACAACTAATTGGCGGAATTTAACAACTATTTAGTTAAAGTAGATCTGTTCCTTGTGACAATGATGAAATCGAATTTATTAAACTTCGTATATTCATAGATGTTTTATAAATATTGATAATAACTTGAAGAGAATTAAGAGAATGAACCGTGAAACATCAATGAATAATTTTTAATCTTCGATTAATTCTTTTTTTTTTACTTTTTAAAATAATTTGATTAAAATCGGTAATTGTTGAAAAATCAGGGGAGGGTTATGAATTGATTTCCTAGAGAACTGAAAAAATTTCTTGAATTCTTCGGAAAATTTCACAGTTTTTCAGATAACCGTAGATCACAGATTTTTCTCGAATTATTTGGGAAACCGAAGAATTTTCATGAATTTTGTAGAGTTTAGAATTTATGTATGAAAATCTGAGAAGCAAGAATTGATCATTTTTGCGTATGATCAATACGAAAAAATTAAAATTCGGGAAGTGAAGAATAATTTGTGAGTTGAAAAAATTTAGAAATATTATTTTTTTTCAAATGATCAACAATTAGGCAATTTAGATATGTTTTGATATAAAGATAAACTTCACGCATGAAAAAATGAAAAATATGACGCAGAAAAAAAATTGCCATTTAAAGAATTTGAGAATAATTTCGAGGTATTTTGATATAAAACAACTTCACGTTTCTTTTATCTTTAGTAAATGGGACTTGAAATTTCAAGTGGCAAAGCTTGAAATTTTTAAGAGCGACAAAATTACATGAAATTTCTGTATCTTCTTTCATTGACGAATCACTTAATTCCTTGAATATCCAAGTAATTCTCAATTTTCCGGGCCATACGGCACTGAAAACCCTGATAATTTTGAAAACATGAAAAACCCAATTTTCGTGAATTTTCAAGATAACGCTTTCACTCGAAATTGAATCCATCCCCACAACATCGAAAATTCAGCAGCTACTGTGACTGAAATTCAAAGAAATTTCCAACAGTCTCCCCAATTAAAATATTGATTCAATAATTCACTAACAAAAAAAATAATTGTCTAGTCTGTTGAATAATTCCAATGAATTACCGAATTTTCATTCATCAAATTACGACTGCATGGGACAGTGAGTCTTTCTAGCCTCCAGCGAAATAAACGCCCCGGTTCGGAAGTGATTTCGTCTACACGAGTCAAAGTCAAACGCAGATGTGCCCGCGTACGCTAATTCACCCAAGGATATTTCCAAAATCGACCGCCATTCGCCTGCCTCTATCCGTACAAAAAGCGACGAAAAAAAAAATCAGGAAGTGGCACATACACGCAACTGTCAAGAGGCGTCAGGTGGCCCAGTCCTCCATCCGACAATAGCTCAATTCATTTGGCGAAAATCCTACTGTTGAAATCTCCCATTCAAATTCGATCTTAATCCCCCAGCGTCAAATGGACCTAAGTAGGTACTTAGTTGCACATTTGGCTTAAATTTTATACCATCATCCTACCCCACTTTTATACGCGCGTGTCAGAGTTTCACTATCAGTCGCCGACAATCTCCCAACGGGGGAGAGAGACATTGGAGCCACAAATTCAAAAGTAGCTTGGGCCATTCAATCCTCGCGCTCTCTCGATCAATTTTGCGCCGCTCAAAAGAATCCTAATCGCACCCATAAAAATACAATTTTTAAAAAATATTAATTTTTTTTTTATTCAGCGACACGGAGAGAAATGTTCAGTAAAAATTACGGAACTCATAATTCCCTCACCGATTACGGAATCGACTCAGAAAATTTAAGTGACGGTATCGTAATTTTTCACAGGCGATTCAATTAAAAACTCGAGTTATTGAAAAAAAAATGGAAAAACGAAAAAAAAATCATATCTCCAAACTAGGCTGCCAAAAAAATCGAAAAAAATTTGAGAGATAATTTTTCAACCTTCCCAATCGTAGAAAAAATCGTCATCAATTTCCAAGAGGGTGAGGGTCAACGGTCGACTCATTTGGCGTGAAATACCTCATATACTATGTTCCACATAATCATCATCATTTTTCTTTGTTCCTGATACCTGGGACACTGGCACACGATATGGTCGATGTCTTCCTCTGGACGTCCGCCTTCGCATGCGCGGTAAAAAATATTAATATACAATTGCAAGTGGAGAAACGATAATAAAGCATCTTCTATAAGCGCTATTATACAACTCACCAGGGATGAATATTAAGGATAAACTTTAGTATGTGTGGAAATACGGTATAATCTGAGGATGGCATATAGACAGCCTCAGTACGTGATACGCTTGGTAAAGTCCCCGATGGTGGCTTTGTTAAGCTCGGATTCAGAGTGCCTTTGATACGTGTACTTGCACGCTAACTAACCAACCTAAGCTATCCCAAAGTACGTGCAGTCAGAGAGTATACCTGTCTATAAACAACGTTTGTGAAATACCGGCTGAGTCTCTTCCCCCTGTCCCTTGCATCGACTTTGAGCTAAATTGTCATTTGACATTGACAGTCAAATTCCCTGCCTCAAGACGAACATTCTCGACCTTAAAATTAGCATTTTTGTGCTTCTCCTCGGGAAATGGGGAAAAAGTGATCGAATCAATCGAGGGACTGGGAACTTCTGAAATCATGGTGTCACATGCCACTAAAATCAATTTGCAGTCACGTCGGAACTCAATGAAATCGCTGGCATTGAAATCACCGAAATCTCATGATTTCAAACTGTGAAGTCATTTCGTGACATCATCTGCAGTCAATAAAATCAAAGAAATCAGTATATCCATGTGACCGACGTCCAAATCTCACTTTACATCCACAAAGCAAAATCATTATCATTATTTTTCTTGCGAATATCTTGGTATATTATGAAAAAAGATTAAGATACGTTACTGCCGCAGCCAATGGCGGCTCAAGGCTATATCGACATCAAACAGTATCAAAAGACTATTTCACCTCCAACTTTTGATGATAAGGGGAACTTGACAATTGACCAATGAATTTTGAGAGAAGTAAACAAATACTTTTAGAATTCGTCATCATAGTTTATTAGATATACTAGTAATAATTTGTAATTGCTCGTCAATATTTCGTGGCAATAAATTCAATAGTTCTGATGAATAATTCTTTGGTATCAATTATTATTTCGGTTCAGTGAGATTTCAATGATTTCAATGAGCAGAAGTCATTGATTTCAGTTGGATGAAGTCGATAAAATCATGGTGAGTCATGAAATCACCGATAATTATACGTGAAATCGCTGAAATCGTAAATTCGATGAAATCATTGAAATCATTAACGTAATCGAGTGAAATTGACTGCATTTAGCAGTCACGGTGTCACTCCATCTTGGAGTTCCCAGCCCCTGGGAATCAATTCAATGAAAATGATCCTTGCTCACGACTCTGATGGAAGTGAAAATCTGCGGGATACAAAAGCCAAAGGGCCATAACCACTTAGGGAGGTTTTCGCATTGTGGCTGGCTGGCTTATAAAAAGTAAGCGGATTTTGGTCGTTGAGTGCTCACAGTTATATCTTTATAAATGTAGCCTTTCCACCAGAAGCTTGCCCATATAGCTGAGAGGATTTTTAAAAATATCCTATTGTTGATCTTAGCAATTCATTCATCGCTGGCAATGCAACGAACAAATAAATATAATAATTGAGTGTCAATGAGTCTGTTATTTTCAGATTTTCTCTTGAAATTTCTGGAGGAATTTCGATGTTCTGTTATTTCTCTCGGCGTCGGGGAGGGTGGGGCAAAATGAGACAGTCGAAAAATGACAATTTGGGAAGACTCCAAAATTAATGGTCACAAGGGTCATAATAAGAGTTACAGGTGTCAAAATAAGGGCCATGAAAATCAGAATGAGGGTCACGAGGGTCAAAATAAGGGTCATGGAGATCACCAGGGGCAGAATAAGGGTCTCTATATTATTCTGAATGGGAAATTATTATTAGTTCTCTCAAGAATAAACAAAAGTTAATGAAAAAAAAATTTAACAAAAAATTTTTTTTGCTTGAATTCCGTCAAACAGTGATTTTTCGACTGTTTAATTTTGACCCCTCTCGCCGACAGGTGTTAATTTAATAAAAATAGATGAAAAGAAGACAAGAACTGAACGGAGAGCCTGGTGCCATCTAACGAGTTAAATCCCACTCCCACACACGTGATATCTTTTACCCATTGAGCATAATTTCGTATATAACAAAAATATATGTAAAAAACGAGTTTGACGTGAAATAATGTTTGACAATCCTCTTCCGCCTGAGGCCAACACCTCAAAGGAGGATTATTTATTATCGAGAGCAAAGGAGGCTTTGCACACTGACATTTACGCAGCAAAATCCTGGTTAATTACAGCGAAATCATTATTTCCACACAGTTCCAAAGTACAGGTTAGTTTTTATTTCATATCCTCCCCGAGATAATTTTCATACTAACAATAACTAAAATTTTATCACGTTAATTGCAGTTTGAGGCCTATCGAATAGAAAAACTCTCGAAAAACGTGAAGGAAGCTGCCAAGTGCTTCAGTGAAATGTGAGTGGAAAATCGAGTTTTTCTCCTAAAAAAAAAATGAGAAATTGCTCTTGTTTTGCGCATAGTAGTTATTTTTGCTAATGAATTAGCAATATTCTTGCGAATGGTCATTTTGCTTATTTTTTTCCATTGTATATTATTCATAGCCCATTTTATTTTCTTGAATTCAATCTATTTCTTTCCAAATAATTGTTTAAGATTTTCCACTTAATGAATTTCGAAAAATTTTTGAACATTTCTATTTATACATAATTGAATGCATTCGAAATATCACATTTAAAGGAATTATCAGAAAACTAACTTTCCGGGGAATTCATGAAAAATTCGAAATTTCTAAAAATTATCCTAAAAATCAAATTAACCGAGACAGTTATTGCAACCATCTTCTAACTTCGATTTAGTCGCATAGAAACAAACATATTAAGCTATGATTGAACTCATTTCAAGCGCAATATCCAGAGATATCTGCGGAATTCTGATTTTCGAAAAATACGAACTTTTGGAACAATTTCACAGAAATCAAAATAACGATTATTGCTATCGCTTTCATCTTCGAACTCGTTCAAAAGGACATTCCAACGAATTTGTTAAGCCGTCATTCAATGAATTTAGAGCATTTTTTTATTTATCGTGTTAGAACTGAATTTCGAAAAAATTCGAAAATTGAACAAATGAATCAATGAATTAAATTTCAATTAATGGCGATGGATAGGGCTTCGATATAGTCGCATAGAAACAAACATATTAAGCTATGATTGAACTCATTTCAAGCGCAATATCCAGAGATATCTGCGGAATTCTGATTTTCGAAAAATACGAAATTTTGGAACAATTTCATAGAAATCAAAATAACGATTATTGCTACCGCTTTCATCTTCGAACTCGTTCAAAAGGACATTCCAACGAATTTGTTAAGCCGTCATCCAATGAATTTAGAGCATTTTTTTATTTATCGTGTTAGAACTGAATTTCGAAAAAATTCGAAAATTGAAAAAATGAATCAATGAATTAAATTTCAATTAATGGCGATGGATAGGGCTTCGATATAGTCACATAGAAACAAACATATTAAGCTATGATTGAACTCATTTCAAGCGCAATATCCAGAGATATCTGCGGAATTCTGATTTTCGAAAAATACGAAATTTTGGAACAATTTCACAGAAATCAAAATAACGATTATTGCTATCGCTTTCATCTTCGAACTCGGTCAAAAGGACATTCCAACGAATTTGTTAAGCCGTCATCCAATGAATTTAGAGCATTTTTTTATTTATCGTGTTACAACTGAATTTCGAAAAAATTCGAAAATTGAAAAAATGAATCAATGAATTAAATTTCAATTTATAGCGATGCATAGGGCTTGTCAATACCTTCATTTAAAAGAAATGATTCAATTCCATCTATTCATTAGCGAGAAATTAAAGAAAAAGTTTGTCACAATGGGTCGCTATCCCACAAAAAATATAAAACTTAAATTTGAGCGATTACAGTCCTTCTTTCAGAATAAAAAAAATGATGGTTTACCAAAAATTGACTTGACATAATGCTAGTTTTCAGAATTTTCCCGAAGATCGTGAAATTTGGGTGGAGATAGAGACAGTAACAGCATGTCTTCGTTCCGAGAAAAACGATCCCGAGTCAGAACTACTCTGCAAGATGTTCCAACACATTCCCCAAGAGCTTCAGCACCGACTACTTGTAATGACAGCTGACCACAGTGAAGACACTATGGAACACTGCAAACTATTGCTCCTGTTGTTAAAAAAATTTCCCCAAACAATTTCAACTCACGGTGTAAGGACAACCCGAATTAATTCTAAACCAAAACCCCATTTCCAAATAAATAACACTCGAGCTATTTTCACAATTAACAGCCACGTCTCGTCGAGACTCTCCTGACGGCCGAAAAACACAGTCACCCAGGCGAAGCTGTAAATGATTTTCGAAGACTCCTAGCCTGCGAGGCTCTGCCACTTTTGGGAGAAGCCCCTGTGGACTTAAACCCTCGATTAAGTCTACGATTGCTCTGCAAAGCCGTGGAATTTTTTCTAGCCTACGTTCAACAGCCCCCAGACTGTCAAATAACAAATCCCTGGGATCGTTTGTTCCAAGTTATTGACATTATTGGTAAAAAACTTGGATGGGAATTGAGCAATTTATTCTCAACTCCATGGAACCAAGAGGCCTACTGCGAGAGAATTCAACAGTATGCTGCTACTCATGCCAATGGACTCAGTGATGAAGTCACTGTAAGACAATTACTACTGTGTGCAATTGCTGTGTTAATTAGGATATTAAATGAGCATGCTGCTCAAATGAGTAGTTTCGATGTGCCTTACTGTCTGGTTGAGGCATTTACTGAGCCAATATTATCTACTACAGGTAATAATAATAATAATAATAATAATAATAATAATAATAATAATAAATAGTGATAAATGAAATTGATAATGATAACAGTGATAATGATAAATAGGGGAGAGTGAGGCGAAATGAAACAGTCGAAAAATGACTATTTGACACAATTCAAACAAAAATTTTGATGTGGATACGTCTATAATTGCGTTTTAGGTCATTTCGGTCCTTATGTGCAGCGCCATCTATCGGAAGTCTAGAAAATTCTAGACATTGCGAGGTAATTCGAGAAATTTCTAGAAATTTTGAAAAAATTCAAGGAGTTTCTAGAAAATTCGAGAATGAAGGAAAGACCATGGACATATCAACATCATATCAATATCATACGGATCATAGATATTTCTCGAATTGATATTTTTCGAGAAAAATTGACAGAATTTTTTCGACAGATGGCGCCACTGCCGATAAGGAACTGTAAGGACTTTCCTCAAATGCCTCCTCACAATGAAAACAGACGTATCCACGTTGAAAAAATTTTTAGCTAAAATTGCGTCAGTCATTTTTCGACTGTTTCATTTTACCCCCACCCTCGCCTAATCAATTTTCAATTATCAGAGCCAAAACCGAAAAAACGCAAAAGAGAGGAGATCGTTTTAAGCAGTGACTGCGAGTACAGTGGATATGGATTGACGTCAGCAGTTGGTCTTTGGGACATATTGCACAGTACCGAGTACATGAAGAGAGAGGTAGCCAAACTGAGCCAGCAAACCCTAAGATTGGACGCTTGGTTGAATCCTTTTCTTATTGACCTAGCTGTTTACAAAGGACTGCATCAAGATGCACTGGCAAGGTTTCCCCAGGCTGGAGGTAATTTAACAACCCACTTGAGATTAGCCAGCACTTGCTTTTGTCTCAAGGACTACGGTGTAAGTATATTTTATTACATACTTATATATATTTTTATAATTATATATCAGTTTTTGCCCAGTTTTCAATGAATATCTCGAAATCTAAGGGAGATAGCAAAATTTTTGTTACAACCTTTTTTGTAGAGCCGATTGAGAGCTACAACAAATGTCATTACGAAAATTTCGCTATTTCCCTTAGATTCGGAAATATTCTTCAAAAACACAACTGGGAGATAAGTAGTCAAACCGTTTTACCACTTCGCTACTGAAATCTATTTTTTTTATAATCTCACTATGATTTGTGGTAATTTCAATTGATAATTTGAATAATTTCAGGGAATGTTGGATTACATAGTGATGATTGTGAGCGCTTTACCTCAAACACGAGGGAAATTATCAAATAATCTGAATGCTCCTGCCACTCGACATTTGCATTATCTAGCCCTCGCGGCATTACCGATATTGCAATACTGCTGCAGATTACTGCTGAATGGGCTGAAAAGTAAATTGACTATTTCTACCGATACTGGTGATTGGGTGACGGGCAATTCACTCGTATTGATGCAAATGGATTGGCCACAAGAGGCCAATCTCTTGCCCATCATCTCCGAGCGCATTCGCATGCACGAGGCATTCAGATATCCACTGTTCACCTCTTATATTATTTGTATTGATATTCTGGAGGAACTCACTTATTTGTGGACTGAGGGTGGCGGAGGAGTCTCACTGGACATTGCTATAGGATCGGAAGTGCTGCAGGGCAGGAGGATAACGACTCGGGGGGCTGATAAGGGAGTTCGGGAGGAAGTCAGACAAGCCATGAGGCGACAGGCTGCTCGGCAAGATGTTGATCCTGTGAATGAATTAATTCAGAGGTTTATCATTAATGAGAAGGCAGCCATTCTACATAGCTTAATGATCAAGTGAATTTGCTTTTCCATTAATAAATGAATGACAAGTTTGGGTATTTGCTTGTTCCTTCAATTTCCCAAGTTTTACCAAATTTTACAAAATTTCTGCCAAGAGATCGACAACTGGCCATTTGATAGATTTTATATGATTCATTGTGTTTAAGGTGTTTCGACTGTAGATCAACGGGGGGTGAAACGAAGGGGAGTCTCATTGTTCTCGAGCCCTGATTCAATCGCTGAGCACGAAATTTTCCCATTTTCAAGCAACAAGTGGGCATTTGAACGTTTTTTGAATATTGATTTTATTTATCAGATTGATTGATTTTTTTCTCTTCACCTACGGGTGTCAAATAATTTAAACGAACGAAAAGTGCCATCTATGATCTCGGGACGGACCCCTGGATATCTGGATGCATCCAGATCCAGATTGAGGTTATAATAATACAGTCAAGCATGTCGGCGCTGCAGAAAATATCAAAATCATTGATAAAATATACAAGAAATGCTGAAGAAATTTATCGAAATTTGAATGGAGTGTTCGCCATTTATAAACCTGCGGGAAATAATCTCGCTCAGGTCAGATTGGCACTGTTGACTCACATCTGTAGAGGTTTGTATATTTCCCATTGATTGACATGACAATAAGATGACATGGCTAAATGGAACAGTCGACAAAATGATTGTTTGACGTAATTTAAATTGAAAAAATTCTTTTTGTTCGTTTTTTTTATCAACTTTTTTTATTATTGGGAGTACCGATGAGAATAATAATTTTTTACTCGTCTTATAATTCAGTTGATCAGATCAGGCCGATCACACTTTTCTTTTTTCATTCGATTGAAACTCAGCATCTCATTTTCCTTTTTCCCCCTCTGGATTTTGCTGTTTCATTTTCTTTCCAATTAATCCATTGACAAAATCTCCCGTCAAAACTTCTCAATATTTTTTCATTCTACTGAATGGAAAATTATTAGTCTCGTTAGTATTATTCTCCTCTCGAGAATTAAAAAAAGTTAAGGCCCAGGTGTACGATCTTTCGAACGTTATCTTGATGTTTTTTTTTTCATCTTTTGTCATCTGAAAATGTCAATTGAGTCCTGCATCATGCAGAAGTTTTCAAAAATTATGAATGAATAATAAAAAAAAATAGAAGTAATTCTTAATTTTTTTAAAGAGCATTTTTCATTTATATTCAGAATAAGTTGAATAACAAGAAATTGAAAAATGTTTCTGATTTACGGTGACAAATGGCGGCCTATCACCCAATATCATGCAGGGGGAAGATTGATTTCGTAAATCTTTTCCCACCCTGCACAGAGACATTTATTACGGAAAAGGCTCTTTGAAAAAAGTTGTAATATTTTGGAGAATTTTTTAATCACACTTTTATCACATAAAAATGGCAGATGACTACACACCACTGTTTTGAAAATTGAGATACCTAGCTGTCACTTCCCATGAGGACTTAGTGTTTTGTTATCCCCCATGGAAAATGACAGCTAATAGATAATTCGCCACAGCGAATCAGATATTTCTAATTTCCCCTTTTTTCAACTCATTCTGAATCTCAATTAAAAACGCTCTTTGAAAAAGTTCGGAATTTTTTCTACTTTTTTATCATTCCATCATAATTTTCGGAAATTTCTACATGAAGTACCACTCAATTGACAATTTTGGATTACGAAAGATGAAAAAAATCCAGATAAAATTCGAAAGATGGTACAACCGGGCCTAAAAGAAAATATTCACCATTTTTCGACTGTTTCATTTTGCCCCTCCCCTACATATATTACTCCGATTAGACCTGAATGGCCTGGATGTCCGACCCCCCGAGAACTACGTCCACATAGACGGTGACACTACCAAGCAAATGACCGTACGAGTGGAGCCCAGCTACGCAGATCACCCTCTGGTCGTCGGGCCACGTTATCAACCCGACGACTTCAAGCTGTCGTGGGCCCACAGAATGTCCCCTGATATGTCAGGAATAATGCTGATAGGAGTGAACGGAGGTACACGAATGGTCCATAAAATCAAAGAATCCAATGCTACGAGGTTCTTCAAAGTGAAAGGGGTGCTGGGACAAGCCACAGACAATTACTTCATAACTGGTAGAATACGCGAAAGAACTACGTGGAAACATGTTAAGAGAACACACATTGACAGAATGTGTGCATCGATGCAATCTTCTCATCAAAAGAGAATGTTCGAGTGAGTAAAGCGAAGGCATGATGTTTGAGCTTGATATTTTTTCAATTTTTTTCATTATTTTTATTGTTTTCCACTTATCACAGAGCATGTGGGCTGGATATACAATCACAAGCTGCATATGAACTCGCAGTGCAAGGACCAATCAGACCTGCAGAAAATCGACTCCCCGCGTTATATGCTATGAAATGCGTTGACTTTAAGCCACCAGAATTTACGCTAGGTAAGTACACTGAGAAAAAAATATATCAGTAGCGAATTCGTAAAACGTTCAAGTCGACTTGTCTCTTAGTTGAGTTTTTGAAGAATATCGCCGAATCCAAAGGAGATAACGAAATTTTCGTGATGACCTTTTTTCTAGAGCAAATTGAGTGCTACAAAAAAGGTCTTGACAAAAATTTAGCTATCTCCCTTAGATTCCGAGATATTTACTGAAAACTGGACAATAGTCGAAATCGACTCAACCCGGTTAATCGCTTCGCTACTGCATGAATATCTCGGAATCTAAGGGAGATAGCAAAATTTTTGTCATGACCTTTTTTCTAGAGCAAATTGAGTGCTACAAAAAAGGTCTTGACAAAAATTCAGCTATCTCCCTTAGATTCCGAGATATTTACTGAAAACTGGACCATAGTCGAAATCGACTCAACCCGGTTAATCGCTTCGCTACTGCATGAATATCTCGGAATCTAAGGGAGATAGCTAAATTTTTGTTAAGACCCTTTTTGTAGCACTCAATTTGCTGTAGAAAAAAGGTCATGACGAAAATTTCGCTATCTCCCTTAGATTCCGAGATATTCACTGAAAACTGGACAATAGTCGAAATTGACTCAACTCGGTTAACCGCTTCGCTACTGAATGAATATCTCGGAATCTAAGGGAGATAGCTAAATTTTTGTCAAGCCCTTTTTTGTAGCACTCAATTTGCTCTAGAAAAAAGGTCATGACAAAAATTTTGCTAGCTCCCTTAGATTCCGAGATATTCACTGAAAACTGGCCAATAGTCGAAATCGACTCGACCCGGTTCACCGCTTCGCTACTGAATGAATATCTCGGAATCTAAGGGAGATAGCAAAATTTTTGTCGTGACCTTTTTTCTAGAGCAAATTGAGTGCCACAAAAAAGGTCTTGACAAAAATTTAGCTATCTCCCTTAGATTCCGAGATATTCACTGAAAACTGGACAATAGTCGAAATCGACTCAACCCGGTTAACCGCTTCGCTACTGAATGAATATCTCGGAATCTAAGGGAGATAGCAAAATTTTTGTCATGACCTTTTTTCTAGGGCAAATTGAGTTCTACAAAAAAGGTCTTGACAAAAATTTAGCTATCTCCCTTAGATTCCGAGATATTCACTGAAAACTGGCCAATAGTCGAAATCGACTCAACCCGGTTAACCGCTTCGCTACTGAATGAATATCTCGGAATCTAAGGGAGATAGCAAAATTTTTGTCATGACCTTTTTTGTAGAGCCGATTGAGAGCTACAACAAATGTAATTACGAAAATTTCGCTATCTCCCTTAGATTCGGAAATATTCCTCAAAAACTCAACTGGGCGCTAAATCGACTCAAACCGTTTTACCATTTCGCTACTGAATTAATTGCCCCGATGATGAGTGAGGTTTCCCACTCGAAACGTTGGCAATAATAAATGGATTTATTTGTCCTAATTCCTCGAAGACCCCAAAATACCCGAGAATCGCAAAATGGCCTGGAGGCAAAATTTCGAAATTAATGCAATTCAGTTGGGATTCCTCATTAATAATAAATCAACTGTTCTATCACAATTCCAGAAATTGTCTGCATCAACGAAGACGATTTATTCCTGAAAAGTCTCGTCCACAACATGGGCATGCACCTGCGATCTACAGCGACCTGCAGCCAAATTCAGTGTTTTCAGTACGGAGTCTTTGGAATCGAAGATGGCCTATTGAAACGAGAATGGGACTTGGAGAACATTGCAAAAAATATGCACGCGTGTCGAAAGATTTTAGGAAAACACAAATATCTCTTCAAACAAGAGGACCCAATACTGCGAGAGTATTTATATGGAGAGAAACTCCCCCCTAATGACGATGTCAATCTCACCCGATAATTATTATATAAAATAATAGAAGTAATAATAATAATAAATTTGTAAATTTGAAATTATATCCTCATAATCATCACAAAATGAATGTTCACCATAACTAGTCATAACTGCTACGGGATCTCCGATGATCATCCCTCCTCTCGGTTCTCTCAGCTCTATCCCCTCCCCTATCCCTGCTTCTGCTCCTTCTCTTTCTACTCTGGGCAGAATCAGAATCATCAGATTTATCGGAATGCCTCGACCTTGTCCGTACCCTTCTAGGCCACTGCTGCATCTTGACACTCTTAGCAATGACCCTCTTCTGATGATCCAGCTGAGGGAAAAGATCCTGCGACTTTTCAAGTGCCTCCTTAGCCGAATTCATCTCAGCCTCTTGGATACTATGTCCAGAAGCCTTGGCCAGTCTCTTTCCCCGAAAATAAACAGCCACTGTGTAGACTCTCGTATTGGTAGGGCCTTTGCACTCGATCACCTTGTACACAGGAATATCAGGCTCACCTCCATCCATTGTTCTCAACGTTAAACAACACTGCTGCAGTTTACTCTTGGGATCATTCCAGTCCTGATTCATAATAAAGTCCTGAAGACGAGGGAAGAAGCAGACATTACAGACAACTTTGCAGGCCTCCAGGCCCTTATCCACGTACAATGCACCAAGGAAGGCCTCCAATAAATCCGCCCTGTCCTTAGTCTTGAGCTCTGCCTTCTGATTTCCATACAATGCATACTGCGTCATGCCCAAATCATCACAGACGACTGCCTGCGTCTTATTATTCACCAAAGAGCTTCTCAACAATGACAAATGTCCTTCATGATGCTCAGGAAAGAATTTGTAGAGGTATTCAGAGACTATAAGCTGGAGTACAGTGTCACCCAGAAACTCCAATCTTTGATTAGACCCAAGTGTCAAATTAGTGTAGCCAATACTTCGATCGGTGAATGCTCTTGCCAGCAATCTGATGTGGGTAAAATCCACCCCAATGGTTTCCTCGAACTTGGTGAGTTTCTGGAGGAATTCAAAGCTGGAGATCCACTGTCTATCGCCCGTTGGCTCCTGCTCTTGGAGGGGATGCCTCGGGTAGTTCACCCAAACTGACAGCAAATCACATTCGTTCTGAAATAATGTCTCGCCGAATACTCGGTCGGCCACCTCAATGCCACCGTCGAGAAACAACGAGCCCATCAGGGCCTCGAAACAATTGGCCATTGCGTGCTTGAGCTCCAAATCGTGGCAGAGATCACTGCCGTGTGCGTACAGCATGTACTGTTCCAAGTGTAATTTTTCAGCGAGTACAGCTAGATGCTGATTCTGAACGATAGCTGCTCTGTAAGTGGCCAGCCCACCCTCCTCGAGATTCGGAAACATGTGGAAGAGATGAATTGAAGACAAAAATTCCACCACAGCATCTCCAAGGAACTCCAGTCTCTCGTTATGAGCGATTGATGATTCTGTTTCTCTTCTGGCGCCGAATCTCGACATGATGTTTATCAGAGTATTGATGCCCCGTTTGCGAGTATTCATGTAGTGAATTCGCCTGTCTCCGTACTCTGGCTGGCTGATACCGCAATTTGTTAATGAATTTCTTGCGTGATCTGGGTTTGTTCCGAAGTTCTCTCGATAGCTGGGATGCGTCAGTGCCAGTTGCAATAAATATCTGTTCTTAAATTTGTACTTCAGGGTGCACTCCAAATTGTCCAGGGACTTGTGGAATCGCAGATGGCAGACTAGAACGGGAATCAGCATGGCGTGTTGGACAATGTCACACATTATTCCAGTTCGATAGAAACCCTCGGAGCTCATGTCGACAGTCACATCTCTCTTCATTTTACTCTGGGTCCTCAATTCCTGGAGTTTATTCTCTTTAGCTTCGAGTTTTCTCTTGCTCTCGAAGGATGGCTTGGGCATGTTGGCCAGGAGGTGACGGAATTTGACGTAATCCCTCCAGGCTTTTTGGTAATCAGCATTACCAGCGTAGCTCAACTGAGGGGGTCTAATTCCAAAGTGAACGATTGCTGGGTAAACAGTTCCATCATTCGTTTGATCGTCCTCTTGATTTCTGTCGAGCTGATCTACTCTTACACTACATGGCTTCTTGCCGGGATATGTAACCACCATTCCTTTGACTTCGTCAGCAAAATTCTGCCACTTGTACTGGGGCATCTCAATGAGCCTTGGGAGATCCTCCTCCTCAATCAATCTTGTGCTACTTTTTATCAAATAATTTAACACCTCATTCATGGATAAAATTTCTTGGCCCTTGTCAGGCAAATCC
The DNA here is from genome assembly GCF_001412515.2 of Diachasma alloeum. Lineage (NCBI taxonomy): Eukaryota > Metazoa > Arthropoda > Insecta > Hymenoptera > Braconidae > Diachasma > Diachasma alloeum. Next base: position 1,439,558 of record NW_021680352.1, read on the forward strand.
CTGACGAATCTGGGCATAAAGTGAAATTGTCCACAGCCACTTGTGTCCTGTGCTGGGTGCAGATCAAAGTCCATGAGCTCTAATATCTCCTTGAAGAGGTAATTCTGGAAATAATCCAACTCCTGAACAGTAAAATTCTCCGGCAACTTTTCCTCAATGTAGAGAATAGTGTATTCGATGTTGAATCTGATGACTTTGCAGGTGGGCAATTTTACCAGTGGAAAATGAGAGAGCATTGAGAAACCCTCGAATATGAATTCATGCTCGTCATGTTTGATGATTGTCGGGGTTTTGGTCAAGAAATTTGTGGGGGGACTTATGGTTATTCGATAGTGGAATAATTTGTCTGCATTGTTGGAGTTCAACTCGCAACGGTTTATCGTACCTTCACCAGCGTAAATTCCATGCCTTATTCCAGATCTTCTTGACTTGGCACTGCATCTGCATAAGGGGCCATCGTTCATTTCCCCTGGATCGTTGAACCACATTTCTTTGTGTAATCTCTGTGGGTGCTCCTTCTTGGCCATGAGTTCTTCCATTGTCCTGTCAACTTCGTCCATCGAACTGTCACCATCTGAGGAACTACTGTCACTGCTGCATATCTCTGATTTGTGCCTGCAAACTCGTCGTCTGGTTTTACGCACTGGTGGCTCATACGGTGGCTGACTCGCTCGTGTAACTGAGGCTCTATCTAGAAGGACTCGTTTAAAGATGTCGCATAATTCTTGGAGCTTTGGCGTTCCTCTCATTATTCTTGGATTACTCTCGTCTCTGTTGTAATAGAGGTCTGCTGGAGCTGTTCGGGTCCAGGCCTTTCTCTCGCACTCTAGGATCCCATCTGGACCTAGCTCGTCCATTTTTTTCTCAATATCACGACTTGTAGCGCAGTAATTTCGTCTGTAATTGAGAAAAAAAAAATTTTTCAAGTAAAAATGGTATTCTTCTATTAAAAAATTGGTGGCACCCTTTTTGTCAGCAATCTATTTCGTCAGGGATAACATTAACCCTAGGAACAAGGATAATTTGTTTTTAAAAAGATATTTTGTGAATACATTTTATATATATGAGGTATTCCACGCCAAATGAGTCAACCACTGACTCTTGCCCTCTTGGAGAATAATGGCGATTTTTTGTACCTTTGGGGGGGTTGAAAGACCATCTCTCAAATTTTTTCAGATTTTTTCACCAGCCCAGTTCGGAAATATGATTTTTTTACATTTTTTTGTTTTTTTTTCAGTAACTCAAGTTTTATTTGTCCAATTTGGATTCATTAAGCGGCAAAATTTTCCATTTTTTACCGCCTATATGAGTATTTCTAGTATTTTTTTTCGAATTTCTGAGAAAAAAAGTTGAAAAAGTGAAATTTTACAAATTACGTTACTTTTGATTTGTATTATTTTTTTCCAGTAATTCTGAAAATCCAAACAAGTATTTTGAGCCGTCATTCAAGTTGGGCATCCTCCTGGATCTATTTTATTTTCAATTTTTTCTTTTCGAAATTTCGCAAATTTGGTCAAAACACCCGAAAACCACTTCGATTATGTATGGAAAAAATATGTAATATACAGGTATAGAGTTAAATCCACTTCATACTGTCATGACATCATACTTCATACTGTCACATCATTCAGTGTGAAATAAAATAATTCTACCTGTAAAAAGTCATGTTAGAAACGTGCCATTAAATTATCTGTTCCTTTCATTCCTTAATTTTACATTCATTACTTTAAAAAATGAATGAAATGATAAAAACTACAATGAACCACTAGCTCAACGTTCTCCTAACTAGCCATCCTTTTCTCGTCCTTGTAAAATTTTTTCCTTGACATTAACCCTAGGAACAAGGATAATTTGTTTTTAAAAAGATATTTTGTGAATACATTTTATATATGAGGTATTCCACGCCAAATGAGTCAACCACTGACCCCTATCCTCTTGGAAATTAATGGCGATTTTTTCTACCATTGGGGGGGTTGAAGGACTATGATTTTTTTACATTTTTTTGTTTTTTTTTCAGTAACTCAAGTTTTATTTGTCCAATTTGGATTCATTAAGCGTCAAAATTTTCCATTTTTTACCGCCTATATGAGTATTTCTAGTAATTTTTTTTTCATGACATCATACTTCATACTGTCACATCATTCAGTGTGAAATAAAATAATTCTACCTGTAAAAAGTCATGTTAGAAACGTGCCATTAAATTATCTGTTCCTTTCATTCCTTATTTTTACATTCATTACTTTCAAAAATGAATGAAATGATAAAAACTACAATGAACCACTAGCTCCACGTCCTCCTAACTAGCCTTCCTTTTCTTGTCCTTGTAAAATAATGAATAAAATTTACCTGTATTTTTCCAGTAACAATTCCCTCTCAGTCAGTTCCCTCTTGGGTTTCACCGGAGTTTTGCTGCCGCCAGCAGTGGAAGCCCTGGAGGAATCCGCCTCCACAGATCTCGATCGTTTTCTGGATCTATCACTGACACTCGATCTCTCCCTGCTTCGTGTCCTCTCGCGAGACCCTGACTCATCTCTCAAGGACGACCTCCTGTAATCCTCGTTTTTGTAGTAATGATTCCTGTCCGATCTCCTGTACCTGTCAACTGGCATTCCCCTACTAGAGTTGGAGCCCTTGGGCCAGTGTTTATTAGGGCCCGACTTCTCTCCGTGGTTTCTCCATTCCTCTCGTGGCTTGTCATACCTGCTACTATTATCGGTGCGTTTAGAATGATCAGGACGATTTACTGCCCCAGAAGATTGATAATTCCAGTCGCCAGCAGCAGTCCTGGCCTTCCAGCCCCCAGTCTTTGGGGCGTTGTTCAATGATTGATCAGAATCCCCCTGACTTCTGCTCCACTGATCGACATTGCTTGTTCCCCACCGAAGCTGCTGTGTTGAATCATTCCCAGGAGATGCTGAAGTGTTTGCATAACCTTGATACGTGTACGGAGTGTAATTATTGTAATTCTGGTGGTAGCAGCCGCCACTCTGAGGGTAAACGTAATTATCACTGGGGGGTTTATCGTACGAATTGTTGTGCTGATAGTTTGGAAAATTGGGAGGTGGCACTCGGAAATTTGGGGGTGGCTGTGAAAAGTCAGGTGGAGGGTAGGGAATCGAGGGATTCGAATAGTATTCTGAGCCCGGCTGGCCTGACATCCACGAATATTGCTCTCCTGGATTATTGCTCGTCATTTTCTTCAGTGACTTGGTGCTTTTTTATTCCATATATGTTGTGTGTTTTTGTTATTGAGATTAGCGATTGATTATCTAGCAGAGGAGCTGTAAATACGACTTTATTTTGCTTGGCTGCTGCTGTGCAGTGTCGAGTGTTGCCAACAATGGAAGAATTTCCACAAGTGTGCGAGTGCTGTGTGTTAGAGCGATTTCCAAAGGCGCAGTGTGGACGAATGAACGCCCCCCCCCCCC
>NW_021680352.1:1443014-1488648 GCF_001412515.2 Diachasma alloeum
GGAGGGCAAAATGGGGCATGAAAACGTAGAGGCTAATTATGAGTGTTTTTTGGTAAAAATTACTTATATTTGAGGTAAAATATGGCTCCAGCAGGAGTTGAAATCACATCAATTCAAAAGAAATAATTGAAGGACAAAATGGGAATGCCCCAATTGAAAAATACCTCAAAATTGCGTTGATTGACTTTGATTATAAATAGTATGAAATTAATTAAAATGTATACTTATATGTTACGTATTTTTTCGATACATAATCGAAGTCGTCTCAGGGTGTTTTGACCAAATTCGCGGAATTTCGACAAGAAAAAATTGAAAATAAAATGGGTCCAGGACGAAACCAACTTGTTTGACAACTCAAAATACTTGTTTTGATGACAAGAATTAATGAAAAAAATACGAGAAAAATAAAACGTAACATAATTTTGAAAATTCAAATTTTTCAACTTTTTTTTTTAATTCGTTATTATGAGCACCTAGGGATTGCAAAAAAAAATACTCAAAATATTCTTATAGATAGTAGAAAATGGAAAATTTTTATGAGTTATAAATGAAAATTCAATGATTAGAACTCAACTTATTGAAAAATGAAGAAAAAATCATATCTCTGAAATGGATTGTCGAAAAAATCTGAAAAAAATTGAGAGATAGTTTTTAATTAACTCATCTGGTAGTTATTTCATACTTTTCTCGCAAATTCATTATCATTTCAATTTTTGCGAAAATTTTGAGGCGCCCCATTTTGCTCACCCTGCCCCGTTTTGCCCTACCCTCACCTACATTCTCGTGACAGTGACACAGTGGCGATCCCGATAACTACAATTTCTCCCGCCTTTTTAACCGCGTTCAGCGTTTACCTAGCCTACAACCCGTCAAGCAACACAAATATCTAGATAAATTGTTTTCATTAAACCCCTAATAATAGCATTTTTTTAAATAAAATCCGGTAATTCCCAAATTGGGCAAAATGGCGGGGAAGAAGCCACGAGACTATGCGAAAGACAGAGGTGAGTGCATTTGTATGTAAATTACCGAAGTCTAGACAGTCCTTTCATGACCATTCTTCACTATTTCAGATCAACTGAAAACATTTTTTGAAGAATTTGTAACGATTGATGACAAAACTGGCAACAAGTGCTTCAGATACAGAGAGCAGCTGACGAATATTGCGCACAGAGAGCAGATTGCATTTAACATAAATTTGGATGATGTACGAGAGTTTGATGATGAATTGGCTGAGGCCATTGTCAATAACACAAGGAGATACGTGAATTTAGTCACTGAGGTTGGTGAAAAAATCACTACAGTAGAGGCTTCGTACACTGACGAAAACGAAGGATTTTGAGAAATCTGTCTGTATTTATATCTATCAATTTTTATTATATAGACTCCAGGTTAAAAACCCATCGGAGCCTGCTGAGCAAACAAAAATACAACACCGTTACAATGCATAGGGGAGGTTGGGGTAAAATGGACACTTTTGACTTTTTTTCAAATGTTAATAACAGCTTGAAATGTTGATGAAATTCAATAGTTTTTTTTTCAATGCAACGAACATTTCTTTCCCTTTGTAATGAGCCTAAACTGAGCTCAATTCATAAATTTGTTTCTGAGTTATAAATTATTTTTAAAAAGTCTCAAGTGTCCATTTTACCCCACCCTCCCCTATAATAATTCAGAACATATTATGATAGTCTCATTCAAGTCTTCCTGTATGTATCACTGCACTTTCATTGTTTATATACAACATCACATGCTAAACACCAAATTTGGCGAAAGGAATAACAAAAACAATAAGCATCAAAGTTAAGTAAACTTCTGCATTTCAAAAATGGCCTCTCCGGGCTTCTCTTTTCATATCGATGTATAACCTGAACACTGAACCACACATTACTCAGCAGCAGCAGCCTCCACGCCCGAAAAATTTCAATAGAAAAGGCTTTCGAATTCGTTAGAAAATTCTATTGAATTTCTATTAAACTTTCTATTAGTTTTTGGCTGATTCTATTGACGTTCAATAGAAAAAGTCAACAGAATTCGATTTTTCTATATAATTTTTCTTATAATTTCTGTATAATATCTTATACGAAGCCTCTACTGTTCTGTGACGATTTACGTAAAATGAATTTGCCTCATGATTTGACTGCAAAGGTTTTTGAGAAATCTGTCTGTATTTATATCTATCTATCAATTTTTATTATATAGACTCCAGGTTAAAAACCCATCGGAGCCTGCTGAGCAAACAAAAATACAACACCGTTACAATGCATAGGGGAGGTTGGGGTAAAATGGACACTTTTGACTTTTTTTCAAATGTTAATAACAGCTTGAAATGTTGATGAAATTCAATAGTTTTTTTTTCAATGCAACGAACATTTCTTTCCCTTTGTAATGAGCCTAAACTGAGCTCAATTCATAAATTTGTTTCTGAGTTATAAATTATTTTTAAAAAGTCTCAAGTGTCCATTTTACCCCACCCTCCCCTATACTAATTCAGAACATATTATGATAGTCTCATTCAAGTCTTCCTGTATGTATCACTGCACTTTCATTGTTTATATACAACATCACATGCTAAACACCAAATTTGGCGAAAGGAATAACAAAAACAATAAGCATCAAAGTTAAGTAAACTTCTGCATTTCAAAAATGGCCTCTCCGGGCTTCTCTTTTCATATCGATGTATAACCTGAACACTGAACCACACATTACTCAGCAGCAGCAGCCCCCACGCCCGAAAAATTTCAATAGAAAAAGCTTTTGAATTCGTTAGAAAATTCTATTGAATTTCTATTAAACTTTCTACTAGTTTTTGGCTGATTCTATTGACGTTCAATAGAAAAAGTCAACAGAATTCGATTTTTCTATATAATTTTTCTTATAATTTCTGTATAATATCTTATACGAAGCCTCTACTGTTCTGTGACGATTTACATAAAATGAATTTGCCTCATGATTTGACTGCAGCTCGTTCAGGAGATCCTTCCGGACTTTAAGGAGCGGACAGTGCCCCCAAAAGACGCGCTAGACATTTACATCGAGCACCGCCTGCTGATGGAGGCCAGGACCCGTCACCCAGGTGACCAGCGAGACCCTCGCAATCAGTACGCCCCCGAGTTGATGCGAAGATTCGAGGTGTACTTCGAAAATTTCAACGACGCAAAACAGGTCTCCGTGCGAGAAATGAAAGCAGTCAATATCGGAAAACTAACAACAGTCCGAGGAATTGTGACGAGATGTACAGAGGTAAAACCCATGATGGTGTGTGCCACCTACACATGTGACCAGTGCGGAGCGGAGACATACCAAACAATTCAATCCCTGAGCTTCAAACCCCTCGACACCTGCGTCAGCGACGACTGCAAAGTCAACAAATCAGGGGGTAGACTCTACATACAGACGAAGGGCTCGAAATTCGTCAAATTCCAAGAGCTCAAACTGCAGGAGCACAGTGACCAGGTGCCAGTGGGCCACATACCCAGGACCCTGACAGTCTACTGCCGAGGGGAAACCACGAGAAATTGCCTTCCAGGCGATCACATAATAGTCACTGGAATATTCCTTCCACTTGCCAAAACGGGATTCAATCCGAGCGCTGGTGGAGGTCTCCTGAGTGAAACATTCCTCGAAGCCCACCAATTGACTCCACTGACAAACCTCGTCAGCGTCGACGACACCAGCCAACAACTCACCCAGGAGGAGCTTGAGGCTCTAACAGGTGATGATTTTTATTCGAAATTGGCTACATCAATAGCACCTGAAATCTACGGACTGGAAGACGTGAAGAAAGCTCTTCTGCTGCTATTGGTGGGTGGGACAGACAAGAAAAAAGGAGATATCAAAATTCGTGGCAATTTGAATATTTGCCTGATGGGAGATCCTGGTGTGGCTAAATCTCAATTATTGGGATTCATCACTCGTCTGGCGCCACGATCGCAGTACACAACTGGGAGGGGCTCGTCGGGGGTTGGTTTGACAGCATCAGTCTTGAAAGATCCACTGACTGGGCAAATGATGCTGGAGGGAGGGGCTCTCGTCCTGGCAGATCAGGGCGTCTGCTGCATCGACGAATTTGACAAGATGCAGGACGCCGACAGAACAGCTATTCACGAAGTTATGGAGCAGCAGACAATATCCATTGCTAAGGCTGGGATAATGACACGTCTCAATGCCAGGGTTTCCATATTAGCAGCAGCCAATCCGGCCTTTGGCAAATACAACGCTAAACGGACGATAGAACAGAATATTCAGCTGCCAGCTGCCTTACTCTCGAGGTTTGATCTCCTCTGGCTGATTCAGGATCGTGCTGATCGTGATAATGATCTTCGCTTGGCTCAGCACATCACCACTGTTCATCGCACTGGCACTCAACCCTCAACCGAGACAACGGCTATTGATATGAATCTCATGAGGAGGTACATTGCACTTTGCAAGACAATTGATCCAGCCATCAGTCCGGACATCACTGAATACATCGTCGAGTCTTACGTTGATATGCGAAGAGAATCGAGGAACAGGCACGATAAGACTTTCACGTCCGCACGTAATTTACTTGCTGTTATACGCTTGGCTACAGCACTTGCACGGTTACGGCTATCGCCGACTGTTGAGAAGGAGGATGTTGCTGAGGCTAATCGGCTCGTTGAGATGTCCAAGTACTCGATTAATTGTTCAGATGTGCAGGTGGGGGGCAATCAGCAGAGCACTGCCAATCGAATATTCCAAGTTATTCGGGAATTGGCTGGCGATTTGAAAACTGTCAAGGTCCCGGACATTCTGCAGAGGTGCACCAGTAAGGGCTTCAAGCCTGATGAGATTGATAATTGCATTGAGGAGTATGAGGAACTCAATGTGTGGCAGGTAAATCAAGCCCGCACCAAGGTCACCTTCCTCTAATTCACAATTTATCGATTTTTTATTTTTGTTCGTATTAATATTATTTCATACAATAAACGGTTTTTTGTATATTATGTGGTATCTGTGATATTTTTTAATACTGTGGTGAAGAGAAATTGGTGGAAAATGGTGACAACTTTTTTTGAAAATTTAGGAATTTTTTTTTATTGAGAAGGGATGGAGATTCTCATTGAGAGTCAGTTGGAGATACCTTGAGATCCGTCAAAACTTCAATTGAACGTCAAAATTTTTCATTTTTTACTGCCTATAAGAATATTTTTAGTGAAGATTTTTTTTCGATCTTTAGGTGATCAAAATAACGAATTTTCGAGGAAAAAGTTGAAAAAGTTAAATTTTGCAAATTATGTCACTTGATTTGTTTCATTTTTTTTAGTAACTCAATCAAAACAAGTATTTTGAGCAGTCGTACAAGTTGCGGATCCTCCCGGATCTATTTTATTTTCAATTTTTTCTTTTCGAAATTCTGAAAATTGGTCAAAACACCCAAAATGGCAATGATTGACTTTGATTATAGACAGTATGAAGTGAATTTGACTGTATACCTATATATTACATATTTTTTCGACACATAGGGAAAGTTGGGGTAAAATGGACACTTGACTTTTTTTCAAAAGTTAATAACAGCTTGAAATATTGATGAAATTCAATAGTTTTCTTTTCAATGCAACGAACATTTCTTTCCCTTTGTAATGAGCCTAAACTGAGCTCAATTGATGAATTTGTTTCTGAGTTATGAGTAATTTAAAAAAAGTCCAAAGTGTCCATTTTACCCCATCCTCCCCTAATCGAAGTCATTTGGGGTGTTTTGACCAAATTTGCGAAATTTCGAAAAGAAAATTTTTCGTGACGAGCCTAAACTGAGCTCAATTGATCAATTTGTTTCTGAGTCATGAATAATTTTAAAAAAGTCTAGTGTCCGTTTTACCCCATCCTCCCCTATAATCAACATCATCAACAATCATCATCACGCAGTGATTTCCCGTACTCTCGTTCCGACATTCAGAAATAAACGCGTGAACTGTGACACCACCACTTTATATAAGAAGTGCCCAGTCAGTGGCGCCATCATGCAACCTCTCTCTCTCTCTCACCCCTCCCCGCCAATAGAAAAAGTGCTACAGTGCTGCTGCTGCAGTGCACAGTCGCAGATTCGTCCGAGTCCGCCGGATTGAAACCCATTCGGTTGTGCGCCGGCAGTCTCTCTCACATAATCTCACCCCCAAGAGCAGCTTCCACACAATCCACCCCCTCTCTCTCTGTGTGATGTGCCCAGTGATCACAATTACGTCGAATGAATCAGTGAATTAACACGCCATCGGAGATTTTATTCTCGTAAATGACACTTGAGACACTCTCCTCCCTATTAAATGTACAAACACACCTCTCACGACGTTGCCCATCGTAACAGACGAAAAATTATTATCGCGGCAATGTGAACAAGCCAATTGTTGATTAACAAATAATCCAAATGTTGGTTAAACGCGACGGCATTATTTATTGGTGGGATTTATTTTAACTTTGTTGTGTTAATTAATTTGAGAGCTTCAAGTTATTTATTTTTCTTTATTAATTCATTCACATTTTCAAAGTTGAGTTTATAAAGAGGGAGAGATTAAAGATAATAGATTAAAATGCGTCTTCCAGTCGCAGTGTTTTTGTGCCTGTGCATTAATGGTGTAATTTGCCGATCAACAAGGTCCACGATGGATCGTCACAGTGGTGATAATGCCACTGCTGGCAATTGCGAAATCGTCAGGCCCTTTTTCGAGAGCAAAAATATCACAATTGATTTTTCAAGCATCAGCAAAGAGGACATAACTGCAAGTAAGGAGCCAATTGTCATTTTTATTTACCCCCATTTTACAGAAAATAATAAAATCCACTGTACCCTGTCATTTGCTCGACAATTACGAGTCTTCAATCGATATAATGCATTTATCTTGTTCAACGAAGGAACTTTATCGCACCCAGTATTGAATCTATCGATTATCGATTTCCTTTAACGTGAAATTAATTTTTCCCCCGAAGCTGATTTTCCAATCATGCCAATCTCCGATTGAATAAAAAGGCTTATCAGTACGTACATGAGAATGATGCGAGACGAGGTGGAAGAGGGGAAGGATTAAATATCGCATTGAGAGTGTGAATTTGAGTTGGTTGAATGTAAAAAGGAGAGAGAATGAGAAAAAAAGGATCAACCTCTTGAACCTTTATTCTTAACCTACGATACGCTGTTGGCGGCGCGTGCCGAATAATAATCTCTGGCTTTCGTCTGAGACGTGTCGAGAGATCTTGTAACCGGATCTAATCGTAATCATCTCTTTTTTCCCTCCTGTGTCATCAGCATTTGCCCATTGAGGATGTTCTATTCAACGCGTATCCGTTTGGCTTTGTCTCGCGAAAATAACAATTGAATTATGGTTACGTAATAATGAGGACAAGATGTTGAATGTCGAATGAGAGTTGTGCTTAGTCGATCAAACCACATCTTCGCGCATTGGCTACACACTGGATGCTTGTCGTGGCAACCGAGCCGTCTAATCTCCCCCATACCAGTCGTTTAGTGCTTTCTCCACACAGCTGACACGCTCATTCAGACTGATTAAACTATTCTTAACAGATCGTGTGAGAATCGATGGAGAGCGAGAGAGAGAGAGAAAGAGACCAATTAAGAAATCAATGGAGCATAACTCAAGCATATTATTATTCCGTTCAGTAATTTTTCTCGTGATGCCGCGAGACGTGACAGAAACGAGACGAGACAAATGAGACGAGACAAGACAAGGAGACGAGAGACATGAGACGAGACGAGAAGAGTTATTCGAGACAATGACAGAAACGAGACGAGACGAGACAAACGATACAAGACGAGACAAGACAAACTAGACGAGACAAAGCAGGCGAGGGACACGACGAGACGTGACGAGAAGAGTTATTCGAGACAATGACAGAAACGAGACAAGAAGAGTCATTCGAGACAATGACAGAAACGAGACGAGACGAGACAAACGATACAAGACGAGACAAGACAAACTAGACGAGACAAAGCAGGCGAGAGACACGACGAGACGAGACGAGAAGAGTTATTCGAGACAATGACAGAAACGAGACAAGAGGAGTTATTCGAGACAATGACAGAAACGAGACAAGAAGAGTCATTCGAGACAATGACAGAAACAAGACGAGACAAGACAAACTAGACGAGACAAAGCAGACGAGAGACACGACGAGACGAGACGAGAAGAGTTATTCGAGACAATGACAAAAACGAGACAAGAATAGTTATTCGAGAGAATGATAGAAACGAGACAAGAAGAGTCATTCGAGACAATGACAGAAACAAGACGAGACAAGACAAACTAGACGAGACAAAGCAGACGAGAGACACGACGAGACGAGACGAGAAGAGTTATTCGAGACAATGACAAAAACGAGACAAGAATAGTTATTCGAGAGAATGATAGAAACGAGACAAGAAGAGTCATTCGAGACAATGACAGAAACAAGACGAGACAAGACAAACTAGACGAGACAAAGCAGACGAGAGACACGACGAGACGAGACGAGAAGAGTTATTCGAGACAATGACAAAAACGAGACAAGAATAGTTATTCGAGAGAATGATAGAAACGAGACAAGAAGAGTCATTCGAGACAATGACAGAAACAAGACGAGACAAGACAAACTAGACGAGACAAAGCAGACGAGAGACACGACGAGACGAGACGAGAAGAGTTATTCGAGACAATGACAAAAACGAGACAAGAATAGTTATTCGAGAGAATGATAGAAACGAGACAAGAAGAGTCATTCGAGACAATGACAGAAACGGGACAAGAAGAGACAAACGACACAAGACGAGACAAACGAGACGAGAGTCGAGAGTCTTCTCCTCTGTGTATTTTTTCTCCGTGAAAATTGGATTGGACGAGACACAACGAGACGACTCGAGAGAATCTCTCAATTCTCAACGAGACGAGAGAAGAAACTGCTCTCGTACTTGAAGATGACAAGAGAAGATGTAGTTTCTCGTCTCGTTTCGTCTCGTCTTGTCTCGCGGCATCACCGAGTTTTTCACTCACTGCAATGGGGCAATATTTTAATCCAAATATATTGGCAAAAATTTTCGACAAAGGACGAAATAAAAAGCTGAAAAAAATAGTGTAAAGGAGTGAAAAAAATCAATGGCTGACTGGACAGCCACGCTATTCGCATATGCATAGGATAATAGATAGTGGATGAGAGCCCTCGCGGGTTAGAAACGCTTCCGGGTATGTCTATGTATATGTCTGGATAGATATACGAGTAGTGTGGAACAACAGGAGAGCAGCAACAAACTCTGGGGTATGGGATACAGCTCGGATTCAAAGCGCATAGCGTGTATCATTATACCCCCACCTCGCAGTATATAATAAAGCATTGCAGAAGTGAGTAGTTGGGCGCGCACATCCCTCCAATACTATATGGCCAGATATACTGTACATAAAACTGATCAGAGGCCGAATCAGGGAGAACATTGAAAGAGACGTAACGAGAAATATGCTCTTGTGTGGAGTATGGCCCGAGGACGAGGTCACACTGCCAGTTTCCGTACGACCTCTTCTGTAATCTGTATTTGCTCTCTCTCGGACTCGCGGATACTATACTATTTGTATACCCTCTACCTCTACTCCGCGCAGTTTGATATCCCATGGGAGAGTGCTAGGTGGTAGTTGCTATGAGCACACCTGCAAACTCCGTGACAATGGATTAGCCTCCGATATGGCAACAAAATTCAGCCTCGCCGGTATTATTTTTTGAATCAACATATCATTCTCCAGTTTTGAAAATTTATTGTTTAAAGAAGCTCTGCCCTTCGGCCGGGCTACGCTGTACTTCTGGATATTTTCAGTTTTATCATTTTTTAACTGAATTGCGCGGAAAAAATTTGAAAAAATTCAGACCTAGTCAGGAGTATCTAAATTAAATTTGGCAAAATATTGATATTTTTTCCAACGTTTTCCTATTATAAATAAATAATAAAACTTGTTTGCGAAACGGTGGATTATTTTTTATGAGGTGTCAACAAAATTCAGATTTTAATCTTTGATTACAATGGAAATGTTGATTTTCACATAAGACAATGGGTTAAATCCTGATTTTTAAACATTTCTTCTTTGAAAAATCAGAACGATAATTAAATTGAGGAAAAAATTTGAATTCCGAGTCTAATTCAGTTTTCTGCAATTTTTTTGCAGTTTTCAATAAGCTTTGAATTTACCGAAAGGGTAGAGCTGCTTTAAATTCTCGTTGTTATGAGGTTGAATTCAATTTCAAATGAAACTGTGCGCTAAATTTGTCATTCATCTTGAAAATTCAAAAAAATTGGGTTTCTCGTGTTGAATAATCATTGATTTTTTAATGGAAGTTTGAATTTCCAAACTCATTGGAAAATTGAACATCACATACAAGTCAATTGTAAATAGATTAAGAATTCAGAGAAGTTGTTGCCTGAATTTTCAAAATTTCCAGGGTTTTTCTGTGCCGCATGGACCTGAAAATCGACAATTACTTCAATATTCACGAAATTAATTGATTCGTTAATGGAGAAAGGGACAGAAATTTCATGTGACTTTGTCGTTGTTAAAAATTTCAAGCTTTTTAACTTGAAATTTCAAGAGTAATTTTCTGAGTGTCTCATTTTTCTCCGATTTGTTATCCCTATATTTAACTTGTCCTTCCTCGCTGGATTTATTTATTTATTTTCAGGCACGTGCGGTGGATCGTGCTGCAATCGTCAGTCCGAGGATCAACTTCGACAACAGGCAAGAGCGGATTTTCACAATTTAATACACCACCACAGCCGCAGTCTCCAGGGCCTTTTAGCAACAACGGCTGATGCCTTGAGGGGTGAGTTGACAGCATTAAATTTCCCTGTCTCAGTGGTGATAGTGTGATTTTTGTTGGCATTATCAAGTGGTCTCGTCACTCTCGCGTCCTTCAGGAATACCCGATTTAAGGTGTTTCGTCTGTAGATCACCGGGGGGTGAAACGGAAGTCGAGTCTCATTGTTCTCGAGCCCTGATTCAATCGCTGAGCACGAAATTTTCCAATTTTCAAGTAACTATTTAAGTGGGCATTTGAACATTTTTTGAATATTGATTTTATTTATCAGATTGATTGATTTTTTTCTCATCACCTACGGCTGTCAAATAATTTTTATTGGATGTTATTCTAATTATTGAAATAATATTAAAATGCGTCTCGAGTTGGTAAACCTGTCGAGTGTTTTCTCTCTCTCAGTTCCATGGTCCAACCCATAGCTTTCCCATGATGCTCACTGACATTCGAATCACGCGCCTGCGCGTGAGGGCGTAATTGCCCCGAAACTCATAATTTTCCGAATCATTTGTTCAAATAACTTTCTTATGAAATCGGAAAAAAATCTGAAACTTATACGTGTTCTCAAGAAAGATTTGATTTATCAGCCACTAGTTTTTCCTCAATAGTTCATTATTTTTGTGGCTGCCATGGAAATTTCCCTAATCGAGAGTGGGGTAGCCTCGGAGGTTATAGCTGGAGGGCTTCCAAAAACATCCAAATTTCATTATTTTTTTTCTCGAAACTGATATCTGAAAAAATGTGCAAAAATTCTCAATGATGCAGCAAACTTAGAAATTTCTCCCCTGAATTTTCCAATTTTTTTTCATTACTTTGACTTTTCAACCGAAACACCTTAATTCGAGTGAATTTTTCGTTTGCAAGAGGTAGGGATGGTGGTATGCCTGTTGAACGAAAGACAGTACGAAGATATAAAAGAGAAAAATGCGGTTGAGCGTGCCTATGGAACGCCGATGTTTAAAACGAATATAAAAGAGAGACAGGACGAGACCAGTTTGGGATGCATGTGCGTCGACGCCTGCCTGTTATGTACTGGTAAAAGTAGCCGATGGTACACCGTGCACCGGGGCGAAGCCCCAAACGCCCGAATAGCCTGAGAGAGAAAGAGAGAGGGCGAGAGAGCGAGATGAAGGAAGACGAGTCGCGAAAGAAAGACGACGGTTTTCGCTTTCTCGCCCGCTTCCACACCGCTCTTATATTTGCCGTATAAGGCCACATCGCACAATGCCAATGAGGCCTGGCGCAATGCTATCGCGCACGCCCGCAACCATTCCATTCCCTTGCTGTAGATATGTACGTGAGAATACTCCTCCCTCGTGTCTTCTTACACACACAGCATCCCTCGCGGATTTGGGTATTGAGCATGGCAATTAAGGATGTTTATCCAAAATCGCGAGTACTTGAAAAAAATTGATTTTTTTAACACTGATAGATGAAGATATTTCCTTCACTTTGATACAAACTTGATACAAATTTCAATCCACCAAGCCATGTTCATTATTTAGAAATGAAATAGACAAAATGCAGCAAATGCATGCGCTAACGTGCGCTTATGTGGGATAGAATCATTCAAATATTTCCTCTTTTTGCCCGGCTACCCCAGATTTTTCTCTGGCCATTGGATTCAGTATGATTTTACACATTACCTTCTATTTTTATTTCTATTTTTAGAGTCTTCTAGTAGGTGAATTATCAATTTGAACATAAATTTCATAAGATCCCGTTCATAAAGAAAACCTTGTTCATTCATTTCTGCCGAGACTATTGAGATTAAGGATGTTTATCCAAAATCGCAAGTACTTAAAAAAAATTGATTTTTTTTAAACTGAGAGATGAAGATATTCCCTTCACTTTGATATAAATTTCAATCCACCAACCTATTTTCATTATTTAGAAGTGAAATAGACAAAATGCAGCAAATGCATGCGCTAACGTGCGCTTATGGGGATAGAATCATTCAAATATTTCCTCTTTTTGCCCGGCTACCCCAGATTTTTCTCTGGCCACTGGATTCAGTATGATTTTACACATTACCTTCTATTTTTATTTCTATTTTTAGAGTCTTCTAGTAGGCGCATTATCAATTCGAACATAAATTTCATAAGACCCCGCGTATAAGGAAAAATTGGTTTATTCATTTCTGGCGAGACTATTGCGATTAATTTTTTTTAACGATAGAACAGTTAGTTTTATATGTTCTGCTGTCAGCCGGAAAAATTCCAGAATTTTCCTTGACCAGTAAAAAACACATTTACCGACAATTTACCGACACTGACTGAACATCCTTAAGGGAGACTACTAGGAGTTAAAAGTCGCGGGCTATTCGAGTGAGATTTCTCGTGCATTGAAGATCGCCTATATCTGTCTAAAAACGAATAATTGGTGCAAAATTAATTAATTAACAAAATTAATTGAACATGGATCATATGTAAAACGTTAAAAATTCAATTTTTGAGCTACAGAAGCTTTTTTCAAAATTTTTGAAAAGATGTGTACAATAACAATTACGAATTATTTATTTTGGTATTCCACTCCTACACACCTACCTTCGTTTTGTTTAATATAAAAAGTTGCGTCATTTTTGCAAAATCCGCAGAAAAATTCTCCTCAAAATATCTAAATTATATTCTCGATTCTTCCAGAAACATTTTGCGAGCTACTTCACATGAATAGTGCAATTTTTTTATTAAAGAAATTTCAAAATCCTCGGTGTCTGCGGGGCAAACGAACAATAAACAATTAATTTTTTTGCACTAATTATTAGTTTTTAGATACACATAATCCATCTTCAATACATGAGAAATTTTATTCCAATAGCCCGCGACTTTCAAAGCTCACAGTACCCTCCGCTTGAGCTGATTGCCCTCAACTCAATTTTATTTCATTCTATTTTATTTTTCTCTTTGCCTTTTCATTTTTACCAATGAAATACTGCACACTTGGTATGCATGGAATGCTCGATGTATGTGCATATTTGCACAGCCAAGTCAATTGCACTACGTGATCCAGAGGATCAATTAGGTAAAACGTCAACAGCAATCATATCACTCCCTAATATACATTTATTTGCTCAACGCCTTTTTACGACGAATTCGCTCCCAAGGAAATTGAACAGAGAGGAGGAATTTCTATGCCTCAAACGCCCACTCGTGGGGCATTGTACGTGGAATCTTGAATCGTGGAAGAACCTATACCTTGCAATTTCAAACGCCTGTATAAGTACGTAGGAAACTACCAGTTGGAGATCCACATGCAATCTCGACTCGACAAATCGACGGTTCAATTCGAGGACAAACGTGTGCTGAATTCGTGTCCCAACTGCATTAAATTTCCCCTCATGCATTTACATTCTCTCGATTTTCGGGCTAATTCATTGAATCAAACGTTCTATCATAATCTGCCATCAGCATGAATTAGTATCTGTCTCTCGTCGCACATTTATTCGTCATGTTTTTGTCGTTTTTCCCTCCCATCTTTTGATACAAAGAAAATGGTTCATTAATGACCGATGGTATCAGCGATTTGATTCGAAACGTGCAATGAAATATACGCGTTGCATACAGAGTGTGCATTTTCCTCTGGCTCTCCTCTACGCTGCATACTCACACGAGTGATTAATATATAAATGAGGATAATGTGAGATACATTTATTCCAACGCCGCAACTGTTGAATGTCTCATTGTTGCCTGCAATGTTTTTTTTTTGTAATAAAAAATTACGCTCTGCGCGGGTATATACTACTCCATGGGGCTTGATGTGTGTCAATTGTAGTTAACATAATTGGAGAAATATGTATTCATCCATCCGACGAAATTTCAAAAGTTCACTTTTCGTCACAGCGTGATGAAATAGTATATTTCGATACAAGTGCGGAAAAGTGTTTTTTGGCTCGTGGGGGGTTTATAGCACGAGCCGAAGGCGAGTGATGTGATCCTACGAGCCGGAAAACACTTTTCCCACGAGTATCGAACGATTTTTTTCATCACAATGCGTGGGAAAGGGATTTTTAGGCAAAAGTTCACTTTTCGTCACAGCGTGATGAAAATGTAATGACACAATGCGCCGAACAGATTGGCTTCAAAAAACGTTCCACTGGATTTTTTCCAATAGAAAAAAAATTCTTCACCGTCGTAAATGAATCCCTTTTTTATACATTTGTAGTGGCTGAAAGCAGTCTTAAAGTGTTGGTAGAAATGTTAAACTGGGTCGCCACTGCCGGTTTGCTATTTTTGATGCATTCAGGTGTTCCCCATGAAAGATAAAGATAATATTATTTATGCGGCCACAGTACAGTTGATAGTTTACGAAGATCGAACGCGTTGAAAAAGTTTTGCACGCGATATCTTCAGTATTCTCTTGTTGTGTTATAGAATAGAGCACACTGGCTTTATCCGGCAGTGAGACTCTATCAGTCGAGACTCAGTTGCCGGGGGCATTCACATTTTGATGGTTTATACTCGAAACCTGAGCTTCTTTCCACCCCTCCCCAATGTTTTGCATTTATGTGTATTATGACGCCCAATGACGATACGCAGAGTAGACACAATTACGCGGTATATAGCAGCCGCTGGATTCTAAATAAATACGGATTAATCATCGGTGTAATGGAGTCACGCAAACATGTGATTTCATCGTAACATCTCGAATAACTGTATGCATATGAATTAACAAGTGTTCATCCATCAATATCGTATTTCTGTACACCTGCATCGCAATCTTAAAGCACTTCCGCAGTAACTATACTTGGGGAAAATTTCGAAATGGTATAATGACGCAATATTTGGGTCATATGTTGTTGACCACATTGAAAAGATATTCCCAAAATTTCAAGTCCCTGGTCCACCCCATTTTTGAGATATGCATCGCCAAACATTCAATTTTTGTGTTTTTTCCATTTTTGACGATGTATATCTCGAAAATGGGGTGGACAAGGTACTTGAAATTTTGGGAATATCTTTTCAATGTGGTCAACAACATATGACCCAAATATTGCGTCATTATACCATTTCGAAATTTTCACCAAGTATATTTACTGCGGAAGTTCCTTAACTGAAGAATTTTAATGCTCGTTTGAACAAGAAGAAGAAGAAGAAGAAGAAGAAGAAGAAAGAGCAGAAGCAGAAGAAAGGTCGAAGGTTGAAAAGCAAATAGACCCAACGAAGCAAAGAGTGAGGGTTTTAGCGCGTGTCGTTACCACGACAACCTGGCCAAGTTCCTCTTTTGCTCTGTGACCTGTCTCTCGTGTATGCATTATACTGCACAGCATGTATTTAGCTTTGGTTTATTTTTACAACTGCGGAAAAGGGTATTTTTATATTACCCACCGAGCCGCGGAATTTGATCACTCATACGCCATCTCTTTTTCTCTNAAAAAAAAAAAAAAAAAAAAAAAAAAAAAAAAAAAAAAAAAAAAAAAAAAAAATCTTTCATTTGACAAAATTGTACCTCTTTGTCCAGTGAGTACAGATGCTCCCACTTGTACTGCCTCACTTTCCGTTTCTTCGAGAGTATACTTGTAGCCAAGTGGTACCACTTGTGGCTAATTGATTGTAATCGATATTGAAAGAGAATGGATACAGAAAAAAAGAGAAAGAAACTAATGCCAACGACCACACAATGTACAATCAGCCGGTCGCCTCTTTTTTCATCGCTTTAAAAAGTATAATTATTTGTGCGAACTGGAGATGCGAGGTGACGTCACGAATGAAAAACCGTCAGGTCACGAAAATATGGCCGTCATTGACAGTTATAAATCATCGATTACAGTGGGAGTTTCACAAAATTAATAACAATAGGAAATAATATAATCTCAGCAAGAATAAACGCTCATATGCATGTTTACTCAGCTCACAGTGCAATCAGAGGATCAGAATGGGTGTACTTAAGTACAGACTATATAAGGTCATACAAAAATTCAACAAATCTATTCGGTCAAAGCGAAGGCTCGCGGATTACAGTTCTCGATACTAAAATAAAAGATTGCTTTAATTGCCCTGATATCCCTGAGTCCCAAAAGTTTTGTGATCGGGGGTTTTTNTTTTTTTTTTTTTTTTTTTTTTTTTTTTCTTATAAACATGTTGTCTCAGGAGGTCGTAGAAAGGGCAATCCAACAAGAAATGCTCAACAGTATCAAATTCTGAACTCCGGTAAGTAGGACAGAGGCTAACAGGGTCGAAACGGTAATTTTGAAAACGGTCTGATAAAATATTGTCATTAAGAAATTATCTATATAGATGCGACATGACGGCCATTTTTTCCGTGTCACAAAATTTTGTCATGTTTCGTCACCTGATTATCCATCAGTTAATTAACTACTTCGGGATGACATGGGGTTACAGTTTCGCCAACTTTCAGATAAAATCAGAAAAGAAAATTTGGACATCTGAAATGGCGCCACCACTCAGGTGCGATATCATTCGTTCATCGATATTTATTTGTGGATCGGTAATATGACGTGTCAGTGAACGGTCACATGACCGTCATCTGACAAGTCACGAAATATGCTCGCATCTCTATTGCGAGCAGCTTCCGCCAGGGAAAATTAGTCGTTCTTGCGCACGTGGCGTGGAAATGAATGTTAATTGAGCGAAATGAGGCCAGAGTTGGTAAAATATTGTCGGCTGTTGTCACGTAAATTTGAATAAAGCCAGCGAAAACATTTTTCTATAATTTTTTTTACAATAATTATTGTTCCTTCAGCTTTCATGGTGATTTAAATTTCAGAGACGGTGACAACACTGATCCGTCAATCGGAAAACAAGACGCTCACTCTGTTCGAGCAGGTCTACCGTTCGATGTCACTGCTCAGCAGGCCATCAATCAAAGCACTTTACCAAGCAATGATCGACTACGTCTCGCCCAGCAACACTCCAGACACCCTCCAACAGCCACTCAGCCGTGAAATGCTTCAGAAACGTTTCACCGAGTTCTTCACTCGTCTCTTTCCAATAGCCTATCATCGTGCTGTTAATCCACATCAGCAAGACTTTACTGATAAATTCAAAAGTTGTCTCTACGATGCTATTGACGCGATCCAGCCGTTTGGGGATATTCCAAAACAGATATCGCGCTCAATGAGCAAGAGTTTAGAAGCCACTCGTGTGCTTGTTCAAGCGTTAACATTGGGGAAAACGGTGTTGGATAAAACAGATACCGTGCTGTTTTATGGCACTAGTCCGCAGCAAGCTGCATGCTATGAGGCACTGCTCAGGATGACATACTGTTCAAAGTGCTCGGGACACGGGTCAACAGTTCGTCCGTGCAGTGGTCTGTGCACAAACGTCATGAGGTAAAGAGGAAAATATTCCGCATTATATTCCAAAGGCTTAGCCTATTTACTAAAGATGAAAGAAACGGGGAGTTGTTTACAGGTGAAGTGACATGATTTTTTTTTTTATTTAAAGTGACATGATTTAGTAGGAATCACTTTGCTCGAACCTGAGAGATTTCATAGTTTCCTTCTCCTACATCGGGAGACGGTTATTAACTCATGCGTACCATTAGTTAATTATCTTTTTTTTTATTTCGCTTTTTTTTGCTCGAATTCGAGAGTTTTGTAAATATCCCCGATATTTTCAAATTCTTCAAATGCCAAAAAAATTTTCTCCGTCATATTTTTCATTTTTTCATGTGTGAAGTTGATCTTTATATCAAAACATATCTAAATTGCTTAATTGTTGATCATGAGAAAAAAAATAGTATTTCTAAATTTATTTAATTCACAAATTATTCTTCACTTCCCAAATTTTCATACGTAAATTCTAAACTCTACAAAATTCATGAAGATTCTTCGGTTTCCCAAGTAATTCGAGAAAAATCTTTGAAGATCTACGGTTATCTGGAAAACAGTGAAATTTTCCGAAGAATTCAAGAAATTTTTTCAGTTCTCTAGGAAATCAATTCATAACTCTCCCCTCATTTTTCAACAGTTACAGATTTCAATCAGATTATTTTAAAAAGCAAAAAAAAAATTAATCGCAGATTAAAAATAATTCATTGATGTTTCACTCTTTATTCTCTTAATTCTCTTCAAGTCGTTATCAATATTTATAAAACATCTATGAGTATGTGAAGTTTAATAAATTCGATTTCTTCATTTTCACAACGAAAATAATAATAAAAAAAAAGAAAAATGAATCAATAAATAATGTTCAAAGGGGTTGCTTGATGGAACCAGCGTCTCAATTGGATCTGGCCTGGTCTGGTTACGTAGAAACTGTCGAGAGACTCGTTGTTGCTGTTGATGGTAGAACAGATCCACTTGGTTTGAATGCCGAGAGAGCAGTCAGACAGTTGGATACTCGAATTTCTGATGCCATAATGCACGCTATGGAGAATGGTCCTACGCTCGAGGAGAAGGTGAGCCCACTCAAGTGGTCGTTTTATCTCTATCTCACACTCAATTCCACTATATGTATTACGGTTATTCGTTTTCTGCAGTACATGTGGGCACAAAACGAGGTGAACTTTAATTTCATTTTTTTTTTTCAATTCCACCCCTTTCGTTCATGAATGCCAGACAGCCTCTGTCTGCCCGGCTGTTTGGGCGGCCCGGACAAATTCAACTCTAGACAAACTCGATGAATTAATTTCTACACGCAATGGAAACAACATTCGCGACTTTTAATTAGGGGGCAAAATGAAACAGTCCAAAAATGACTGTTTGACGCAATTAAAGTAAAAAAAAATTTTGTTTCATTTTTTTTCATCAACTTTTCTTTATTATTGGCAGCACTGATGAGAATAATAATTTTCTATTCGTCTTATAGTTCAATTGATTATAATTCAGTAGTTTAAGTCGACTCAACTTCGGGTTCAGTTTTTGTTGAATAATTCGGAATTTTAGAAAGAGCGAAATTTTGGTAAAATCTTTTTCGATAGTCTTCACTCTTCTTTACAAAAAAGATTTTTAGGAAAATTTTGCTAACTCCTTTAGAATTTGAGATATTCATCGAGAACTGGGGCTAGAATGGAATTGACTTGAACCGTTTGACCACTTCACTACTAAATTCAGTTGATTAGATTAGGCCGATTACACTTTTCTTTTTTCATTCGATTGAAATTCAGCATCACATTTTCCTTTTTCCCCCTCTGGGTCTTCCTCTGGACTTTGGATTTTGCTCTTTCATTTTTTTTTCAATTAATCCATTGACAAAACTTCTCCCGTCAAAACTTCTCAATAATTCCTCATTCTGCTGAATGGAAAATGATTATTTTCATTAGTACTCGCAAGAATAAAAAACAATTGATAAACAAAAGTTAATAAAAAAAAAAATTTAACAAAGAGAAATGTTTTGACGTTAAACAGTCATTTTTCGACTGTTTCATTTTGCCCCACTTACTCCTAGAAATTGATCAATTATAAAAAATTGAGCATGATCACGCGACTGGATAACCAGAAGCTCAGTTGCATTGCAAGTGTAAGTGCAGTGAATGAGAAAAAAACGAGTAAATGAGAGATCAAGTCCAATCAAAATGGAGAAGAAAATCAACCAAAAGGAGGAGAGATTGTGAAAAAAAACGTGTTCTCCGATGGAGACTTTTTTTTTCTCCTTTTCCCTTCTCTTTATCTCCCTGTCTTTCACATACACATATACACTGAGCTTTGAGATCTGCTTGTTCGGATCCACGCCGAACTCGTTCGGCGAAGTAGGCGCCGGTTCGGCTCTTAATTAAAAGTTTCACACGGGTAGTCCCGTGTGAACGCCAACACGAATCCAACGAATAGAGCTGAAGACCATATGACTATATATGTCTTGTGTTGTGTCTAGGTGTTTTTCAACTGTTAAGGACGTTTAGCCGGTGTCGGTAAATTGTCGGTAAATGTGTTTTTTTTCGTGATCGAGGAAAATTCTGTAATTTTTTCGGTTGACAGCAAAACATATGAAATGAACTTTTCTGACGTTAAAAAAAATTAATCGCAATAGTCTCGGCAAAAAGGAATAAACTGATTTTTCCTTTTACACGGGATCTTACGACATTTATGTTCAAATTAATAATTCACCTACTAGAAGACTCTAAAAATAGAAATAAAAATAGAAGGTAATGTGTAAAATCATACTGAATGCAATGGCGAGAGAAAAATCTGGGGTAGCCGGGCAAAAAGAGGAAATATTTGAATGATTCTATCCCACATAAGCGCATGTTAGCGCATGCATTTGCTGCATTTTGTCTATTTCATTTCTAAATAATGAAAATGGGTTGGTGGATTGAAATTTGTATCAAAGTGAAGGGAATATCCTCTCTCAGTTTTTAAAAAATCAATTTCTTTTAAGTACTTGCGATTTTGGATAAACATCCTTAATCTCAATAGTCTCGGCAGAAATGAATGAACAAGGTTTTCTTTATGAACGGGATCTTATGAAATTTATGTTCAAATTGATAATTCACCTACTAGAAGACTCTAAAAATAGAAATAAAAATAGAAGGTAATGTGTAAAATCATACTGAATGCAATGGCGAGAGAAAAATCTGGGGTAGCCGGGCAAAAAGAGGAAATATTTGAATGATTCTATCCCACATAAGCGCATGTTAGCGCATGCATTTGCTGCATTTTGTCTATTTCATTTCTAAATAATGAAAATGAGTTGGTGGATTGAAATTTGTATCAAAGTGAAGGGAATATCTTCCTCTCTCAGTTTAAAAAAAATCAATTTTTTCTAAGTACTTGCGATTTTGGATAAACATCCTTAATTGCAATAGTCTCGGCAGAAATGAATGAACAAGATTTTCTTTATGAACGGGATCTTATGAAATTTATGTTCAAATTGATAATTCACCTACTAGAAGACTCTAAAAATAGAAAAAAAATAGAAGGTAATGTGTAAAATCATACTGAATCCAATGGCGAGAGAAAAATCTGGGGTAGCCGGCCAAAAAGAGGAAATATTTGAATGATTCTATCCCACATAAGCGCACGTTAGCGCATGCATTTGCTGCATTTTGTCTATTTCATTTCTAAATAATGAAAATAGGTTGGTGGATTGAAATTTGTATCAAAGTGAAGGGAATATCTTCCTCTCTCAGTTTTAAAAAAATCAATTTTTTTTAAGTACTTGCGATTTTGGATAAACATCCTTAATCTCAATAGTCTCGGCAGAAATGAATGAACAAGGTTTTCTTTATGAACGGGATCTTATGAAATTTATGTTCAAATTGATAATTCACCTACTAGAAGACTCTAAAAATAGAAATAAAAATAGAAGGTAATGTGTAAAATCATACTGAATCCAATGGCCAGAGAAAAATCTGGGATAGCCGGGCAAAAAGAGGAAATATTTGAATGATTCTATCCCACATAAGCGCACGTTAGCGCATGCATTTGCTGCATTTTGTCTATTTCATTTCTAAATAATGAAAATGGGTTGGTGGATTGAAATTTGTATCAAAGTGAAGGGAATATCCTCTCTCAGTTTTTAAAAAATCAATTTTTTTTAAGTACTTGCGATTTTGGATAAACATCCTTAATCTCAATAGTCTCGGCAGAAATGAATGAACAAGGTTTTCTTTATGAACGGGATCTTATGAAATTTATGTTCAAATTGATAATTCACCTACTAGAAGACTCTAAAAATAGAAAAAAAATAGAAGGTAATGTGTAAAATCATACTGAATCCAATGGCGAGAGAAAAATCTGGGGTAGCCGGCCAAAAAGAGGAAATATTTGAATGATTCTATCCCACATAAGCGCACGTTAGCGCATGCATTTGCTGCATTTTGTCTATTTCATTTCTAAATAATGAAAATGGGTTGGTGGATTGAAATTTGTATCAAAGTGAAGGGAATATCCTCTCTCAGTTTTTAAAAAATCAATTTTTTTTAAGTACTTGCGATTTTGGATAAACATCCTTAATCTCAATAGTCTCGGCAGAAATGAATGAACAAGGTTTTCTTTATGAACGGGATCTTATGAAATTTATGTTCAAATTGATAATTCACCTACTAGAAGACTCTAAAAATAGAAAAAAATAGAAGGTAATGTGTAAAATCATACTTAATCCAACGGCCAGAGAAAAACTTGACGTAATAGTTCACTCCGTCTGCAGTAGTCAATAATTTTATCTCCCAACTGAATCGACTGTGTGTCAAAGCGAGTCTTTCATAATTTCCAATCAATATGGTAGGTGTTATGTAGATGATGTTCAGTCATGTTCCCAATGACGCTAAAAAGAAACCGAAATGAGTACAGTTGAGGGGGCGATGAGAAGAATGCGAGAATGTTGTTCATTTCTCTTTATATTCTTTCCTCTTGTGAGGTACTACCTGTATAGAGGAATGCTCGTCGCCAAGGGGGGTCGGGCTCCCACGATCTGCCGGGGTACCCAATTCCACTAATAATTTGACGGCCACAGCGATACTGATGGAGCGCCAGTAAAGCCACAAAACTGCCAACACTCTCACCCTCTTATATTCCTTATAATTTTTGTTTCTCTCCCCGTTTCCCTTCAAACACAACATCTCTACAATGTATATGCATAAGAATGAAAAGAAAAAAAAACATAATGTTGGCGCAGAGAGAGAAAAGTGTGCGAAGAAGAATGAACGACCGAGTCCTTATGATTCCACTGGTCCCTGTAGGCGTAGGCGCATTCTGCGTACATTACGTGTCTGCATTCCGCGTGGCCTTTGGCCTTACTTGGCATCTTCTGAGGCTGGTGAACCGCCCCGAAAACCGTATCCCAGGGGATTGTTAATAGGATATCTCAGTGTGGTCCAGTTGGCTCTTTACAGTCAATCGACCAATAAAAAAAAAAAAAAAAAAAAAAAAAAAAAAAAAAAAAAAAAAAAAAAAAAAAAAAAAAAAAAAAAAAAAAAAAAAAAAAAAAAAAAAAAAAAAAAAAAAAAAAAAAAAAAAAAAAAAAAAAAAAAAAAAAAAAAAAAAAAAAAAAAAAAAAAAAAAAAAAAAAAAAAAAAAAAAAAAAAAAAAAAAAAAAAAAAAAAAAAAAAAAAAAAAAAAAAAAAAAAAAAAAAAAAAAAAAAAAAAAAAAAAAAAAAAAAAAAAAAAAAAAAAAAAAAAAAAAAAAAAAAAAAAAAAAAAAAAAAAAAAAAAAAAAAAAAAAAAAAAAAAAAAAAAAAAAAAAAAAAAAAAAAAAAAAAAAAAAAAAAAAAAAAAAAAAAAAAAAAAAAAAAAAAAAAAAAAAAAAAAAAAAAAAAAAAAAAAAAAAAAAAAAAAAAAAAAAAAAAAAAAAAAAAAAAAAAAAAAAAAA
The DNA here is from genome assembly GCF_001412515.2 of Diachasma alloeum. Lineage (NCBI taxonomy): Eukaryota > Metazoa > Arthropoda > Insecta > Hymenoptera > Braconidae > Diachasma > Diachasma alloeum. The sequence continues at coordinate 1,467,014 of NW_021680352.1, forward strand.
AAAAAAAAAAAAAAAAAAAAAAAAAAAAAAAAAAAAAAAAAAAAAAAAAAAAAAAAAAAAAAAAAAAAAAAAAAAAAAAAAAAAAAAAAAAAAAAAAAAAAAAAAAAAAAAAAAAAAAAAAAAAAAAAAAAAAAAAAAAAAAAAAAAAAAAAAAAAAAAAAAAAAAAAAAAAAAAAAAAAAAAAAAAAAAAAAAAAAAAAAAAAAAAAAAAAAAAAAAAAAAAAAAAAAAAAAAAAAAAAAAAAAAAAAAAAAAAAAAAAAAAAAAAAAAAAAAAAAAAAAAAAAAAAAAAAAAAAAAAAAAAAAAAAAAAAAAAAAAAAAAAAAAAAAAAAAAAAAAAAAAAAAAAAAAAAAAAAAAAAAAAAAAAAAAAAAAAAAAAAAAAAAAAAAAAAAAAAAAAAAAAAAAAAAAAAAAAAAAAAAAAAAAAAAAAAAAAAAAAAAAAAAAAAAAAAAAAAAAAAAAAAAAAAAGTTCATCCGTTTGCTTCAAAGTCGCCTCTCCCTCCCTCCCCCGGTGCCCTTAACCCTCATTATTATTCGTCGCGGCAGGTTTGTACTAGACCTCATACCTCTTGGTCGCACGCGGCGTCCTTTCCACTACACCGCCAACTTGTTTATTCGTCTCACTTCAACCTGGTATGTTTCCCACTCCCTCCACTAGCCACCTTCCACTCCAATTCTCGTGTCGTGTAGTGTCTTACTCATTATTATTCTTTGCAAACCCTTCAAAGCCTCCCCTCCCTCATATATATATAGTATTATCCTGTATATAGGCAGGAGGAGGCATGGGGACACGGCTACGGCACTACCATGGGGCGCCCCTTTTCATGTGTCCTTCTCTCCTTCTGTCTTCTTTTATTCCGGATTCCTTCCTTCCTCTCGTTTATGCTCTTTTTCAATGTTGATTTCTTTTTTTTTTCTCCTTTATACTTTCTTTTTGTCTTGTTTGAGTGCCTCCACTGTGGGAGAATCGATTTCCTTTGGCCCCCTCGTTAGGTCGGAGTTTGCATGAAATTCCGACCTCCGCCAGAAAGCCTTGTAGATTGATTTCTAATTATTGCAATTGTCATTAATTTATCAATTATTTTTTCGTGACAACAATAGCAAATGTCGAATTTGTCGTAACGATACGTTGAAAATATACATTCCTGTGCTAGGACTTGATGTATGTAGCTGAGGTAATAGTTGGTGAATAGGGAGAAGAGAGAATAGTGAAGAGGTAGTTGAGTATCCTCGATGCTCCTCTCAACAACCGATACTAGAGTGAATCCCATTATCTGTGCAACTCGATCCTCCACTTACAATTGTGTCATGTATGTCTATACTTTGTTGGCTGTAGAGATGCGAGGCGACGTCACGAATGAAAAACCGTCAGGTCACAAAAATATGACCGTCGTGTGACCGTCATTGACAGTCATGCCTTCTCTTGTCAATAAAACGGTCAGATAAAATTTTGTCATTGAGAAATTATCGATATATGCGATATGACGATCGTTTTTTTTCCCTGTCACAAAATTTTGTCATGTTTTGCCATGTTCCGTCACGCGATTGTCCATCAGTTCATTTGTTCAGAGAGAGGAAGGGGCTATTCAATGGAAAGAGTAAATTTATCAAAGCCAATTAAAGAATAAATGATGAATGGGGGATTATGGGGGGCATTTAGGGGAAAAGTCCTTATGGGTCCTTATCGATAGTGGCGCCATCTGCCGGAATTCTCGGACATTCTAGAATTCTAAGAATAAATGATGATTCTAGAATTAAAGAATTAATTATGAGGAATCAATGTCGTCGCCATTTTCTAATTACTTCGGGGCGACATGGGGTTACAGTTTCGTCAACTTTCAGGTAAAATCAGAAAAGAAAATTTGGACATCTGAAGTGGCGCCACCACTCAGTTGCGATATGATCGTCATAAAGCAAGTCGGTCATATTTTTGTCATGCAACAGTAATTGGTCGTTCGTGGATCGGTAATGTGATATGTCTCATCTCTTCTTCTCTACTTTATTTACCACTACCACCACCACCTCCGCAAATAACAGTATCGTGAAATAATATGGAGAGCAACTCTCGTCGAACAAACTTTGATGCTTGACAACTTTTGTCCATCGTCGTATGTGGATGTAAAAAGTATAAGAAAACAGTTGTTACGCATTTTGTGCCAGGACGAGGGGACAACCGAGAGAGTTTAACGTTTTTCGCGTTCAATCAGAGTATAGATATATATATATACAAACTTGGGGAACATGAACAAGCGAAACAGCAATCCAAGTACTTTCACCCCACACGGCTGTTCGATAAATTTATCCCAGGGAATTCTTTCATCCTTTTTTGCCCCTTCTATTTCTGCTTCGAATAGTTGTTTCCTATACGTGTTTCTATTGGATGGATCCAATTATAGGAGAGGAAGAAAAAACATCGATGAAAGGGTTGATGAGATTTTTTCTCAACCTTATAAAGTCATTGGTTTTTCATTGGCAGTCTACTGCAGCCAATTCTTCAATTTCTATGATTAAATAAAATATTTATTTATTTATTTTTATTTTGGTTACGTGCCTGGGTGAGTTAACAATAATCGACACTCACATTGCTCGGGGGGGGAAGGGGGTGTAGTAATTTTTTCTCTCAGTGTAAACGTTTGCCATTCTTAATTGTACAATTATACGAGTCAAGGCGATGGGACATCGAATAAAGGAAAATATAAATGATAGATGGAAAAGGATGGAATAATAGCAGCTTAAAAAGACTGGGAGGGGTCCGATTCACCTAGGTTGGCTATTGCTTGCTCACTTGTGGTTTCGGTGATATTGAGTGTTGGTGTCTTATCTCGTCGCCTCTTTCTCACCCACCTAAAGTAGAATTTGCAGTGTCCTCCATTTGCAGGCCACTAGAAATGGCCTTATTCTTTGGCTCAGCTCCAGCCACTTTACGCCCACACGGTCGATATAATCATTTCAACCATCGGTTTTCGCTACTCTAGATTCTCTTCCCTTATACTAAATAACTTGCTCGATGCGTCTTCATGTATCTCTATTGGATCACCAGGAATTTCCAGAAGAATTTCGTTGACGTGTGACATTATTTCAAAACATTTATGCGCGCAATTTCTTTTTTCATCTCGGATGATATTTTTTGGAAGATTGGCAAGCTGCCGATCTGCATGATGAATCAATGACCCGACTCATTTTTCAGTGCTTGAAAATTCATTCACGCGAGATTAGCTCAACCCGGGCCCATTTTCAAAGGGAGCTCAAAGATGATCGTTGGCTGGTTTTAGATCCATGTCGAACCTCACTGACTCATCCCCGCTTAACTGTTCTTCCTCCTCCCTCCACTCAACTCACTTAGCGTCCCCACAACCCCCATCACTTACGTAAAATTCTTCTTATACCACAAACGTAAAATTCTTCGCTCCAGTTTTGAACGTAAGGATTAAGGATGTTCAGTCATTTTCACCAAATCTTATTTTTCCATGTTCAAGGAAAATTCTGTCATTTTTTTGGCTGATAGCAGAACGTATAAAACTGACTTCTTTGATGTCAAAAAAAATTAATCGCAATAGTCTCGCCGGAAATAAATAAACAAATTTTTTCTTGTACACAGGCTCTTACGGGATTTATGTTGAAATTTATAATTCACCTACTATAAGACTCTAAAAATAGAAATAAAAATAGAAGGTGATGCAAAACTATATTGAATCGAATGGCCAGAAGAAAATCAGTAGCGAAGCGGTAACTTTTGGCCAGTTTTTGATGAATATCTCGGAATCTAAGAGAGATAGCAAAATTTTTCTCATGACCTTTTTTATAACCCTCAATTGGCTCTACAAAAAAGGTCATGACAAAAAATTTTCTATCTCTCTTACATTTCGAGATATTCGTCAAAAACCGGGCAACAGTCAAAATCGATTAAACCCGGTTTACTGTTCCGGCACAGAATTTGGGGTGCCCGCGCAAAAAGAAGAAATACTTGAATATTTCGAAATATTTATAAATAATAAACGTGGGTGGGTGGATTCAAATTTTTATCAAGATAAAGGGAATGACTTCATCTCCCAGTTGAAAAAAAATTAATTTTTTTAAATACTTGCGATTTCCTTAAGAGATGATAACACAAGATTTAATAATTTCCATTTGCGGACAAATGACATTCAAATGAGTAAACCTCTGAGAGCCCAACGGATGAAAAATCGTTGGCTAATTAATGAGATTGGAAAAAAAATTTACGAAAGAAATAAACGTGTGTGTGTGTGCGCCGAGATGAGTTAGTATAGCTGTACAGTGGAGGCTAATGGTTGTCGTTGGCACGCGAGGGCGGTAACTCGAGTGGGAGGAGGTGGATGAAAGAGGACGAGTGGAAAAGCAACAAGAAAAATAAAGTGGAGCCCCCCCCCCTCCCCTCCTCTTCATAAAAGGGAGGCCAGAGGCGAACCTGTTATACCTGAACGAACTCGCACGCATCGAGCTCAAGCCTGCTCTCTCACTGCTGCTCCATCCCTCTCTTCATGCTTAATTTTTCATCCCCAAAAATTTTGCACGTGGATACGTCCATGTTCTCATTATGGGGGGGTATTTAGGGAAAAAATCCTTATGGGTCCTTATCGAGAGTGGCGCCATCTACCGGAATTCTAGAACCTTCTAGAATTCTCTAGAAAATTCTCCAGTTTTCTTTAGAAATAAATCACAATTTTAATGAATGAAGTATGTTGAACGTTTGTTTAGGGATTTTGGTAATACATAACAATTCAATCGTATCGTGATTATAAAAAACGTTTTATCATGACGAGATGATGCAAAATCCCGAATTTTTTAAATATATCTATATAAATATATACAATGAAAAACTATGACATTCAGTGAAGGAAAGGGAAGACCCAGTGATAGGCATATCAATCAATCATAATTACCATTAAATTGTGAAGCTGTCAATTTTTAACATAAATCTAAAAATTAATTAATTAAATCTAAAAATTAATTTATAAATTAAATTAAATCATCAATTTGTACATTTAAATTTCGAAATATTCTATCAACCAATAATTTAAGTAGGAAGATTGACGGTTATTTGAATAATCGAAAATCAAGTACCTAAAGTTAGAATTGGCTTGGTAACTAAAAAATTACAATTTCAATATTACCAAATATTCTATTCACCATCAATCGAAAAATATAGCTAATAAATTCTACAATATTTGAAATTTGTTGAATACAGTTAAACTTTGAACAATATAACGAGATAATCCTTTTTAACCCTCCAGTGGTCGCACCTCTCCACCAAACATATCTGGTCGCGGGATGAGAAAAAAAAAGTTCCAAAAAAATGATGTATTTATGATTAAACGAGTAACTTTGAACGTCCAACTAACAACTAATATCAGCATAAAACGAGAAAAGTGAAAACATTATTCAAAAATTGATTTCCATTCGGTGCGAAAATTTGACATTTAGAGGTTAAACACAGATTTTGACCGACTCGAATTTTTAAGGAATTTTAAATTTTGATCGGTGCAAAGATGCGCAGAACAAAAATTGTTTAAATGTTTGACATGGTGGAATGTAGGAATTCCAATTTTTTCAGATTTTTTCTCAACAACGTTTCAGCGTAAAAAATAAAAATCGAGACAGACCGGCGCTCGTGCCATGGCGCGCCCGATCGAGGGTTAATATTGCCAAAATCTAATATTATTGCCTATCCCTGTTGTACAGTTGTACCAAAGATACAGCCCCCCCCCAGATTTTTTTCTAAATTTATTGATCATCTATCCCAATGGATCGCGGCGCAAGGAGTGAATAGCTCGAGGGCCCGCAGTATTACTGTACCCCAACGCGTCATAAATTGCTGCAACATTTGTACCTTGCCCAGAAAAAACACAATGGCGAGACTGAAACAAAGATAAATGGAAAGAGTGTGAACGAGAGGGATATTCAAAGTTGAATTTTAAAATAACTGAATGAAGAAACTAAACGAGAAAGGGCGGCGGGGCGGGGAGGAGGAGGGGTTCGAGCCTCAGAGAAGAATGGAGCAAGCAAGGTGGAATGATTGCTGTTGCCATGTGACTCTCTGTTAGTACTTGTATTATGCGGCTGCAGGTTTCCCGGACAGGTAACGATCGTTTTTTTCCCCTTTCATCTCTCTCTCTCTCTCTCTCTCTCTCTCTCTTACTTTCTGTCTTTCATTTCTCGAGTAGTCTTTTTATTTCTCCTTCCTCCTCTACTTGACATTTTTTTTTCTGCCTCATGACGCACGAATTGTCGTCACAACAATCTGCTCGTAGAAAAAGAAGAGGAATAAGTTGAGAGTTGTGTAGAATTGTTGCGCATTATCCTCGTGAAATATCGTTCCCCTATTTATTGTCCAGAGGATTGCTCGGATTTTCGAGGATTGGTTATTATTCCCTCAGCCACAAATATTTAGAAATAAATATTTTCCAGTGGAATGCAGAGACAAGTTGAACCGTGCATTCCAAAAGATAAAGGTTTTTTCCTTTATTGTATCCTTTTTTTCATATTACAACCACTGGGAATGACTGGAAAGAACGATACCAATAAGGCGGATGGAATATGCAAGGTGGGGAGGGGGGACGAAGGAGGAGGAAGAAGAAGACGAAGAGCAGGGAATGACAAAAAAAAATAAAAAAAAAGAGGGGTGGCAAGACGCGCCCATCGCATTCCTTGCATCCTTTGCCGGTGCGTTTTCGAAGTGGCTTGGAACGGCGCTTTTGACTCAGCCGCAAACTCGACCTGAACTCGTCTTACCCCCGTATACATACATATATTGGCTAACAAACTCGAGTTGGCCGTTTAGTCGTCAACTCTTTTCATCACACTTCCGTTGGCGACTGCCTTCATGAGAGCCATTGAAATCAATCAGAGCCTGAGAGACTGTGCAAATTCTGTCTGGGTCTCCTTTTTTTCTCATTGAGTTCATTTGCATTGTTTTCTTTTATTTTTTTCGGGGTTTTTGTTTCGTTCAAATACCACTGTGAAATGATCATAATTGGGGCACAATGCCTGCCTGCATCAATGGCCGATAATGCACGTCTATTTATACGCCAGTATCGCTGAGTTCCTTCAACCCGTTACAACACTTTTCACATGCGAATGAAAATGTCTTTGTAATTGCAGAGCTTTTTTTATTTGTTTTGTGAAACATTGCGATCCTTCGATTTTCATGTTCTCTAATTTTGATTGGAAATGATGTAGAATGGTCTGAATCGAGAAAATAGGAAGTTTGGCGACCGTCCGGTGGTCAATTTTTGGAAAATTGAGTAATTAAGTGGCTAAAGTAATTCCAAAAATCTGAAATTTTGTGAGATTACAGGTCTTAATGGGGACTAACTCTGTGCAAAATTTCGACTCGATCGAGCCAATAGTTTTGGAGAAAAAGCCATTTGTTTTTAAATCGTTTTCCGGGAATATCTTCAAAACTAGTGGACCGATTCCGATTTTTTTGTTTTCTAAATATTCGTTTCGATGCCTTCTATCTAAATCTATCAAAACATATATACCCGTTCATACAACGTTTCCGAGATATTCCTGTTTTTCCGTTTTTTCATAAAAAAACTTTGTAAACACTCTAGCTTGTGCAAAAATTGAGATATCAACTTGAAATTTGGACAGAATCTTCCTCTCATGATAACAATGTTCCGCATTGAAGATGGGTCCAATCGCATCAGTAGTTTCGGAGATACTCGATTTTTTCTGAAAATCTTTTACATGGAATATCTTCAAAACTTCGCAACCGATTTCACTTTTTCTTTTTTCAAAACATTCGTTTCGATGCCTTCTGTCTAAATCAATCAAAACATATATACCCGTTCATACAACGTTTCCGAGATATTCCTGTTTTTCCTTTTTTCCATAAAAAAACTTTGTAAACACTCTAGCTTGTGCAAAAATCGAGATATCAACTTGAAATTTTGACAGAAAATATGTGCACCCGCTCATACGAAGTATTCGAAACATTGGAATTTTGATAGCACCCATGGAGGTGGCAGTAACCATCCGAAATTTTTGCTGCTCGTTAGTATTGTGAATCTATAAACTTTTGTAATATTTCAGACCATTCGGAAACTCGCCATCAATTTATTGACGGCGAAAAAAAAATTAGACATCACTAAGTGACATGCTCACTGTCACACGGCGCGCTGTCATGCTCACTGTCCCCAGCTTTTTTTTTTCTTCCAATGAGAAGTCAATTAATAATGCAAATATTAGCTTTTTTAAAAATGGCTCTTCGTTTCCATCGCCCAGTCACCGAAAATAAAATAGAATCCCTTCTATTTTTCCTGGTAATTTTTAAGGGGTTTGAGACGGCCGGGTAGATCCGATGAATCATACAGTTTTGGATTGCCGACTGTGACTCACCTGATTGAGAGGGGATAGAGTGAGAGAGTGGGTAGACAAAAGGAGGACCAGACAGAGGCGTCCAATTTCATGGTAAATTTAATAATTGAGGACTTGTTAGTTGTTACATTGGGATAAAACATGAAAATCATTTGTCATTTTTTCGTTTACATCACCATGAGATGATGAAACTGAGAGAAAAACTTGCTAATGCGTAGACCAAATTTACTTGAGAGAAGTAAATTATTTTCAATGGTTTAAATCTCAGATGTTCTCGAATTCCGAGGGATGGCGCCACCGTCGATAAGGAACCCTAAGGACTTTTTCCCTAAACGCTCCCATAATAAAAACACAGACGTGTCCACGTCAAAATATTGGAAATGCATAACAAAAAATTCATGAAAACAATAAATACTGGAAGATTGACGACTCTTCTACGCGTTTCGAATCCATTTGAGTACAAGAATATTTTAAAGCATGAGACCTTGCTCGGTTCCCGTGAGTTGAGACGTCTGGGAGAATTAAACAATTGAAGAAAAATTGCTTGTAAAAAATTACCTGAAAATATCTTTCAGATATTAGATATTTTTTTTGTCAGTGTATGAGAAAAAGAGGAGGAATAAAGTCCAGCCGACTTGACGCCCACACAATGTTGCAAGCGGTCTCAATCGAGCCTCGGAAAATTTGGATATCGTGTCTGACCCGAAACCATTCAAGGCTTCAACCTCATCCCACTCGTTTCCCCCATTTGCAACGGCGCGTCCTGGCCTTCAAGAAGTGCCTGAACGTCCCCCGAAGCCAAATATTTGCCAACTACTTTTTTTATTCAACTCCTTTCTCCCTTTGCTGCTAGCCCTCTCTCCCATCAGCCTACAATAAATTACTAAAACGCGTGGGACTGCGTAGCGATTTGTTTCGCAGTCTCTATATTCTCAGCGTGACGTGTATGTATATATATATATATATATATATATATATATATATATATATATATATATATAATGATAAATTCAGTATAAATCCCGGGAGCTGTTGGAAAGTGACACGTTTATTCTTTTATTAGGATACGTGATTTTTTTTCGCGTATATTAGGAGATTAAAAAAAACAACTTTGTCTTGGTTAAAGAGAATATTTTTAAAGTGGCAAGTTTGGCGAGAGGAGGGAACTTGATTGAGATCTCACGAGTGCTTATACACATGTGTGTGAGTCCGCGGGGGTACGTGTGCCTTACCACCGATAGGAAATAACCATGTGGAAGTGACTTTTTCTACATCCAGCGAAAATGGAACATTTTTTTCAGCCACAAAAAATTATGCTTATTGCAGGCATAATTGCATTTCAAAGACTACATGCAATATTGCATCAAAACAAACCCAAAATGTAAATAAACTCTAGTCAATAATGGACCAAAAGTCCTTCCTATTTATTATTTTTTTATTATATTTACTAAAGATGAAAGAAACGTGAAGTTCTTTTATATCGAAATATTTCGAAACTGTCTGACCGCTAATCCTTAATTCTGATTGGCAATGAGTCACGTGAAGTAGTCGCTGAAAAAAATCCTCGCTATTTTCAAATTCTTCAAACGCCAAAATTTTTTTTGCGTCATATTTTTCATTTTTTCATGTGTGAAGTTTATCTTTATACCAAAATATATTTAAATTGCCTAATTGTTGATTATGAGAAAAAAAATAGTATTTCTAAATTTTTTTAACTCACAAATTATTCTTCACTTCCCAAATTTCAATTTTTTCATATTTATCATACGCAAAAATGATCAATTCTTACTTCTCAGATTTTCATACATAAATTCTAAACTCTGCAAAATTCATGAGAATTCTTCGGTTTTCCAAATAATTTCTCTTAATTCCCTTCAAGTCATTATCAATATTTATAAAACCTCTATGAGTATACGAAGTTTAATAAATTCAATTTCTTCATTTTGACAACGAATAGATAAGCGCGCACAGGTCCAGTTTATATACTGTAAACAATACGTTTCACAAAAGTTTTTTGATACTAGTTTTTAAGATATGTAAATACTGACTGTTATTTCTCTGAATAAAAACCTTGTTGGACGACAAAAAAAATAGGAGATAGCCACACCAGTCCGCAGTCCTCCAGTATGTCGATTACGTCAAGGTTTTGCTGCCATTGACACTCGACTTTATCTTGCAGGTTCGAAAATTGTGTGGACGTTCAGAGCTACAGGTGGGAAAAATATCGGAAGCACCCCTCGTGCCGTCATTTGAAGGCAAGTCATCGTCATTGCTGTCAATGAGCTTTGAGCATCGTCTGGACGCGGATGTCCCTCAGCCAAACTACTCCCAGGCACATCGTGCCGCCACTCAAACTCAACTACACAGCCAGCTGGGCAACTTTTTAGCCAGTGTCGTTAGGTCTCGCACCTTCTACGGTACACTTGATGATGCCATATGCGAGGAGTACCCCGAAAGGCATTGCTGGAATGGACAGCGAATTGGAGAGTCAGTATAAATGATGAATTACTCATTACTCATAATTGAGTAAATTTATTGATAAGATTTCAGTCCAGTCGCCAAGGGGTAAACCGGGTCCAGTCGATTTTGACTTTTGGCCACTTTTTGATTAAGGATGTTTGGCCAGTGTTTTTACACTAAACCACGGTCACTCAGTCACTCTCGGGTTTAATCATAATGTAGTTATTTCGATGATTTGAAAAAATTCCAATTTCACCGGTTTTTCCTTGCAAGCACGGAGAGAACTGTTCAGTAAAAATTACGGAACTCACAGTTCGCTCAGTCGACTTTGTGTCAAAAATTTCGGAGCGCTCTGAAAAAATTCCGTGATTTTAGGTAAAAATTACGTGACAGTTCCGTAAAATTTCCCACAACCACATTTCGCTCCAGAATTACGGAAAAGATACGTAATTTTTATTGAATATTTTTCTCGTGAGGGTTAACTTGCCAACGCGGCCATCGCCCGAGGGCCTTCAGCCAGGGAATGTTGAATGTGGAGTGGGTTTTTTCACTTGGAAAATCTGTGGAATATTCGGTTTGAAAATTGTGTTAAATTTTCAGATGAATGTTATGTGGCGACTTGTCACCAGAATATCTGGCAACACAATTCAATTGAAAACTATTGAAATAGGCGAGAGTGGGGTAAAATGGACACTTTAGACTTTCGCTTTAATTACTCATAATTCAGAAACAAATTCATTAATTGAGCTCAGGTTAGGGTCATTACAAAGGGAAAGAACTGTTCTTTGCAATGAAAGAAAAAAATTTAAAACAAAAAAATTATTGAAAAAAAAAAAGAAAAAAATATTTTAAAAACTACAAATTATTGAAATAAATAAAAAAAAAATTGAATTATTGAATTTCATCAACATTTCAACCCGTCATTAACATTTTTAAAAAAAGTCAAAAGTGTCCATTTTACCCCAACCTCCCCTAAATCAATATTAATTAGAAAAAATGGCAGCGGTGGGTCATCCGCCGTTAAAGTGAATCAAATTCGACGGAAGGTGACGCAACTCCCGGTAGCTCATGACCTTTTTTATAACCCTCAATTGGCTCTGCAAAAAAGGTCACGACAAAAATTTTTCTAGCTTCTTTGGATTCCGAGATATTCTTCGAAAACTGGTCAACAGTCAAAATCTCCTTAGCCGGGTGTACCGTTTCGCTACTGAATTGATTAAATAATAATGAATAAAATGCCACTTGACATGGGCGAGAGTGGGTGTCGTTGAAAATAGTCGAGTTGAAAGATTTTAGTCGTGTTAGCCTGCTATCCGCACGCAATAGTTATGCGTCGAGAGTCACGAGTCAGTGGTGAGAGAGGTAAGGGACAACGAGATACTTGGCGAAAGACAAGATGATAGTAGAGGAGGAGACAAGACTTGGTTATGCTCGTGTATCTATAGTTACAGCCGACTCAACGGCGCCGGTTTGCTTTCGATGCCAGACTCATTGGCGGCTAGGCGTCCTACTGACTACACCATCCGACCTCCTCCCCGCTTCTCTCTAGAATCCTCATGTAGATAATGTCTTGGGTGACGTCAAAATCGACGACATTTTTACAAGTCCAATGAAATTGTCATTAGCTAATGAATCTCGGCGAAATGTCGGAGACGTAGACATTCCGACCGTTCTCTTATATAAAAAGAAGATGTCACGCGTTTATTCCTAAATGTCTGAAAGAGAAATTGCATACATGATGATGATGTTGGTGTCAGTGATTTCCAACGGAGTATGTATTAATTCTCAATTGAAGTTTTCATGGATTTCGACGAATTTCTCAGTAATACTAGGGGCGGTTGGGGTAAAACGGAAACTTTCGACTTTTTTTAAAATGTTAATGAGGGGTTGAAATGTTGATAGAATTCAATAATTCAATTTTTTATTTATTTTTATTTATTTCAATAATTTGTAGTTTTTAAAATATTTTTTTCTTTTTTTTTTCAATCATTTTTTTGTTTCAAATTTTTTTCTTTCATTGCAAAGAAGAATTCTTTCCCTTTGTGACGAGCCTAAACTGAGCTCAATTGATCAATTTGTTTCTGAGTTATGGATAATTTAAAAAAAGTCTAATTTGTCCGTTTTACCCCACCCTCTCCTATAGAAATTCGTATACTTGGAAGAACATATTGATTCCAGTCAACTTAAATATTAACCCTCGAGTGGTCGCGCTGTGAGCAAAGCGCAGTCCTTTTCATTTGTTTCATGATAACTGCGAAAATATCGATAATCACGAAAGCCAAATTCAGGAGTTGCACAAATAATCTGTCGTCGTGGCATTAAATCCGGTTTTATTGTTCTGCGGCCACCAAATTTTTTGTTATTAATTTTTCAATGAAGTGCGGTCAGAGAAAAACGGCGCAAGAAATTTGCCGCACGACGTTGTCAGCCCACGTGCTGTTCCCAGCTGGCAGATGGAGAATCGTTCTGGCAACGTCGCGCTCGAAAATACACGGACTGCGCAGCGCTCAGCGCGCGACCAGACTCGTTCGGTGAAGAGGCGCGACCACTCAAGGATTAAAATGATGAATCATATAAAATCTATCGAATTGCCAGGCGCGCGGGGCGCGCCTTCTATCTCGTTTTCCAAAATCGATAGAATGGGGATATTTATTCTAGCGTTTTCTTTCGGCTCATCATCGTGTCCTTGGCCTCCTGTCTCTGTTCCGACCATCATCATCATCACTGCCTTAGCAACTGATGTAAGAATTATTGGTCAGGGTCACAGATTGCTGCAGTCTTGAATTCCAAAGGCGATTGAATCGCTTTCTCGACACCGTTAATAATTATCCACCGATTGTCGACTTATCCGGACAGCGGATGTCTTCAATTTTTTGCACATTTCTCGCATCCTTATCTCTCTCATCCTGTATGGAATTTCACAAGCGTACGTGTAAAATAGTGCAAAATAGTTCTTTTATAATTTCCGAGTCATATGTCTCTCTGTTATACCTGTGGGGAAAGATTTTTTACCTTGCAGTTTGATGGTAACTTGTGCTTCAGCGCTCAACACATCTTAGTATTTAATTGTATTTACAGTCGTGTCAAGACATGATGAAAAAACAGAAAAATTGATCTGTTTAAAGTTGGCGATAATGGCGTTTAGCAGTAAGAAATGAAGATATCGCCGAGGGAATAAAGCAATTGATTTGATATTCTTGACATGATCATTTTATTTTATATTATTATTTTGATATTTTTTCTCCCGTTTTTATGATATTTAAGAACATGTCAAATTTTTTACCATTTCAGTTCCATTTCATGGATGTGAAACTCATTTCTACATTTTAACAAGTTTTTGAATAAAGCTATTGGTTTTATCGTGGGATTAATTTGGAAAAATCTGCAGATTGATAAAAATATTTTTAATGCCAAAAAGTGAGGATTCTAAAAGTTCAACTGATTTCTATTTTTCGTTTATAAAAAATTGAAAAAGAAGAATTTTTGGGAAAAGCACATTCAATAATTCGAATCATGCATAATTGGATCAAAATTTTTCGCGCGTAATTTAATTGGCGAATTAGATGATAAATAATCTCCAAATATATAATGTAGTCTTCATGAAACTGTAACAGTTATTTGAATATCCTCAACTATTGTTTTTATTGTTTTGTTTAATTTACATTTTTTTTGTTTTGTTTCAAATTCTTATTTATAATAAATTTTTGCATTTTGGTTTTTCGAGACGTCACTAAATATTCAATATTTTCACAGGTACACAAAGACTGTGGTTGACTCAAGCTTAACTGCCCAAAGATACAATCCCGAATTTGCAATGGCTATGACTGCAGGAACGCCCAGTTACGGAAATTCAAATACAAGTGTTCTGATAGATCAACTGCGGCATATAAATCAAGTGAGTGGTCCTGTTAAAAAAAAAGAATGTAATGTTTTTTGCCAGCAAAATCTATTCCGCCATGCTTGACTTAGCATTATTTCCATTCTAAACTTGAATATCTTATATATGAATATAAAAATATTAAAAAAATATATATATTATTTAATTATAAATAAATTGAATATAAAAAAAATTATTCATCTTTTATCATTTAAAAAAAAATTTTTTTAATACTCTAATATTTTTTAAAAATAAAATATTAAGGAAAAATTATAGTTTAAAAAAAAAGATCATTTGTTCTTTTCATCTCATTTTTTTTCTTTTTTAACAAGTCACGTGACATCGAATTCTCCTATAATTTTTTCTGAAACTAAATTTTACAGTTAAATGACAACTCCAATGACCTAAACAATGAAAATAATAATGAAGAAAATCAAACGAATCGAATAAAGTGGAATTCAATTTTAAAATGTTGAAATAATATCATATAACCTTCCAATTCCTTCTCCACATTCTATTAGAACTTTTGTTATTTGAAAAAATTAATCACTCTTGAAGTAGCTCTACCATTCGGCCGGGCTACGCTGTACTTTTGAATATTTTCAGTTTTTAAATTTGTCATACCCAGTCAGTATTATCTAAATTAAATTTCGCAAAATATTGATATTTTTTCAAACATTTCCCTCTTATAAATAAATAATAAAACTTGTTTGCAAAACGGTGAATTATTTTTTATGTGTCAAAAAAATTCTTGATTTTTTCACATCTAATGAAAAAAAAATTGAGATTTTAATCTTCGATTACAATGGAAATGTTGATTTTCACATGAGACACTGGGTTGAATCCCGATTTTTAAACATCTCTTCTTTGAAAAACCGAAACGATAATAAAATTGCGAAAAAAATTGAATTCCGAATTTAATCGAGTTTTCTGCAATTTTTTTGCAGATTTCAATAATTTTTGAATTTGCCGTAAGGGTAGAGCTACTTTAAAACCGATCTGAATAATGAATGAATATTAGCCATCTATGATCATGACTTAGCTTAACATGAGACTTGCATTTTATGCGCGCCATTTCCCTAGTTTAATAAAATATCAACTAACGGGAGAAATGAAAATTTAATAAAATATCAACTACGGGAGAAGTGAATAATTTCTCATAATTTCTTACAGGTGGTGCAATTGCAGTTGGCATCAGCTCCCGACAGTGGAGTCCTGCTGTCTGACGAGGCGCTAGACGGGTCCGGCAGTGGTGCTAATCCAAATTGGAACAGAGGAATCGTTGTAAATAGTGATGACGAGGACGTTGACGATGAGAGCGAAGCTTCCGGCTCGGGAATGGGCCCCATTAAGCACGGTGATACACCGATACTGACGAAAATCAATACAGACGATAAAACGAACAAGACAAGTGGTGCTGCCGCGAAAATCACTTCTCTGGTGCTTCTCAGCTTCGTTTGGCTCCTTCACTGTGCCTAAAGCCAATTAAAATGATCACTGTACAGTACATAGTAGATGAATAGTCATCGATTCACGAGGGAAGAGGCGAAAAAGGTGATAAATAGCTAATGATTGCAATTCGTATCACAAAAAAAAATGACGAAAGTAATTCTTCGCAGAAATTACGTAGATTTATTTGTAGATAAAAGTACTCACTCCCCCATTAGACAAGATGATGGTTCTGTGTCGCGGGCTCCGACATATTCGTCGGGTGATATAGCGTATGCCATAATTGAACGTTAACTGCCACAATGCCAATCGTTTGTAAAAAAAACCTGAGAATGGATTAAATTATTATCACTTCTTCCTTTTTCCACTTTCACTACTCTCTTCTTCTTTCCAAACTCCCCGAAATTCTTCCCAATTTGAAATTACTGACTATACGAACACACATTTTTATTTATGAATTATTTAACATCCCGTGATAAGATTGATTGAATAATTGATTTGTCGATTGATCGACGCCAATGTGAAAGAACATTTCACCCACATAGATAAATTATTTTGAGAACACGTGCTGTGGCGCGTCGGCCCCCACGTTCGTTTTCTGATTTGTGATTTTTATTTTAATAACTTTGTGCCTTTTTCAATGTAACGCCGTGCCACGCACCGCCGCTCAATCCTTTTTAACGAAAAAAAATCTATAAATGGAGATAATAGGCATTGATGCTTTTGCTACTAGGGAGAGATGCGGAGATTTAAAAAATGATGAATTAATCAGGGCAATACACGACACGTGTTGATGCCTGTTAATATCTGTTGGCCGGTAGCACATTAGCTTCCAAGATCCGCGCAGGTCCGCGTGACCCAAAAGCCTGTGGTTACAAATACGTCGTACATTTGAATGGTATCGATTTTTAATTTCGGTGACTGGCACCGAAAATTAAAGATTCAATTAATGTATTGCGTGAAATACGGCATATGCTTGGACGTAGCCAGTCGCTAATTGATTGATAATTATTTTTCAAGATTTTATGATGACGCAAATCAACATTTTCACCGCTGTTTTTAATTACTATTATTATTATGATATTATTATTAATATTATTATCATTATTGTTCTTTCATTTCATACATTTTTTTTTGAATTAATGTAGAAGTCAAACTTGCGACGAGAGACTGACTTTCATACATGTATTTCTTTTTTCTTTGTCTCTTCATCAATCTTGAATGGAAAAAAATTATTGAGAGGAACAAAAGTGTAACTCAAGTGACTCTTGAAAATTCTTCAATGGAATGAATTAATTGGGTGATTACGTGAGAGAGAATATACCTGTCCTGTAGGTAATCGTTATTGAAAAGATTGTAAATAGTAATGGTGAATGCGTGTTGTATTTATATATGCAATATGTTAAAATTATGTTATATTATTATATTATTATTAAAAACGGTCTAAATGAAAGAAAAAACTATGGAAAGTTATTGGGGATATAATTTAACAATGGCTTTTAACGTAATAACAAAGTTGATTAAAAAAACAAGCATCGAATCATGTGTGAGAGAGTTTAGTATAAACAAAGTTGAAGAATGTATTTCCAATTGGTGGATTGGCCGGAGTGTAACTCCGTGTACTCGTTTTTATTAGTTATTCTCATGACAGATCAAATCAATTGAGACTCGTGAAAAATTTATTATTTTATTATCAACTGATGGTTGAAGCAATGGGGTCTAATTACGTGATTTAATCTCTCATCTGAATGACGATGATTATTACTATTAATCTATTAGAGTGAAATGATTATTTAGAGCCTCGTTGATCGACGTTTATCGCTAGTCGAGGGCAATTGAATATTAAAAGCCGACATTACCTGGTTTAGATCCGATAGATTTATTATTCTATACTTTCCAAATTTCCACTGATTATTTCGTAATTGAAAGTATAAAGGCTATCTTACGATTGATTTGTTAATTCATTCGCTCCAACTTTTTAATTATTTCCCCTTCCCGCCCCCTGTGTGGTATTCAGCTGGGGGCCTCATAGCGATTTATTATGTAACATTAATTTTTTCATGCCTACTACGTTTGGCGAACGTCTGTGATTATTGTAAACAAGAATAAAAAATAAATGATTAAAAAGTGAATAATAAAAATTGAGGGAATTTATAATTGTCACGTTTTTGCATCAATTTGGGGCATTGAAGGGTGAATTGGGGGCATATTGTCGTCTGGTATCCGTTGTTGAGGAGCACTTCATAGCAGAGATGTCAGGGAAGATGTGAATGTTTTTTGCAAATGACTCTAAAGATGATTTTTCGGCCAGGGATAGCGTTAGATTGCCACTCCGTAGGTGGTAGGTTCGAACCCCCCTCCGATAGAAAAATTTAATTTCAGCTGATAGGTTTTTCAGGTAGGGCTACGATAGTAATAAGAAAATCATGATTCGAACTTTTAAACTGAGTAATTGACAATTTTAAAAAATTGCATGGCAATATCGCATATATATTGCCTATAAATTCTCATATATGATCAACATTGATAGAAATAATGGTTTCACAATAAAAGTGAAGCGTCAAATTGAAAAAATCTATTTGAAATTGAATGTTCAGCAGTTTTCTTCAACGTCTAAGGGGTAACAGAACGTCATCGTTTTCTAGAAATTTTTAAACAAATTTCTTGTTTAAAATTATTAATATTTTTCGGAACCCAAAGCATTCATCTTCGATTTTTTAAAATATCGATAACTGTTAGCAGGAAATTTGCTCAAAAATGTGGAAAATTAAGGGCATTTTGTTACCCCTTAAGAGGCAATGGAACTTACCATCGGCGTAAAAATTGGATTCCAAGTTTATTCGTCGTCAAACGAGTATTTATGAAAACTCAAATTCTTACATCATCAATAATCTTGGTATCTATAATGTAAGAATTTGGGTTTTGCTAAATAGTCCTCTGAGAACGAAAAAACTTGGAAGAAAATTTCTACTCCGATGGTAAGTTCCACTGCCCCTTAAGTACGGGTTCAGTCAATCAAGCTAAATTTATGGAGATTTGATAGGTCTCACATAAATTTAGAAGACTGTTTAGTTATGAAACAAACTATATTTATTCAGTCAAACATATAGGGATAATTATTTAGAGTATTCAAAGTACAAAAGATGATAATGCCGCAGCTCTCGTGGTTAAACGAGAAGGAGTAGAATAGAATAATTGAGATTGGGTAACTCAGTTACTCAAATCTAAGAACGAGTGATTGCTTGCGCCGTTGGCGCTGGCGGCAGGCTCCGCCGGTAACAGCGGGAACTGTTGAAGGCTGAGCCACCACAAATTCCGTAAGACCCCTGCCATCTCTGGGTGTATCGAAAAACAAGGAGGATATTCGAAAAATGCAGCCAATTTTATGAAACTTTTTTCACATATTGTTAAATCCACTTAGGCACCCCTTGCAAAATTTCGGAAACCTCAGGTTCAAGACAACAACAAAAATGAATTTCAAAGTTGTNTTTTATGAAACTTTTTTCACATATTGTTAAATCCACTTAGGCACCCCTTGCAAAATTTCGGAAACCTCAGGTTCAGGACAACAACAAAAATGAATTTCAAAGTTGTTGCTTGTATATGAGGTTAAATGGGTCATCGATAATTTCAGTATTTTTTCCACATTGCCGACTAGTCGATAATGTAGGGAAAATGTACGAGTGATCGATGCTCCCTTTAACCTCATGTATACGTAGCAACTTTAAAATTCATTTTTGTTGTTGTCCTGAACCTGGGGTTTCTGAAATTATGCAGGGAGTGCCTAAATAGATTAATCAATAAGTCAATAAAATTTGATGAAATTTGCATTTTTCGAATATCCTACTCTCCTGTACATTGTTAATATGTCAACCTTTATTTTCGTCTCATGATAACGGAAGGCTGAATGTTCGAAGATTTCATATCGAATAACTTCTCGATCGTCGGTAATACAGTTTTTCCCGTGGGAATCCCCTCGCAGTATTTTCTCCATGGGCTTCCCCCCAAGTCCGTAGGATGTCCCAACATCCCCCGAATCATCCCCAAAGCGAAATAGAATAAATCGTCAATCTTTTCTTGTGAGTCGTAACAATTTCCGCGACTCCAGATCATTCAAGACCTTCAAAATCCGAATTAACTAAAGATCCTTCCACCTTCAAATTCTTACAAATTCCAAATGTTCTCGAATAATTAACATGAAAATTTTTGAATATCACACGTAGCATTTGGACATGGAAATGGCCAGGGTGAATGCGAGACGAGCGTTTGAATTTGTAGTGTGAGAGGAAGAGCCCATTGGCTAGTGAAAAATAAAAAAAGTGAGGCGGAAAATAAAACAGAACGGGAGACCGATGGAATACGGCGTTAGGATCTCTTGACGCGTGCATCCATGTCCACCGCTCCCCGGGGAAATCCACTTCATGATGGGAATCCCATTATTTCCCGGGCGATATAAAAGTAGGTAGGTCCAGCCAGTCGTCGTGGCTGTCCAGTTGAGGCTATTTCAGGCCAGCACCAATGCTGTGCCCAACCCGATACGGTTCAACTGAATATCTCTGGGTCTCACTCTCTTTTTTTATGCTTTCCAACCCTTTGCCTCGTCCTTCGCTCTGCAGTTTCCGCCTGTAGCCTCTTCCTGCCCATTCCATCCACTCGTTTAGGCATCGGGCGTCGCCTCGCATGGTTCATCCGTCGATTCGCGATCCATTGGCCTCAATAATCTCTGACGTAAGGGCACACGTTACCATTTGGTCCGACACGAAATTCGAACCGAAAATGCTAAATAAACGTTCTGACGGTTTTTCATAACTAACACAGTCATATGTCATCACTGATAGCCGCTAAGACAGTCAAACAGATCCATTCTGAGAAGCTGGACTCAGGTATGTCCGTGAGACTGCTTGTTGAGCATCTTGGACTTTTTCCATAGAGAAAATATTAATTAAACAAAATCGACGTGGTGAATATCTCCACAGGTCGCATTAATGACGTTTGTTTTGTCAAAGGCCACTAACAGCAGGGAACAATGACCACATCAGCGATACAGTGAGTGGCCTGTCAGCTAGGTAATTAGAAGGCAGTTATGATAACAATTCAGTTACAAAGTGGTAAAACGATTTAAGTCGACTTATCTCCCAGTTGAGTTTTTCAGGAATATCTCCGAATCTAAGGGAGATAGCGAAATTTTCGTAATTACATTTGTTGTAGCTCTCAATTGGCTCTGCAAAAAAGGATATAACAAAAATTTAGCTATTTCCCTTAGATTCCGAGATATTCATTGAAAACTGGCCTATAGTCAAAATTGACTTGAACCGTTTTATCACTTCGCTTTCGACTCCGCAACTTTCATTCCGATCTTTTTGTCGTCATCATTAACTTGAACTATTCTTTTTGACGCCTCGGATTTTCAAACTCGGCTTGCTCGTATTTCACAGAAAAGGATTGATATTTTTTTATAATTTCGCTTTTTTTTCGTGAAATTCGATAAAAAATTGGAGTAGATTGGGG
>NW_021680352.1:1488658-1493928 GCF_001412515.2 Diachasma alloeum
GGGGGGGGGGGGCTGATGACGTGGCAAATTCTTATTATTAAATATTCTTATTAATGAGAAAGTGGAAACGAAGAAGATGGTCATCAAGAGAATTGGGGTATTTTATTCGATTAAACTGAACATGAACTAAACGAACAGACAAACCAATTCAAGTAAAATCCATAAAGCTGTAAAATTAAATGACAAATAATGAGCTTTCGCTCTAGATCAACTACTCCTGTAAGTAATTTAGTGCCATTCCCATCTTCGACATCGAGGAAAAGCCTCTACTTCATGCTCCAGCCATCCTTGCTGTCCAAGTTAATATCTCTGCAAAATCCACCAGAGAAAAACCCTCCGTCCACCTTCACGTCTCCCTGATGATATAAAATGGATAAATAAGAGACAACTATTCCTATTTGTCGGAGAGAGGTAGAAGATTTGATGGCTGTAAATATCAGATCACCGGGAGTACCATCACATCCATCAATGAAACATTATTGCTCACCACTTTTGGTGGACATCCCTCCGTTAGTCCAAGAGCTTCCCGTAGGACGTGAGCCCAAGAGCCCGGCTCCTTTGATACTCTCAAATTGCCCAGATCAGCAGTACCCTGATCTTCGCGAGCCACCAATTATTGTCCCGCAATTCATCCCTTTTGTATGTCAGCTGAGGTGTAGAAACATGAATGAAAAGATGTTGAAAAACTGATGACGCAAACAAGTAGACAATTGCATTCAATTCAGAAGCAATATTGCTAACCTTCAGATTTTCGACTGCTTGTTTCCAATTAATTTTTTTATACCAACTCGACTTGGTTTTATCAGTCCCTTCCAGCACTGGGTTGTCATCAAGGATTCGAAATTCGTAGTCTTCCGAGGTTGCTTGCATAATTGAGGTACATCGTTGGACAGCCTGAACCAGAAAGCATCGAAATTGTTCAAGTGGAATTGAATTTCAAGAAAGTATATCTAGGACTCGCATGGACGCTGGCCCGGAGGCAGCAACTGATGAGAAGAAGTTGAATGACGCGCATCGTGCCAGTAATATTTACTGATCAGTCCTAATGAAGCTTCCTCCTTGTATACTCTACGAAGACTATTCTACTATCTTTCCGTGATCTTTTTGCCGACTGCACGACAATTACAGTGAGTTTTTCCGCCTTGCTATTTGATAAAGAGTCATTATTGTTGCTGCCTGAACGTTTTATTATCAGTTCCTGCGCTTAGCAACAATGTAGACCTTTCATATTCTTTCGTATTTGTTGCGTATCCCCCTTTAAATCCTGATTCACTTGTCTATCTTCCATGGGATAAATGTTAAGAAAGAGGTCCCCACCACCGATCTTTCTGAAAACTTGACCATGTGTTTGGGATGGTGTTATTTCAGTCAGAGTGTTCATAGGGAGTTCAACAGATAGTCTTAAATGACTCGGGAGTCTACTGTATTGGATTTAAAATAAATATTTTCAACAACAGATCAGAGAAAACATAAACAATTTATTCCATTAAATTGAATAAGAAATGCATCAAAGATAAAAATTCAAGTAGAATTCCTTAAATTGCAACAAATAGTCTCTCAGAAGAGATCGCCTACTCCTGTAAGTAATTTATTACCTCCACCATCTACCACATCGAGGAAGAGCCTGTGTTTTTCATTCGATCTCCATTTATCATCGGTATCTAAGGTGAAGGTTCTGCATCGTCCACCAGAGAACAAACCTCCATCGGTCTTGACCTCACCCTGATGATGTGAAATTGATGAGTAACAGAAAAATTCATCGAGAGAATTTCCATAGAAATACTGTGAGATTTATCAATAAAATTATTCCTCACCGCAGGTCTGGGACATCCGTTCGCCAGTCCGAGGGCTTCTCGTACAAAATGCGCCCAGGAGCCACCCTCGTCTCTCAGTCTCATATCACACAGATTAACCGTACCATTGGCCCTATTCCACCACCAGTAGTTGTTGCCATTGTACTTTCTTTCATCCCTCACATACGTCAGCTGCGGTACACGGAGAGAATATAAAATTCAAATATACTATGTGAATAGTAATCGAGGATCATACGAGAAAAACTTTGCAATTTCCGAAAGATCGGTGGTGGTGCCCTATTTCTTCACATTTACCCCATTATTGAAAAATATGTTTAAAAAAAATGAATAACCTTCAAGCCCGCTGTGACATTTTGTTTCCATTCAACGCGGCGGTACCAACCGGTCGTGGCCTTGTCTATACCTTTCAGCACTGGGTTATCATCTGGAATGCGATATTCGTAGGATTCCGCGTCCGCTTGGACCATCGTAACACAGCGCACTTCCCCCTGGAAGATAATGCGTCAATAGACTCATGTTCTTTCAATATTTTGAGAGTAGATAAAATTGGTGAATTGGAACTATTTTCAATTCTATGGAAGTATGCTTGAGAACTCACATATGGCCCCAGTGCATGGGTGTTTGCGCAGAGGTAGCAAATGATGAAGAATAGTGGACCGACGTATATCATATTGATTACTGATGGCTTCTGATGGATATCGCTCATTATGTACTCCGCGAAGGCAATTGGTTCGCACTATTTCCCCGATTATGACAGCCCGTCAGCTCTAGCGCATTCTTCCGCCTTGTTCTTTGATAAAAAAATAATTACTGTTGGTATCAGAAGGCTTAATCAATGGTTGCAGTATCCCGAGACCTTGAAATGAAGTTGGCAAGTTTTGTCTGATAAAAAAGTCATTATTGTTGGTATCATAACGTTCAGCTGTCAGCTCATATCGTTTGCGAAAATGTGGATTTTTCTAGTCACCACTATTATTCATTTATACATATCGAGTTCGATTCATTTTTTGCTTGCAAATCGAAGCTTTGTAATCACTCAAATTTGAGTTTCTATTGTTTTGTGTTAGGGTAACTAAATATGGTCTGAAGAGTGAATATTTCATTTTTAGATCGTGTACGCATGTATTGTTACGTGACCCCTTCGAACCTTAAGGCCCTATCTATACCTAGATGTGCCAAAAAAATATTTTCCGAAAATTTCGCTCAAAAATCTGCGAAATTGACCGAGATACAGCCATTTGTAGCGGACCCGGTCAATTTGACCTGAATAGGAGCAGAATGAAACCGAAATTTTGACTATCGTCACCTCTCGAAAAAGGTTTTTTAGGACGGTGCACATGATATTTGCAACACCAGTGTATTGATCTGTATGAAATTTCTTCTGAAGATTGTTTATAGTGTTTTCTCGCCACTGACAATTTTTTTTTCTTTTTTCACAACATTGTTCATTACTATTGTCCAAAACATGGTGAGGTTTTGTTCCGAAATGGCATGAATCTTTCAAAAACAATTTTTTAATTTTTTTTTGGAACGCGAATGGCCCACCCCATTAATGTTATTTAAGGAGCGCTTCATTTTTTCATTTCAGATACGATGAATAGTACTTTTTGTGTGCACGAGGGACGTGGGATGAATCAAACCGATTCTGTTTAGTAGTCTGAAGAATGGGTACATAAATGGAGAAAAAAATTGGCAAAATTAATTTACAATCGTAAATCTTTCTTTTCCTCAATTTTTTCTAGTCAAAAACGGTTCTAACAGCGGTACGAATCCGACAGAGTTTACCGGGAAATCCAGATAACGACTGTAGAAATACTGCATGGACTTTGATCAGATGTGCATAACCTCTCGACGATCGGCAATGCAGGCATTCTCTGTAGGAAGTCGGCTTGCCGTCCTTTCTCGGATGGCCTTCCCCGTAAATCCGCGGGATGTCCCAACACTCCCGAAGCTTTATTCAAAATCGGAGTATTATGGACCGTCAATCAATCATTGTCGGTCCATCACGACAATTTTCCCAAATCCTTCAGCATCCTATTTCACTCCAGATCGTTCGAGCCCTTTCTCAAACGCAAGTTAATTAAAAATCATTCGAATGTCTTTCGATCCTCAAATGCTGTCGAACGATTAACACAGACAGGTGGTAAGCGATAATTGGTGGTTGTTAGACGCCGGTTCGCGGATAGTCAGTTGAATATCCCATGCAGCATTTGGACAAGTGAATGGTTGGGGCATTTGAATGTGAATAGTCAGAGGAAGAGAATCAGCCAGAGAAACAAAAAGTGAGAAATTGCATTTGTCTGCATATAGCAGAGCTATTTTTGCTAATAAATTAGCAAATTTTTTTCGAATGGTCATTTCGCTTATCATTTTCTTCTATCGTAAATCGTTTACCGTTTTATATTATTTTGTTTCATTGAATTATATTTCTTCTTCAATCAATTGTATTAGATTTCCTGTGAAAACTCTTGTATAAATCAACTGAAAGAATCATGCTATCTATATTAACTTCTAACTTCGATCGTTGAAAAGTTCACTTTCAGGAAAATTTTTGAGAATTACTCGATAAATCAAAACATCGATTATTCCTATCGCCTTCATCTTCGATTCGGTCAAAGGAACATCGAAACAATTTTTTAAAGCCATCATTCAATGAATTCAGAACATTTTTTTAGTTATCATAGACCAACCGATTTTCGAAAAAATTCGAAAATTCTAAAAATTAGTAATTAAATTAGTGAATTAAATTTTAATTAATATCGACGGTTACGTCTCAACAGTACCTACATTACAAGAAAAAAAATTGAATTCCATCGAACATAACGGATCATCACAATACAAATCGGTAGAGAAGTGGTGAAACCGTGTAAGTCGCTTTTGACTATTGGCCAGTTTTTAGCAAATATCTCGGAATCTAAGGGAGATAGCTAAATTTTTGCCGGAACCTAATTTGTAGCACTCAACTTGCTCTAGAAAAAAGGTTCTTACGAAAATTCCATTATCTTCTTTAGATTCGGAGATATTCTTCAAAAACTAAACTAACAGATAAGTCGACTTAAACCGTTTTACCACTTCGCTACTGAAATGATTCGAGGGGTCATGAAACGTCGAGATATCACAAAATTTCCACATTTGATTTTCGGGGTCATTACAATAACTTCCTCCCTTCGAGTCAGAAAGTTAAAAATCGAAAACTTGATGTTAACGATCACAAAGCTTTCATTCATCGTCAACAAAGGTGATCATATCACATATATAATTCCCGCATAGATAACTTTCTATTCGGGTGTCCACCGTACCCAGGGGAAATCCACTTCATGATGGGAATCCCATTATTTCCCCGGCGATATAAAAGTAGGTAGGTCCAGCCAGTCGTCGTGGCTGTCCAGTTGAAGCTATTTCAGGCCAGTACCAATGCTATATCCAACCCGATGCCGTTCGTCTCACTCTCTCACC
>NW_021680352.1:1494439-1506742 GCF_001412515.2 Diachasma alloeum
CCCCCCCCCCCCCCCCGCCCGTGCCCATCAGTTCATCTCTCTCCAACACTCTCCAGTTTCGCCTCTCCGTGTCTCCGCGTCCATTGTCTCCACTCGTTTAGCCCTCGGGCGTCGCCCCGCATGGTCCATCCGTCCATTCGCGATCCATTCGCTTCAATGCTCTCCGACGTCCGGACACACGTTACTACTTGGCCTTTTTATTTTAGTTCAAATCGCATTGCCGCGGGGCAATAGGCGAACTTCCATGTTTCAGGGATTTCGTTGATTTCCCGGTGTCATTTCCTGATGATGATGATGTCTTGATCAAAATATCGGGGCGATTGATGATCCTGAAGGTCAGTTCCTCGCGAACTCATTCAGCGGCCAATATTTTAATCAAGACTTTTTTGGAAATCAACTGAGAGAAACAATCGCGAAAAGAATTCTTTTCTAATTTTATGCAACAAGTTGCGTGCCCCAAAAAAGTCAATGCAACTGAGCGACAATGGCTACTAGGGCTCTTGTCGGTATCGCGTTGTAGAGACAAAGTGAAACGCGGACTTTGGGGCTTGGTAGGGTTTGGGTAGTTTGTGGTGGTTGTACGGTGTGACGACAGTGCAGAGAGAACAGCTAAGCGAGACAGAGCACCAGCGATTCCCTCAAACATACGAGGGAGATGGAGATACAGGTAAAAGGGGGTTGGCTTGGGTGTAGTTGGTGCGGCACCGAGGTTGAGCGTTATACGAGTTGCTCGTGTGGTGGCTGATATCGATTGTTGGAGCAGTTGCCATTTGTTGGATACAACATACACGTTGTGCACACACCAATTCTGCAGATATGATATGCCGGTCACGCGTGCATACGTACATCTAAATCTGTCCCTCCCTTTTTGTTTCGCGAATTCGTAGACAAACGGTTTGGTAACAATGGCTGAAGGGAGAAGAGACTGAAGTCAGATATCGAATACTGAATCATGATTCCAAAAAAATTATGTCCTGATGCAGGTGATGGTGGTCCGCGGTGGTTGGAGACTGGCGATAGAGTAGCGTCGGCGCTGGTCTTGCAAGCTTCTCTCCCGCGTATTGATCCTCATAATTCGGTGAAGCCGGTATATACCAAAAAGGGGAAGGCGGAGAAGGTGGGAGAGAGAGAGAGAGAGAAAATGCGGCGCGTCGAGAGCCCCACCTCTACGTTGGTCTCCAACTCGAGTAGCGTATGCGTCGAGGAGGTAGGTACAGTGACTGAGAGGGGAGATATCGAGAGAGAGGTGTGCAAGACAGAGAAGGTTAAATTCGCTGCTGGAGGAGGGGGGGAGGGAAGGAGGTGAAGTACAGGCAAGAGGAGCGCCGTATCCGTTGACTCCGAAGAATGGGAGCGGGGGAGAGCGCGAAAGGATAAGGAGTAGGAGGTAGATGAGGGTAGGGCATAGCGCCACCGACCAATAATAACTCGAGCGCGATATGATAATATCATATTATATAGAATGGATATATCTTGAGGCGTTATGATTGGAGGATTATGTCGTCCAATGGCGGGGGAGTTTGTAATATTCATATGACGGGTTTACACCTACGCAAGTGCGAATTATGGAATTGGTAACGCCTCTGGTGAGCCGTCTTGCGATTGTTGGATGAGGTGCTTGGTCCTTTGGAGTGGTCTGGTGGCCTTGGGAATTTGGAATGATGGGCTGTTGGTCTGATCGATCCTGATTAGTTGCAATTCTGAATTTTCAACTTTTCAACAATTCGTCAGACTCAAACTCGCATCAAATTACAGCTTTCTGAGCTCCTCTGGAACAAGTAGGTTGTCGAGCTGGTCTCCTAGTGCCCATGGTGGTTAGTATTGGACAAGTTTCGAGACCTCTCTCTCTATCTTCGCCACTTGAATCGTCACTTGCGTGGGTGACTTTCGGCCCTGTGTCACTCGATCCTCGGTGTATCCTGCTCTTCTCGAGCAACATGTTACCTCCTTGAGCACTGTATTTCCAACTGTTTCAAGAAGTAGGCACGCTTCAGCTATAGACTCGGGTTGATGCTTGTACGTGTGCAGTTGGCCGAAAGGTATTGAAAAGCGTCCGAGGGCCATTCAGTATTCAATCGTCCTCGTTCCTCCAGTCTCTGAATTATTTTCAAAGCAAGATAGCTGAGTTGTACATCCCTCCAGCACGTCTTCACCCAAAGTTAGATTGTACGCGTATTTTCAACACCAACTCCAATAGTTGAACCATACTATTTTCTCAACAATCTATATATCTACCCATTCTCCACTTTGCCTTCTTCCTCACAAAAACTTCTCCTTTTTTTCCCCACCCCCGTTTTTTCTATTTTATTTTATTTTTCAAGTTCTCTTCCCCTTGCCTTTACATCGATATTTCTCTTCTCGCGATAAAATTCAACCTTTCAGCCGGCCAGTGTTTTACGGCCAATAGGAAGCCGCTGGGTGGAGGGAAAAAGAATCGCCGTATAGTACAATACACATAGGTATGGCGTTTTATTGGCGGTGGGAATGGGTTTTCCCGTTGTATATATAGTGCTGGAAAAAAGCGAGAAGAGGAGTATGGTATTGGAGGATATTGATCCTCGTGTCCGTCAAGGACCCGATGGTCCTCGTCCCTTTCTCCCGCGTATACACTTGGCCACTGCCTTCATCCCCCACATCTGTATTTGTGGTGAAAAGTTTGTATACGTATTCACTCGATACTTCCTTGGACATCAGTCATTTATTCCCGGAGGAATGAACCTCTCGGCAATTGATAATGTTTCCAAGAAGTTGGGTGAAATTATTTGAAGGAACTTGGGCTTGATATAATGAGGGAGGGAGACGGCATTTCACAGAGTGGACAGTGGTCTCCAATGTGCGCTAGTAGTTACGGCACTTCTGTGAGACGACTTGGGGGTGGATTGTGCGCGCGCAACGGAGGCTCTCGTGAGCGGTTTTCTCCCCCTTTTGCACATATTTGAGTGGACGTTTCAAGTTTTCAGATATTTTCTCCTTTCTTGAAGGCTTTGTGGTGGCAGTAGCCACCACCATTGGCGTCATATTTCTGTTCACATCGGCCTTATTATCAGGGCGTATGGACATTCTAAGGTTAAATCTCCGGTAGTATAGTGAGTCAGTATCTGATCCATCATAGGAAGGGAAAGAAAGACGAGGGGTTCATCATTTTGATGAATGACGGTCGTGTCATGGCAATTTTTTTTTATTCAAAATGTTATATACTGACAATTTACATAATGCAATCGTGAAGAAATCCGCAATGCAGCTGAAGAAATTCATCAAGACAGGTTTTCTCTCGTGTCCTCGAACTGGACAAACCCCCACTTTCATCATTGACTTCTGCAAAATTGAAGGGTAAAGAAAGAGGTTTACACGGTTATACCGACCTGGACCAATGGGGAAAGCCTCGCCGAACGCCGTCTAGATGGATATGATGGATTTATGGATCTAATAAAGCCTCGACGTTGGATTGGCCCTCTTGGAATATGACGGGCGGGGCCCTGGTATCCGTTAGGGGTGCCTACACACCCCGTTTCGTAGTTCTCCTACTGCCACAAACGCCGCGGGATTTCAGTCTCGGTGTGCACCATCACATAACCAGTCAGCGCCACACACTAATGCAGTGTCTCGTTCCATCTCACTTTGTACATGACTACTATAAACTCGTGAGAGGGGAATTGCTCGCATTTCACTCTCTCACTCTCACCCAATCCTCGTTCTCCCTCCACCCTTTCACTGCACTCAGCTTCTTCGAGTGGAAAGGTGGGGATGCAGCCGTCTGTATTTCATCTCTCCTCCGTTTTCCTTATTCGGTCGTGGTCTTGAGTATTTTTTCTGTAATGAAATATATTTTATTGATTACATCGTTCTTCATAATTTGCGAATTGGTTTAGGTGAATGGATTTCATTGGAAAGTCAACGGAATTCTCTGTTTAGAAATGTTCAATAATCAATTCTTCAACGTTTGCCAAGACCTCAACAGTTTGTTTTTTCAGAACTATTAACTAATGTTGACTCTTCCATAGCTTTGAACATCAGAAATCGCCTCAACTTTTCAATGAATCACCAACCTTCCACCCCTGCTCAAGAAATCCTCAAGGAATGATGAAGAAAAAACAAAGTAAACACCACAGCTTTTCTCTTTGCTTTGGAATTTCTCGTCTATCCATTTCCCTCTATTCTTTTATACTCACTAAATTTTTTTCTTCCACCCTCACCCGCACATTTCGCTCTCTGACCGCGCTCGAGGCGAGCCGCGTTGTACTGGATACTGAGCGAGGGTTGGGGATTGAGAATGAGACGAGGCAAAAGTCTTCCCTGAGAGAAAAAAACTTTCTTCTTTTCTTTTGAATTTGATTGTTGCCACTAGCTGATGGCCACTCGAGATTCCTCTCCCCGGACCTCTTCACCCCTTTTGGGTACCACCATTTTCCCCGAATCCAGCCTCCAACACCATCACTCAACTCCGCTCTCTTCCCTGAAATCAGATTTTTATTTTGTCATTTTTTTTTCTTCGCGAACAGAATTACAAGAGAAAATTGACCATTGGCTTCTGGGAGTGAGGGAATAGAGAGTGAAAAAAAGGAGTAGGAAGGAGGTAGAAGTTTGGAATCAACGAGGGGCCTCGAGGGGGTTGGACAAAAAAAAAGGAACGCTAGGTGAAGGAGGTATGTATTGTTGTATATAGAAAAGCCAAAGCTACGAGTCACCGGAGCGTGGAAATAGAAAGATAGACAAACGATGCTGGAGCACTAGGCGACCGAGGGCTCTATGAGGGTAGAATAAAGAGGGGGAGGGCTGTTGGCTTGTATAAACTGTGAGAGAGTAAAGCGTGTAATGTTTTGCTCGGCGATGCGGCAGGGGAGAAATCGCTCTGGATAAATAATATGTCCGTCTCAGCCAGCTGTAGGGTGATACTTCTACTGGAGGTCGGAGGGGGTGGCTAATTAATTTGTATAATATGCCGCAGTTAAGCCAGCCATCTGTAAAGTACTCTCTCTCGGCTCTTCGGACGCTGATATCCGGTCGTTGGGCTGCGAGGCGATGTTGAATTAATGGGGTTATTATTATTATCAGATTATTTGGGATTGGCTTTGTTGGATCTTTGGTGGAGTTGATGTGGTGGGGGATCTTCAAACGGATGGCGAGAATGTTCTTTCTGTTTGTGGTGGCTTTCTTCATAATTCCATGAATCTATTTGTAGGTGAGGAACTTCTGACTCTTCTGATGACTTCGCTTGTCTGTTCTATCTAAACTTCCGCAACTTGTGATCCTCATCATCTCAGCTTCTGTACAACAGTATAATCTCGCGACATCAATCTCCGGTAGTACAATGGTCAGTATTTTAAACTGAGTAAGAAGTTTCCACAGTTGATCTCCAACTTTTGTTTCACATTTCCAGCTGAAGTGCATTGATCGCATTTGATAATGCGCCACAACAATTCTATTCGCTTGTCAAAGATCCTTGCCAGCACACCCCGTCCTCAGACTCAAACAATTCCCCCCAAAATCTCCATTCATTACGCTCACTATTGCTTCCCTCAACTCCAAAATCATACAACTCCCTCCGCCCAAAAACTTCATCACCATCAGTCGCTTAAATATTTAATCCCCCTCCCCCCCCCTTCGTAAAAACCTCGAGGCCAAGTTTGTATAGATGTTGTTGAATTGCGTTATCTAAACGCCTCGACTTTACCCCCGGGTAAAAGGTAGGGGTTGGCTTTTCCCGACTGCGCCTTGCTTAGCCATTTATTCTTCATAGCAATGGCTGTCGTCCTCAGCCCAAAACCTCCAAATGTATCCAACAAAGATGGAAAACATAGGCGGAGGGAGTGGGGTAGAGGGGTTTAGGTAGGATGAGATCAAGATATAACCGCGGAGAGAATTACTTGCAGGCACTGTCTCCCTCCTCTCCCCTCAACCCTCCGGTTTCACCCTCTCTCATTCTCGTCCTCCGCAAGAACCGAGAAGAAGAACAAGAATAAGGAGACGAAGAGAAAGATCCTAGGGAGGGCACACACCAACTGAGAGGAGAGAGACCGGCTCTTTAATGGCCGGATCTCGGAAATTGTGCGCACATATATCTGCTGGCAGATTTATGAAAGTGCTTTTCTTCTGAAGTGGGGAAAGCTGCTTCTGCCTTCACCGTGATGCCTTTCTCTCTCTCTCTTTCTCTCTTGTGAGAGTGGGAGGTATATGCTTTCCAGAGAGCGCCAGTTCCGAAGAGAAGAACTGAGGGGGTGGATGGGCGATCAACGTGGGTTAAGGGTGGGAGAGAAATATACGCGAGATATTCTCCGCCCTCCATCTACGGCCCTGCACTATTCCTACCCCGTTCGCGTCAGCTAACGGCTTTCAGTCTCAACAGACCGAGGCTGACGCCCTCCTGTCGATCTCCAGAAGAGTTACTCCTGGCGTCTGATGCTTTTTTGGGATGACTGATGATTTTTGAGGGGTCATAGACAGGAATATCTACCGACAAAATATGAATAGGAAGGTAGGATTTCGAATCGCAAATTTCCCTGGCTATCTAATGAGATCATCATCGTTCCTTTATCTTGACTTTCAAGAATTGCCCCATTTCTGATAAAGTATAAACAGACATTTTTCTCCCTAATTTATCGTTAATACATTCTGAACTCTCCATCCCCCGAGCGAAATTTTGCGGAATAAATACGGTAGGTGGAAACTTTTTCCTCCCCTGGATCAACGAATTCGAGGGGTTATTTTGCTCCACACCCTTCGCTTATACCAAGTCAACCCCAAATGCTGTATTAAAGTACCCGTAGGGATACTTTATGTGGATTAAAATCGAGGTGGGTTTTGAAGGAAAAAAATATACATGAGAGAATAAAAATGGCAATCGCTGGTTGATGCCTTTTCCAACCTCAAGCCCCGAAGAAAAGCAGCCCCTAACCTCTAGTCCTCCGTTGTTGATCGCTCCAACCCCTAACCAGTCCACTGCGTAAATATTTGATTGAATTTTTCGTTCTCTTCCTTTTTGCAAGATTTGGAGTTGACAAAAATAAGAAATGAAATCAGGCGCGGTATAAAAAGGGGAAGGAGGAACGTGAGATCATCCAGAGGACAAAAGTTGGCGGAGCAGAAGTAACGGACCCGTGTGGATGTGACAGCTTCCAGTCTTTCTCTCCAGTGTTTCGTATTTCCTATCTCACTCGCACGTTTTTCACGTGAAACGCCCGCAATCCGGGAGACTCCTGGCGTCGTTTCTCCTCTCTTCACCTGGAGTGTGGGGGTTGTCTTAAGCGACGTCAACCTGTGTCTGACGGCATCCAATTTAGGAGTGACTGGTTGGGAAAATTATCATTTATAGAATGGAATGAAAGCGCGAAAATTCATTTCGCGAGGTTTCTTTGACATGAAATTAAAACGGACATATTATTAGTCTGCATATATTGCTTGGAGGATACATCCACGTCATGACATCATTTCTCGCAAGTTGTCACCAAAATATCGAATCGAATGTCTAGGCTCACGTCATAGAGTCGCGCGGGAGAACGCCGTGAGACTAGTCAACGACGAAATTCACAGACCCAGAAATTTTCAAGCACAAACAGTAGAATTTCTCTCGTACTCCTCTCAAAAATTGCGCTTTGAATAATTCTCTCAAATGATTCTTTCAACCATCATGACCTTTCAACTATTCAAAGATTTTTTTGCTAATTCATCAAATCGTGAATTTAGTCCTTAATTAAAAACTGTATACACGTCATGACATCATCTCTCAAAAGTTGTGTCACCAGAATATCGATTCGAATATCGTAAATATCTCGAAAACCTGTTCACTCCTGAGTCCATCATCTCATTCGTCTATTCTCACGTCCCAGAGGCGCGCGGGAGCCGCCGTTACACCAGCCAAAAACAAAATTCACCGGCGCAGGAATTTCTCTCGTCATTCATTTCACAAATTGTGTTTTGAATAATTCTCTCAACCGATTTCATCGACCCTCATGATCTTTCGCCACCTCAACAAGTTTTTCCTTTCACCTCAATTCATCAAATCATAAAAATAAATTTTCCCGAATGTCCGGGTGCACTTGTACCTAACCTAAGCCATTCTAACGCTTTCACATTTTTTACCCTCCCTTGATTATTACATCACGTTATGTTATGGATGTTATGTACGAGGGGGTTGTGTGGTGTCCCATTGGCCGGACTACCCCACAGAATATCATATCTCTCAAGGAATGGTAACGCCCCTATTCCAACATCGCGGTATGCTCCACCCCGGACAACAATAATTCAGAGCTCAGTGGGGTCTTGGTTTTAACCACCAACCAAAAACCCAGCCATTTTTTGTCCCACCGTCTGCCCACCCCCTTCTATCCCAGAGAGCTTCTGGGTAAATCCTAAAAAATGAAGATGCTCAAGGCATTTAGTAGCACGAAAAATTCAACCGAGGGAGATATAGCAACACCATTTGTTCATTTAATTAATGAACTAAATTTTTCAATAATAATAATAATAATAATAATAATAGTAATGTTAATAATAATAATATGATCTTCATATAAAAAAATATTTCATATTCATCAATATAAAAAACAATGATGATATAAATATAATTATCTTCTCTTCATCGTGAAAAAAAAAGATAAATAAAAAAAATGCAATCAATGTCAAATCAATTGACAGCATGATCACCCCAAGCTTAAAGCTTGTAAGTAGGTTTGTTCCCATCACCATCGAATAACCCATCAGAGGAGCCCTAAAAAAAAGTAAGAGAAAAAAACTTGGAGACGAAATTCATAAGAAAGAGAGAAAGACAGAAGAAAAAATTACCCGAACGAATTTTCTTTGACGAATTAAGGTCCGTTGTCCCTTCTTCTGGAATAATGCATAATTCGTTGGGGGTGAACAATAGCGAGAAATAAATTATGCAAGATTACAAAGGTGAGGGCGCTTCACCAAGACGGACGTATAAAGGGAGAGGCTCTGGCCAGGGAGAAAAAAAAAGGGAGGGAGAGTGGAGTGGGGTAAAAAAACGAGGGTACAGCGTTACCATTTTATATTATCCGGGAACAGCGGTGGTATAATTACCTCCAACCACCTCTCACCCTCTCAACTCTTGGGCCGCAGACGTAGCTCCCTTTGCAATCCCCTTCGTTATGAGATGCGCCTCGGTTTTTCCTCGGCCGTTGGTGTGCTCTCTCTCTCAGTCTCTCTCTGGTGCTTCTACTCAGGGGTTTTTTCCGTTCCATTCTTCAGTAAGATTTCCCCAACGTAAACACAACCCACTCCAACACCAATTCCGGCTGTGAGATTATTCGGACTTTCATTTTTTTTTTTTTTATTTCGAGGGTTTTTGGCTTGGAAGGGGGAGTAATCTTTACATTCGTGTAAATTTCAAGAGTTGGATGACCGTTAGGGACGAGAGAAAAGAAAAAATTCTGGATGGGAAGGAGAAATTTTGGTGAGTTGATGAATTTTTGGAATAAATCGCAAGAAAAATTCTTTTTGATTTTAATAGACGATTTATTTGATGCAAATAAAGTTTACTTTGTCCAAATAAATCATTTTTCTGGGTGCAGTCTCGATATTGCACTCGTCTATTCTGACGTCATAGAGGCGCGCGGGAGCACGCCGTCAGCCTAGTCAACGACAAAATTCACAGGCTCAAAAATTTTCGAGTGTCAGCACTAGAATTTCTCTCGGGCTGAATTTTTCGAATAAAGCACAAGAAAAATTCTTTTTGATTTTAATAGACGATTTATTAGATGCAAATAAAGTTTATTTTGTCCAAATAAATCATTTTTCTGGGTGCAGTCTCGATATTGCACTCGTCTATTCTCACGTGATAGAGGCGCGCGGGAGCACGCCGTCGGCCTAGTCAACGACAAAATTCACAAGCCCAGGATTTTCCTAATTTTTTTTTGTCCTTCAATTTCTGGCATAAAGCACATAAAAAATGCTAGTGTTGCCACTAGAAAATTTCTGGTTCTGTAAATTTTGTCGGCGAGTCCGAAGAGAATTATAGAAGGCGGAATGTTAAATCTTTGAAAAAATAAAATAATATTCTTCCAAAGACAAAAATATCCTACTCCACCTGTTCGCGACAATATATTAGTTTCCATGAAGCTTCATCGCCTCATCCTCCCGAGAAAACTCTCCCCTCGCCGAATATTTCCGATGAAAAAAGAATCGTGTTATTGGTGTTAAAACGACGATTTAAAAACACAAAAGGAAATCAATCTCCGTGCAAATAAAGAGTACAACG
Organism: Diachasma alloeum; assembly: GCF_001412515.2. Classification (NCBI taxonomy): domain Eukaryota; kingdom Metazoa; phylum Arthropoda; class Insecta; order Hymenoptera; family Braconidae; genus Diachasma; species Diachasma alloeum. The sequence goes on from NW_021680352.1 coordinate 1,504,653, forward strand.
TCTTACCGTAAAGGGAAGGGATTTTGCGAGTGAGATGAGCTTTTCCAAGGTAGGGTGGGAAGCCGGTATATAATAATACCCAGAGTTAAAGGGGTTCTTGGAAACGCAAGATGTTAATGAGACCGGAGGGTTCGCATTCCTGGGCCGCCCCCAAGACTCCCAAAGATTCCTCTTTGCGTCGCGTGACGTAATCTCGAGTCTCAACCTCCAACCCCATATAACCCCTCTCCCCCCCCTCACCCCCCACGAGACCATCTCTACCGCACTATCACCGAGTGTTATAGGGCCAGGTCCTATTGCTTTACAGAATCTCGGTGGAGATGACACTCAAATGTATTTCGATACCCATGACGATGAGTCATAGATTTTATGGATTCGCAGTTGAGAGGGTGCGTGATATTAACAATTTAAATTGACTTTTCTTGGATTTTATTGAATTAAATGAACAATTTTCATTTTTCAATGGGTGATGTAATTTTAATGACGGAGGGGAGAGATAAATTGGAATTATATTTTGATATAGTGATATATATATCGATATATTTTATATTCATGTATCGATATCTTGACCAATCAATATATTGATAGATCAGTATATTATTATATTTGTGTATCGACATATTGATATTTTAAACCATAAATGTGTTGATATAATGATATATCGACAGATATATTTTTTTTACATCCATATATCAATATATTGATATATTAAAAGATTGATATATTGATCTCCCGATCTCTGAATATATTGACATATCAATTTATAGACATTTCATCTATCGATATATCGATGTAGGGATATATCGAGATATTGATATATTCACCAATATATTGACATGATGAAATATGGATGTTGTTTACATCGTCGATATTTTGATGCGTAGATATCTAAATATATAAAAAAAACATCGATCTCCCAATAAATTTAAATATCGATACATCGATATATTAATAGACACAAATATTTGTGCATCAATCCATCAATATTTTCAGCCATTAATATATTGATATATCGAAAAATAGATTTTTCAATCAATGAACAGATTGATATATTAATATACCAACAAATATATCTATATTTGTATATCAATATATCAATATATTGATGTTTGAACATATAAATATATGGAAAAATTGATATAATCTCCGGTCCCTGTCGATATATTGATATATCCATCATCAAAATAACCTACCTAAGGAACTGTACAAAAATTCTATTTAATTTTTTCAATCAATAGAGAGATTGATATATTGATGTACCAACAGATATTTGTCTATCGATGCGTCAATATATATTTTTTATTTATTATACATCAATATATTGATGTGTGAAAATATTAATATACGGAATAATTTATATAATTTCCCGATCCCCGAGTATATTGACATGTCCATCTATAGACCTTTTGATATATTGATATATTCATCATCAAAATGACCTACCTAACAAATCGTGTAAAAATTCTATCCATTCCATTCCCTCAACTCCAACAATTTCATCACTTCGCCCCCGTATTATTCCCCCTTCCGCTCCGCCAATAGCACCACATACACTTCACCAAATTGAATTTGCCCAAGAATTAAAGTTTTGCATTTTGATCGTATAAAATGCATCAGCCAGTTTTTTTTTTTCATTCCACCTAGTAACAAACACCAGTACAGCTTCACATAACGTCACACAGGTTTTGGTGCTTCAGTTATACTCGTTTGTCGTGGTTGGTATAGTGGTGTGGCGAATATACCGGGTGGAAAATGTCGAAAGTGGGAGGTTTATAGAGAGCAGCCAAGCAGACAATACACACGAAGCGTATCTCGCCGTTCGCTATCCGCCTATTTGATGTTGGTACAACAGCGGCGTCGTGTTTGCGTTGAGGCCCATATTGATTGCCACCCCTGTCGCCGTCACATCTCTCTACTGGTCTATACCTCCAACGACCATTTCCCCCTTGCACCCCCTCCGCACCTCTTGGGCTTTATACTACCCTCCTACCGCGATCCATCGACGCTCTGTTCTATCAGAGCCACTCCATATCGTACGATTTATCCCTTCATGGTCAGTGCGAAGCGAAATAGGTAGGTATTTTCCGGGA
>NW_021680352.1:1507235-1515882 GCF_001412515.2 Diachasma alloeum
GGGGGTTGGAGAAGGGTTGAACTGTATGCTGGATCCAGTTTGGAATTTTTTTTTGTTTTCTATTTTATCGATTTTTTCCAGAATTTTTTCTTCCATTTAAATTTTTTTTTTTTTCACTTTTCAAAAGGATTAAGAAATTTTATTGCTCTTGCGGGCTATGATTATGTTTCATTTGTTAGAAAATATATCGGAATTCACTTTGAATTATTTTCTCGAAAATTTGAGTTTTCCGATTTTTAAAAATTTTCTATATAATTTTTTTTTGAGAATGCATTACGTAAAAAATAATCTCAAAATTGGGGAATTTTAAATTTCTTTCATTTTTCAAAATTTATTTTATTGATTCTATGGATCAGGATTATTTCTCAAGAGCTTTATAATTTTTCAATTTTTTTTTAAATTTATTGTGCAGTTAATTTTTTTGAAAATTGAAGTTTTTTTGCTTTTAAATTTTTAAAATTTTTGTTTTGTTTTTTGTTAATGTTTCCTTGAAATTGTCGGACTTTTGGGTCATTATGTATTATATAAGGGATAATCATGAAAAGTGGCTCACTATCTTTTAATTATTAACCCAAGAGTGAATTTGTTACGAGTGGTCTCCTTTCTCGCATACCAGAGGAGCCTTTACGGTCAACTTCGGCCAGTTATGTTCAGCGGGTACGAGGTCTACGGGTCTCGTTACGGAATTAAAGTGAGAATAGAGTATGGAATAATTGCTGAGGAGGGAATATTTCAACGTTTTTAATAAAGAAGGGTCTCGTTACAAGGGACGAGACATTAACCTCCCTCATCTGTTCAAATTAAAAAAACATTTTCCAACAATTTATTCCTGAATCTAATGAAGATAACAAAAACAAAAAACTCAGTGTCATAAAACATTTTAAAAGAAACATTAATTGCATGGTGAACTAATCAGTTTTCAATTAATATTGCAAATCAGATTTTGTCATATAATTCAATCTTTTATGAGAACAACTAAATTGGAGATGTATAAAATATTTCATAGAATATAAATGAGCAATTATGATTGTGATTAATGAATCAATCATGGGGGGCCGCGCCCCCTGCTCGCTTCGCTTATGAACCCCGGAGGGGCTCGGCCCCCCGCTCCGCTCATATGAGGGTTTCGTGGATGGAGAGCCCCATGTGAGGTCTCATTGATGTGATCTTTTATATAAGGATCCACATAAATGAGCTTCATCTGATCAAAAATGAGCCTAACCCCCATTAGACCTCTGACCCTATCAAATATATTGAAACTCTTTATAATATTTTACGAAATATATGAATAGGCCGAAAAAATCACACCTTGTTGTTATATAAAAGGGGAATATATATTAATAAATCAGAATACTAATGATTAAGAAATCTGGAATAAATACGGGGGGGCTCCCCCCCCCGCTTGCTTTGCCCGCTCTCCCCCACATGAGGGTCTTGTGCGTGGGATTTTATATGTGGGTCCCTATAAATAAACCGCACAAAACCGGAAATCCCGTACTTTTGACCCTTGCCAGATGCCTGACCCTCTCAAATGGATTGTAGATCTTTGCAATATTTTACGGAATATATGAATTGTCTACGAAAAATATGGATTGTCTGTATCAATGACATGCGGGTAATGAGGGGCTACGCCCCCTGCTCGTATCGCCTATGAACCCCGCGAGGGGGCTTGGCCCCCTCGCAGGTTTTGCTTGATCTCTCCTCATATGATGGTCTGGTGACTCCGTATGACCCCGACCCTTATGACCCTTACTCTCAAGGATTCCCAAGAAATTATCCTCGTACCAACATATTGAAATTGTATTTTTCGTCTGTTCTCTGCCTTCTTCATAAAACGCGTCTTCAAGAAAATTGTCTTCCTATGCAATAAATAAAAAAATCTATTCTAACGAAAAAAAATACTAGAGAGGGGCAGCGTGAGAGGTCCAGAGGCGGGCTGACGAGTATCAGAAGAGGGACCCCTTTCAACTAAAAGGGGGATCCAAGGCGTTCCGACCGGAGGGGCCGGGGGGGTGAGGGCGGTGAAACGACGTAGGGGTAGATATGGGCTAGCATCGGATTCTATCTTCACGTATTGATCAACGCCTCGCCACCCTCTACAGTCCAGTTGGATATAAAGGGGGGAGAGGGGGGGGGGCAGCTGGCCGCAGCTACGGCCACTGGACCGACCACCGGTCTCTTGATGCCTCCGTTGTTCGTGTGCGTTATTTCACGTATAAATGCGACTCATCTCTTGCCTCTCTCTCCCTCTCACTGTCACAATCTCAGCGATTGGTGGGAGTCGGGGCGGAGGGGAGAGGGGGCGCCCTTCATTCGCCTTGTTCCTGATTTTGTAACGAGTGTATGGGATATGTGAGGACACAGGGATGAAACTCTCTCAACAATGGATACGTGTTTGGACTTGAAATTTTTTTTTTTTGTTTCAGAGATGAATTCTGTTTTTGGCTGAAATGAAAATAAAAATGAAAATGAAAATGAATATGAAAACAAAAATAAAAATAAATGTAAGTCCTTAAAAAAAATCGCCAGACAAAAGCAATACCGTCACTCGCCCCAATCCATAAGAAACTCATCCGCAAGAAGAAGATCTCTCCGAAGGAGACAGTAGAGAGGACCAGTGGCGAGTGCGGCTGATTGGATGTCGCCCTCGCACTCGCGACAAAATCGAGCACCAGCTCCCGAGTGAGAGGGAATACCTCCCGGGGATGGACTGCCATCCTCAGCGGGACGGGGGGTTTCAGGGAGGTGCAAGGAGGCATCATAGACATTCCGTAAGACATACAGCCATGCTCCCGGGTAGGTGAATGGTCAGTGAGACTTGGAGTTCTGGCAGTGACCACTGCGCGTCAATACATACGTGGGGGGAAAAGGGGTTTTTGCGCCGGCGCAAAAACCCCTATTTTCATCCCTTATCTGAAATAACTCACATCGGGAAGAAAAATTCAAATAAAAAAATATGAAAAATCCGAAAAATGGCGGATTTTTTCATTGCAATAAAAAATTAATTTTCTGGAAAAGAAAAAAAAATATTGGACGATATGAGAGATGCTTAGGGTGAGGCGGATGAACTCGATAATGAGATGAGAAACAATTAGTCTTGGTGTATCGATCGGCTAACGGGTGGGGGTGGGGGTGATGAGGGGGATGAGAATGAGAATTCAGGCTGAAGGAGCAATATCGTGTCGGTAATGTTTCTTCATTAGTGCGAGAGGCAATCTCCTTTATGGCAAGAAATCTTGCGCCATTCTCACTGGCTCCTAGTCGTCTCGACGGCCATCTTGCGTCCAACATTTTTTTTTATGTCTTTACTCTTCGCAGATTGTAACGATAATTTTTCATCCCCAGAATATTCTTATTTCGATTGATTCGGAAGATTATAATCTGCTGATGATGCATCGAAAGCAATTTTTTGAGGTTGGAAATGTTGGTGATGACTTTGTCATTTTTGATCGATTGAGAGATAGATTCTTTGAATTAAAAATTCATTGAATGTCATTGAAACTCGTTCAATTTGGACGGAGAATAGCCATTGGGTCAGTGGCTACGGGAAGATAATGAAGGTTCATGGTAACTCCTCAGCCCTCTCCTTGGGGAATATCTCCCTCCTCTCAGAGGATCTAGGCATACCAACTGCTCTCTTTCTCTCGCCCGTCGTTTAGGTTCTCGCGGACTAACGTCTAATCGAATTATACCCTGGCTACATCCTGGATCCCTTAACTACCGGTCATGTCCACTGTAACCACCACAATTTCATTCTCCAATTTTTTTCCCTCCTTTTTCTTTCATTGATTTGGACTGAGGCTAACTGTCTTATTAAGAAAATGGAAAAGTTGGATATGTGTCGGGTGTGTTCATTTGGACGAAGTACTTTTGCGCCTAGTACCTTTCTGTCAAGTATTTTAATGTCAAGTACTTCGATGCCAAGTACTTTCTGTCAGGAGTTTTACTGCCAAATGTTTTTGCACATTTCTATGTCAAATACTTTTTTTTCAAGTACTTTCGTTTTGAGTACTTTGTTGACAAGTCAAGTACTTTGCTTTTCTCTCAAGTACTTTCATGTCAGCTACTTTTACGTCAAGCACTTTTCCGTAAACTATTTCAATCTCAAGTATTCTAATGTCAAGTACTTTCATGTCAAGTACTCCCTGATAGGAGATTTACTGTCAAATACTTGCGCCCATTTTTATGTCGAATACTTTTCTACCAAGTACTTCAATTCCGAGTACTTCGCTGACAAGTCAAGTACTGTGCTTTTTTGTCAAGTATTTTCCCATCAAGTATTTTAATGTCACGTATTTTGATGCCAAGTACTCCCTAATAAGAGATTTACTGTCAAGTGCTTTGCTTCTCTGTCAAATACTTTCCTGCCAACTGCTTTGATGCCAAGTATTCTCTGTCAAATGTTTTTCAACATTTTCATGTCAATTTTTTTTCTGTCAAGCACTTCAATGCCGAGTTCTCAATTGACAAGTCAAGTACTTTGCTTTTCTGTCAAGTACTTTCATGTCAGCTACTTTTACGTCAAGCACTTTTCCGCAAACTATTTCAATCTCAAGTATTCTAATGTCAAGTACTTTCATGTCAAGTACTCCCTGATAAGAGATTTACTGTCAAGTACTTTGCTTCTCTGTCAAATACTTTCCTGCCAACTGCTTTGATGCCAAGTATTCTCTGTCAAATGTTTTTCAACATTTTCATATCATTTTTTTTCTGTCAAGCACATTAATTCCGACTATTTAATTGACAAGTCAAGTACTTTGCTTTTCTGTCAAGTACTTTGATGCCGTCTACTCCCTCTCAAGAACTTTACTATCAACTGCTCTGGCACGAAGTATCATCATATCAACTGCTTTATGTCAAGTACTTTCCTGTCAAGTACTTCTCCGTCAACATTGTTTTTGCCAAGGACTTTCAAATGCTTCAAGTACTTCACAAAGGACAAAAGGCGAGGTGACCATTCAAAAATACAATTCCTCTCTCAATACCCCGAGCAATATCCCCAAAACCGAATGTTTGGTTTAATTACAAAAATACTTCTCGAAAATGTCACATATCCCTGTGAGTCTAATAAGCGTGAAGGAACAGATGTGAAATAGCCAGTTCTCAATTGCAGAAGGGGGTGGACAGTGTCCCAGTGACACGCACATATACAGCATTATGGGGAGAATTTTCGGTGAACCCCGAATGGCCATCTCTCTTCCCCTCCACCTCATATCTAATATTAACTACATTTATTCGCGTTGTCTCAAATTAACCCCTGACTCTGTGCCATTGTATCCACCGTATGTCCATCGTATCCACCCTCAACACTCACCCCACTGCTTTCTATGCTCTCTTCTCCCCTCCCCCTCCTGTCGCCCCCCCCCCTCACTCTCGGCAATAATATGAACTCCACGGGTATTACCATCATAATACCAGGAGAATGCGGGGGTGAAATGAGATGAGTGGAGAAGTACCGGGGATAATACTACCACCTTGTGTGTGTAAATGGCCGGATGGTGAAGTTGTGTATACATCCACCCCTTGACAAATTCATATATTGCTTACACACTTGTTTTATGTGTGATAAATCATATCAATAGTGACATAAAATTCATTCGCCGGAGGGGATGAATATGCGTGAAGTGTCGATTATAAATTTGAAGAATGTGGAGGAAATGGAAAAATGTCAATAAAGTCACTTGTCAATTGGAATGAGGGAAATGTTTTACGTCATTCGATGAAAATTTATTGATAAAAGAAATTAAATTTATCGACCTGGTCTATGTTAGTATTTGAAGAAAATACGGTTGGGCTTGGGGATAACAGTGGAACCTAGAACTGACAGTTGAACAATAAATTAATGAGTTGAACTGAGGATGACAGCTGAACCTAGAAATGACAGTTGAACACAAAATTAACGAGTTGAACCGAGGAATGACAGGTGAACCCAAAAATGACGGTTGAACCTAGAACTGACAGTTGAACAATAAATAAATGAGTTGAACCGAGGATGACAGGTGAACCTAGAAATGACAGTTGAACACAAAATTAACGAGTTGAACCGAGGAATGACAGGTGAACCCAAAGATGACAGTTGAACCGAGGATGACAGGTGAACCCAGACATTACAGTTGAACAAAAAATTAACGAGTTGAATCAGGAAATGACACATGAACCCAAAATTGACAGTGGAACCGAGGATGACAGCTGAACCCAGAATGACAGTTGAACCCGGAAAATAACAATTGAACAAGAAATTAAAGAATTGACCAGAACACGGCAGATGAACCTAGGAATGACTCGTGAACCACGAATTGACAGTTGAACTCATGATGACAGCTGAACCAAAATTTAAACACTTGAATCAAGGTTCAATACTTAAATTAACAACTGCCAAGTTGAACCCAAAATTGTCAGTTGAAACGCGAAATAAAATTTAAAAAAATAAAATTTCAATGACAAAATAATGGTTGAACCCACAGATAATTAAAGCAAACGGTGAAATGGCACCCAAGGAATGACAGATGAATGAAAAAATGGCTCTTGACCCGATAAACAATGGCTGCACCAAGAAATTATCATCATCACTCACCCCCCAGAATATTCCCAATTCCTAAAAGTCGATCTGAACGAACAAAAAAAGACAATTTCCATCAGAAAAAAGTTCTCAATTTTTTCACTTCATGTATCCATCTCATAGCTCCTGAGCACCGACACCGAGGCTAATGTATTCAAATGATAAACCCCCCTGTTCTCCTCCATAGAGCGTCAATTTATTAAATGGAAAGATTGCAAATTTCCCGACATAAAGTGCCTGGCAGAAGACTAATGGTACCATCTCGACAATGCAGGGTTGAACCTAACGCCGAGAGAAAGAGAGAGGAAGACAACAAAACACGAGAGGGAGATGAGGATGGATAAAGATGGGGTGTCTGCGAGGTGTAGGGCGGGGTGAGGCATAAAAAGAAGCCACGTGAGTGATTAGAGCCGGGGAATAGTGGCCTTGCGTATGGGGTCAATCTGAGGCTAATCAAATCATGCGGGATCGACCGAGAGAGTAGTCGACTACTCCACGGGGTGCCCGAGCGATCGTTGGCCCAGGCCATTTCCGTCCGGCGCCGGCTGCTCTCTCTTTTTATGCTCGGGTGTCTTGTCTCGGTGTATTTGATACGCGAGCTTTATTAATTCCATCGCCACGGGCGGGGAGGGGGGAGGGGGCTTGTGTGCAGACGGCTCATATCAACCCCACACGAAAAATCTGGCTCATCACCAGTCACCCAGTTAATACGATGGGTTACGTATTTCATGCCGCCACTAATATCAGGAAGTCGTGGAGTGTGAGTGATTGATTGACATATTTTCGATGTTATTGATGGATTTTTCGGGTGTTTGATTTTTTGTCCAGCTGGAGGGATGGGGAAAAATTGGGGACAGAAATGTTGATGACTTCAGGGTTCAGATGGATTTTCACGAGAATTTTTGCTGATTTTTGAGAAGAAGATTCAACTAAGATGGAATTGTTGAACAGAGGGATGACCGTTGAACCAAGAATTGACATGTGAACATGACATGACAGTTGAACTGAACGTGACAGCTGAAGAAGAATTGACATGTGAACTGAGATGTGACTGTTGAACCTCGAATATCAGCTGAAATGAGAGATGACAATTGAGTCTAAAATTGATGTGTGAACCGAGACATGACAGTTGAACCTTGAATGACAGCTGAACCGAGAGATGACAGTTGAATTAAGAATTGATATGTAAAGCAAGACACGACAGTTAAACGTTGAATGTACATTGAATGAACCCACAGATAGCAGTTGAACAGAATATGACAGCTGAACCGACGGATAAAAGTTGAATTAAAAATTGACATGTGAACATGACATCCCAGTTGAATGACATCTGAAAGAAGGCACCTTGATTGACGTCTGAAACAAGCGATTCGAACTAACAATTTATACGTAGACCAACACATGACAGTTAATCCTCGAATGACAAATGGCCCCCAGATGGCCTTGAAATGAACATGACAGATGAACCGCGGGATGACAGTTGAACAAAGCATTGCCATGTCAACCACGGCACCGCAGTTGACCCTTGATATGACAATTGCACCAAGCCTCGTGATTTGACCAATAAAATGACAGTTGAACCCACCCAAGTTGACAGCTGAACCGCGAACACTGTCAAACCTACCATTCGCCATATCTCAGGACCTACTGCGCCGAATTCGCCCGTCTTTTTTTCCATCCCAACTAACATTTCCCTGCCCAACCAACGGCGCTACCAATCGCCCCCAATTTCATCAACTCCTCAACCATAAAAAACCTCTTCTCAAATTAACAACAATTTCCTCAATCCAATAAATTTTTCACCGTCTCAACCACATCCTCTCCTTTTCATTCACCTCTTTTCCCATTCATCCTACATAACCCCAACAAACTCAAACTTTTGAATGCAGCTGAAGCGACGACGAGCAGTGGCAAGATAAGCAAAGTACGGTTGGTGGTGTTGCATATTGATTGACGGGCCGGTTTTCCTCTCTTCTCGCTTCTATCTTCTCCTCAAACCTCCGCATACAGGTTTTGTGCTTGGGTGTGCGCGCGGCAAACTGTAGGTATGGATGAAGGTAAAACTGGTGAGATAGGGAAATAGGTGGG
>NW_021680352.1:1515928-1517874 GCF_001412515.2 Diachasma alloeum
GGGGGGGGGGGGGGGGGGGGGGGGGGGGGGGGGGGGGGGGGGGGGGGGGTAAACGCGGGTGGGCGCCTCGAGAAGGGTGTAATGAAGCACTGCGCAGACACACCGCCATGAATATTCATAATCTAATACCTGAGCTCGACCTAGCTGGGGCGGGGCGAGGTCTCATCATCCTTCGGGGGAGATAGAACTTGTGCCATATTAGATACCTTCGGCGGGGGTCCATTTCCACATTCAACGCAATAGCTTTCCCCCCCCCCCTCTTGAGGTCGACTTTCGTCATCCAATATTACGTACCTCAGACCAACTCTGTCAGAATTATTCGGGGGGCTTGCGAATTGGAGATGATTCCGTTCTCTTTATGTTGATGGTATGGTTTTTTTCTTCTTGTTTATGGTGATTTTTTTGGAATTTAGGGGAATACAGGGAGGGGATATAAAATATTACTATGGGAATAGAGAAATATGATTTATTTCAACCGAACGGTTGCGATGGGAAATTCAGTTTTTACGGTTTAACAGAGTAATTTGTGACGGATGGAAAATTAATTTTCAAAAGTGTTAAAAACGCTTTATTTTTTTTACCAATTTTTACTATTGAAGGGCGAAAAATTACTCAAGTCGTATGAATTTTTAAAATATGAAATTGTAATTTTTCCTCAAGATTTAAAAATAGGTGATACTCTCGCAATTCCTACATTTTACTCAAGGAAATAGCAGAAATTACCATTTTGACTAGTAAAAGCTCCAGCGGACGGCGAGAGCGTGGATTGATTTTAGTTCTTGGCGGTTTCTATCATTCTAAAAAATTCAATCCTTCCTCTCCACCCGCCTCTTTTTCAGAATGAATATACGTGGAGCAAAATGATTGATAACTCTCAAGGATGATAAAGAAGAGAAAAGCTTTGATTTCCTTAAATTTTTCGTTTTTATATTTTTTAAGCGCGAACTGGGGCAAAATGGAGTTATGTGTAAATTCTGAATCGGAAATTTTCCCGCCTTGTTAAAGAAAATATTGTCAGAACGATTACATTGATTTTTCTTTGAAAAATGTAACAAAAGTAATAGAAGTTCTCAATAATCCAAAAATCCTCTGACTTTTCATCACGGAATATCCAAAATTATAGCTCTTTTATGATAATGTTATCAGCACTGGGGGATGGATAAGTCTCACGATCTACGGTTACAGATACATCGAGATGTACGAAAGACAATCGTATATCCCATACCCCCTCGCCGAGGTTTTACCATCCCTATGCCACCTATTCTGAGCAAGCACAAGCGAGGTTCCATCAAACCCTGGGATTTAGTAATCTACTGAGATTTATGAACGACGCTTCATCCCTTTGCGTATTTCTGTACCACTCCCCTTCCCCCCCTTCATCCCCCCGCCCACCTTTCCCACCCCATTTTCTTTCGCATCGTAACGACGAATGTCTAGCGTTGATTGTAACTACTGAATCCTTTTTTTTCGTAGAAAAATGATAAATCTCAATTATTCATTTTTGAATATTTTAAATTAACAATATCAATAATAGCAATAACGAGACTTATTTATATTAATATTTTTTCATTACTACCAATTTTATTTTCATAAATTTCTTAATCAATTAATTTTTTAATTGAAAAAATTTGGAAAAATTTGGGATTTTTAAAATTATTACATAAATTTTTGAAAAGTGATAATAACAGATATGTAATAAGGCTAAAAAAACTCGTAAAGGTCATGAAGGCCAGGCTCAGATGACAGGGGGGCATAGCCCCCTTTTCATAAAAATAATTTCCTCTATTTTAGTTGAAAATTGTTGAAATCTGGAATTATTTTAAAAGATCCACAATGAAGGGTTGAAAAGACTCACCGCGCAGCATTGATGAGGGGCTGGTTTCACCGCTCAAATATAATGTTCGAGTGAGACAGCAATTTTCACGAGTCGCAGAGCCCCCCCCCCC
>NW_021680352.1:1517893-1523499 GCF_001412515.2 Diachasma alloeum
CCCCCCCTCCCCCGCCGCCAAAAACCGGGTGGGGATTTTAGTTTGTTCAAGTAAATTATATTCAGGATGGTGGCTCTGACATCGGTCGTAACGCAAATTACAGCCCTCCTGGTAGGGCCTTGGGGTTGGGTTGCCACCTCCCTCACGGCAGCTTCTCACACTCTCCTCGCGCCAGTTAACCCATCTCTGTTTCAATCCGCCTCACTCTTGCTCCACCCACCTGGCAAATTCTCTCTTGCCTATCATGAATTATTAATTAATTGTTTCAACTAACGGGGTAATTTATTATTCAACCCTCGGAGCGTACATCCGACCATCCGACCATTTTGCCAAAGTAAGCAGCCCTCTTGAAATGAAAAAGACGATTGCGGGGGAGGGGGGGGGGTGGAGAAAGACGTTTGTGGTTAGTCTTTCGTATTTGTCTCAATATTATGACCCTTAATGAAAAAAAATCGTGGAATTGTTTGAAGAAGAAAGATTGTTAATTTTTCAGTTGTTGAAGACTTGCACAGAAAATTGAAGTTGAATGACAGCTTGTGAACCGAGAGTTGACAGCTGAACGCTTGTGAACATTCAATCTAGAGATGAAAGTGGAGGTGAGACACGACAGGACGGTTGTCGGTTGAACTGTCTCCCTCATGAGGGTGACAGGTGAACAAAGAACTAATAGCTGAAGCTAGAAATGAATTGTGAACCAAGAGTTGACAGATGAACCCTCGTGAACATTCAATCTAGTGATGAAATTAGACGTGAGACATGACACTTCAATCAAGAGATGATAACTGAATTGGGTGATCGCAACTGATCCCAGAAATGACTTATGAAAGAAGTATTGACAGCTGAACCAGGACATGACAGTTGAACCAAAACCTGACAGTTGAACCCCTTCAACTTTCATTGCCAAGATGAAATTGGAACCGGGATATGACGATGCAATCCAAAAATGACATTTGAATCGAGTGAACATGACAGTTGAACCCGGACATGACACCTGAACCGACATGACAGTTGAACCCACGGATAAAAATTATATGAAACAAATGGCAAGTGAATCCTGACATGCAATTTCACTCAGGAAATGACAATTATACCAAAAAATGACAGTAGAACTCAACGGAAATGACAGGTGAACAGTGAACACCGCTGAACATCTACTAAACTGTCAAAATTAATATTCCCGATATCTCCGGAACTACTGGAGCAAAACGAGTCATTCTTTTTTCTTCGGAAATTTTAAATCGATTCTCGATAATCGTGTTGAACAATTATTCCAAAAGCTGATGAATTTGCATTCTCAAAAAAAAAATTAAAAATAATAAATCACTGAAATCAGCCCCAATATCTCAAGACCATAATTACGAAAAACCGTTCAATTGAAATCTCCTCAGCGATCACCCCCATCAACCCCTAAAAAATTGAAATTCTCAATTACCCGATCGACCACCCGTCACCCCCGAACATGATACCCACCCCTACGTCTATACCTTCATATGCCCCTCGTGATCAACCTCGCGAGAGGCCACGGAATAAGGTAGTTGGTGCCGACAGCCCGAGCAAATTAATATTTACCCAACTCGCTAACCCAAACCCAAGTTTCATCGAGGCACAACCCCTTCACCCCCCTCTCCCCCCTTCACTTGCGTACTCTTCGCGTATTAATGGATATCCTGCAATTCACCACCAACGCCAAACCCCGACAGACACGCAAGCCGCAAACTTTGATAACCCAAGCAGTCAATTTCCGGTTGTGGTTGGTCTGTTCGGTCGAGCAAACACCACTCGTTACAAGCAACCGACTCATCCTTAATAATGTGTGAAGGGGGTAGAATTTTTTATTTACGCACTCGACGAATGGAGAAATTAGTATGCCGTATTGATAATGAATTCTTTCTGATTTCGCCCCCTCGGAGACTTCAGAAATCATAAAATATGATGTACACATAATTTTTTTATTAATAATAATGAAGTCGGACCCCTCGAGGATCGCCTCGAAGAGAAAAAATATATATTAGTGTAATATATTGACATACTTTTATATTTTTATAAGGTTAACGGTGAAGAGGAGGGAGAATGAATTGACGGGATTGAGGGTAATCGATGAGAAAAAATTAACGTTAAATTATCATAATAAAAGTCGGATGCAATTGAATGTAGCATGAACTCTCGGTATAACCTCGAATAAAGTGGTTCGCGTGACGGGTTACATCGGTACGCTGATTGTTCCGAAAGGTAAAGGCGTGGGACGGGCACTCCAATACCACTTGACGTGACGCCAGCCATTACCTTCTCTCTCTCTGACGCTCGATGCGAATAGCACTTAATTATAATATCGCACGGGAATTAAACCTGCGCTTGGTGCGACCGAGTACCCACAATTATGAGTTTGAAGAAACGATAATCGGCAAATTACTTGGGGAATCGATAAATATAATGTAGACGAAAATATATTTCAGAAGATCATGTATTCAATAATTATCTTGTGATAACTCATACTCGTTACACCATTCGTAATTTTTTTATATTTCATTTTCACATATCGTAATCCATTGAAATCACATGACACGTATGATTAACGATCAAAAGAGACATCCCGCCGATACCGCTTGACGTGACGCTAGCCATTACCATTACCTTGTCTCTGGCGCTCGATGCGAATAGCACTTAATTATAATATCGCACGGGAATTAAACCTGCGCTTGGTGCGACCGAGTACCCACAATTATGAGTTTGAAGAAACGATAATCGGCAAATTACTTGGGGAATCGATAAATATAATGTAGACGAAAATATATTTCAGAAGATCATGTATTCAATAATTATTTTGTGATAACTCATACTCGTTATACAATTCGTAATTTTTATATAATTCATTTTCACATATCGTAATCCATTGAAATCACATGACACGTATGATTAACGATCAAAAGAGACATCCCGCCGATACCGCTTGACGTGACGCTAGCCATTACCTTGTCTCTGGCGCTCGATGCGAATAGCACTTAATTATAATATCGCACGGGAATTAAACCTGCGCTTGGTGCGACCGAGTACCCACAATTATGAGTTTGAAGAAACGATAATCGGCAAATTACTTGGGGAATCGATAAATATAATGTAGACGAAAATATATTTCAGAAGATCATGTATTCAATAATTATTTTGTGATAACTCATACTCGTTATACAATTCGTAATTTTTATATAATTCATTTTCACATATCGTAATCCATTGAAATCACATGACACGTATGATTAACGATCAAAAGAGACATCCCGCCGATACCGCTTGACGCGACGCTAGCCATTACCTTGTCTCTGGCGCTCGATGCGAATAGCACTTAATTATAATATCGCACGGGAATTAAACCTGCGCTTGGTGCGACCGAGTACCCACAATTATGACTTTGAAGAAAGGATAATTGCCAAATTACTTGGGAAATCGATAAATATAATGTAGACAAAAATATATTTCAGAAGATCATGTATTCAATAATTATTTTGTGATAACTCATACTCGTTATACAATTCGTAATTTTTATATAATTCATTTTCACATATCGTAATCCATTGAAATCACATGACACGTATGATTAACGATCAAAAGAGATATCCCGCCGATACGTGTTACGAAAAATTAGTGATGTACCGCCTTGTAATCTCGCATTCAAGGAGACAAAAAAAAAATGCTGCGTCAAATGGTGGAGATTTTCGTTGTACGCGCCACGTGACAGGAAGCGTGCCGAGAATTACGGTACATCCCCTCCCCCACCCGAGCTCGAATGGATCATTAAGAGGACATTGCGACAAGATACCGGAAAGCAAAGCCCCCATCCTCAATTTTTTTTATGATGACAATGGCTGGAAGATGTTGAGCTCATGTGTCCATAGACATAATTTATTTGAGTCGCAGCGAGGAGTTTAGTTACCATATTGGTGAGAGCGTGAGTCGGGAGGGGTGATGGCAATCGGGGGTGAGCTGGTCACGCGTAGGTAACCCTATGATATGTAGATTAAGGGTTGGGGATCACATATCCAGGGCATTTAATAATCCTGTCCCTGTCAAAATACACATTGGAAGCAACTGAGGGTATAATATAGATAAATTGGTGCTGGTGGGGCGGTGGGGAAGATTCTCACCCTTGTGTGGGGCGAGGGGAGGGGTTGTTTTGACTTGCTGAGATGGTTTTTATCGAGATGGTGAGGCCAGATTTTTGACGTTTGAATGACAAAACAGAAGGTTAAAACGCAAGATTTCTTTCAACTTTTGGAATGTCTTGGGAAGGAATGATTTGAGGACAAAATGTCAGACGACCACTCAATTTTGGGCAATTTCGTGATGAGACGTATGAACCCGGAATTGACAGGTGAACAGTGTCATGACGTGAGAGTTCAATCCGAAGATAAAATTTGTACCAAGACATGATAAGTGAACCTAGAGTTGACAGCTGCACCGAGAAATGACAGCTGAACCCCGAGACATGACAGCTGAACTTTGTAATGATAGTTGATCCGAGAAATGAGGACTGATTTGACAGATGAACCATGAAGTAACAGGTCACGGTTGAAATTAAATTTGACAGTTCAACCCAGAATTGATAAGTTGTACAATAATTGACGGTTGAACCAAAACATGAAAGTTAACCGATTGAATAATAATCCAACCTAGCGATGAACAGTTGAACCTAGGGATGGCATCTGAACCGAGGATTGACAGTTGAACTATGAAATAACAGTTCAGGCTTGAGATCAACTTTTCCAGTCGAACCGAACATTGACAATTGAACCGAAACATGCCAGTCGAATCCAGAATTGATGTGTGAACCAATAATTGACAGCTGAACCAAAACATGAAAGTTGACCCATTAGATAATAATCCGACCCAGATATGAACAGTTGAACCTAGGGATGACATCTGACCCGAGGCTTGACAGTTGAACCATGAAGTAACAGTTCAGGCTTGAGATCAAATTTTCCAGTCGAACCGAACATTGACAATTGTCCCGAACATTGACAGTTGAACCAAAACTTGAAAGTTACTTTATTAAATAACACTCCAACCCAGAGATGACAGTCGAACCTAAGGATGACAGCTGAACCAAAACATGACAGTTGAACCGTTGGCTTTTCTGTGATAAATTTCTCCATCATTTCCTCTCACACCAAGCGACTGTACGACAAAATGCCATAAGACATTTTCCCTAGAAAATTTTCTCACCCCCAAAAAATCTTTTCCGACATTTTCCCCTAAAACGCCTCATTCCCGAGATAATCGCATAATTACCAACTCCCTCTAACTCCCTCTAACTCCCTCAACTGTTCTCCTCTTTCTCACGTGGAAACGAGTTCAGCTGCTGTGGAGGGGGCTAGAGGGGGTAGGAGGTACGGGTGATGGCAGTATACGACGTCGGTACACTGTTTAGTCGAGCGCGTCGACGAGCATGACTGCGACTGCGACATGAATAACCGAGTAGCAACTCGCGCGAGCGATTCAAACCGATGTGCAAAGAGAGGAAGGTTGGAAAAACCGACGAGAGGTGAGCGAGAGCAAGTTTTGGCCCTTCCCTATCGCTGCTAGCAAAACTCTTTACCACCTCTCTATTCTCTCTC
>NW_021680352.1:1523520-1525129 GCF_001412515.2 Diachasma alloeum
CCCGCCCCGTTCCAACTTTTACACCGCGCTTACACGTCGTGGGGGCACTTTAATATTATCAGAGCATTGTGCTCGGCTAATTAGCCTTACTAATGCAATCTGCCGACTGATTAGACATTCCACTCGGCAATTCTTGTCAGGAACGTCAGAGGCACTATGGACAACGCGACCTGCATCCACTTCTTCTCAAAGATGGCAGATTGTTATGCAATTTTTTTTTGAGTGGGAGATTTTATTTTTAGAACCACAAAGAAAATTTCTGAGGATAATTAGAAATGAGGATTTAGGATTTTAAGAATGAGGATTATTTATAAGTGGAAAACAATGATATATTGTCCTGGCATTTTTCAATTAATTGTTTATGATTATTCTAATTTATCAGCTGTTGATTTTTCACATTACAATAAATGAATTGCTCATGTTTTAATTCCTATGCCCACTGAATAAAATTGTAATCATAATTACAATTTAAGTCCTTCTAGAACACAGTTTAGAGTGTGAATTTCGGGAATTCAATGTTTGTTTATAATCTGGTAAAAGTGCGTGGCCACACTGTTATCAATTTTTAGTTAGTTTACACGGTAATTCAATTAATCTGTTGTTCATCTCATCAATATAATTCCGTGCTTAGAATATTGTCATTTCGTATTTTCAGCATCAAATTAAAAATTAAAACTTCATTTGGAATATTGAGTCACAGCTTTTTTTATTCACGTCAGAAATTTTGTCTTTGGATATTAATATTATTTGTTCAGAGTGGAAAAATCGATCATCATTTTCACTATGTTGCATTCAGATTCTCCTATCCTTAACGTCAAAAATGTGAGATAGTCTCATAATTCTAGCTATCAATTCTAATCAACTTTGTCCGAAGAAATCCTCGGTAAATGCAATATGAAGAAAGTAGAATTATTCTGTTTTCCTCTGACCAAAATGATCTGAACCATTATGATTCGTTTATTCATATTTCATAGAAAGGTATTCAATTCTCTTTTGTTCGTCAGGCGGGCTTCATGAAAATTCGCCGCAAGGCGATTGCACACATGAAAGCCGCCTTACTATCTCCCCTCGCGGGAGATATCCGCCATGTTCGAGTTCTCATTTTCGATTCGAGATATCGTCCATGCTCTTCTTCAAAAAGAATGAGATTATTTTTCGAGATATCGTCCATGCTCTTCTTCAAAAAGAATGAGATTATTTTTCATCTTGGACGACTACAGCGAANGGGGGGGGGGGGGGGGGGGGGGGGTAGCTGGGGGTTATAGTGGTGTCGGTCAGCAACGGAGAAGAGATGGACCTCGCGTCGTGTTGGTGGAGTTCGATTGGTCAGATGGGCCGCGCATGAGCCGTGGGAGTGGATGAGAAACGACTGGAAACCGGCAATATCGCCCCCCCCCCTCCTCACTCACCCCCCTTTTATCCTCACTGGATATTGCCAGTGGAAAAGACCCGATCGGAGTCAGGTCACGTAATGTTCCTCCACCTCCTCAGGTTCTACTTTATAACTTCTATTAATCCTTTATCGGAAGGGGGAGGGGGGCGGGGGAGCCTCGAAGAAGTTGGGCTCTGGCATGGGCCAAGGATATAGGTTGGTAAGAAGGGATTGGGG
>NW_021680352.1:1525216-1535366 GCF_001412515.2 Diachasma alloeum
GGGGGGGGGGGGGGGGGGGGGGGGGGGGGGGGGGGGGGGGGGGGGGGGGGGGGGGGGGGGGGGGCAGCGAGG
This sequence comes from Diachasma alloeum, assembly GCF_001412515.2. Taxonomy (NCBI): domain Eukaryota; kingdom Metazoa; phylum Arthropoda; class Insecta; order Hymenoptera; family Braconidae; genus Diachasma; species Diachasma alloeum. The sequence continues at coordinate 1,525,289 of NW_021680352.1, forward strand.
GGGTGTGGGCAGAGGTAGAGCAGCCGGGTTCGTCGGCTTGTAATGAAAAATCTCACGTTCGCGGATACAATTTCGATTTCCCCGGAGGCGTACGTCTTTCCTCTACCAAATACACCCCCTCAGCCATCGTCCTATCACATACAAAAGTCGTTTTCTATATCCAACAAATGAGAATCGAACGAATTATCCCGTCCGGTTCGTTAGTGCCATACAGAATAGTTGGAGGAAGATTGTGGTGTGGAGATGGGGAAACGGAATTGGGAGGGGGGATGGACCAGCAGTGCATGTAAAAAAAGAATATCTTATTTTGAGATTTCAAAGGTCTTGGAATGGGATTTTTAAAAGTGTTGATTTGGAGCGTGAAATCCTTATGTCGAGATTTTTGATAGATTTTTAGTCCGAAGTTGAGAGTTTTGAAGGTTTCAATTCCAGTCCGTTGACTCTCAAATTTCGACTTTTGGAACACAACATCAGACATTTGAAAGTCTCAATTTAGGATCGTTTTTTTTTGGTTTTGTCCACCCTTCCAGCTCCTCCTTTCAAGAGGTATATAATTTTTAAAATTATAAATTTGAAATTTCGAGTTAAATTCAAAAACGCATGGTATGGCAATTTTTTTTATCAAGCCAGCTTTAGCATTACCCAGGGTTCGCGACGAGGACACAACTGGTATGTGAACCCCAAAAAAGTCAAAATAATAATTTTGTCAAATATTTTTTATTAAAATTATATCAATATACATGTTATAAACTGTTTAATGTTAGTGTTTGTTAAATGTTTTTTTATTAAAATTATATCAGCATACAGTTTCATGAAGACGTCATGGCGTTTATTGCGAATGGAAATGATTTTTTTATGAAACGCAAGAATAGGGAATACCGAATGTCTCCTTCGATTTCATCACCCATATCCCCCGAGATAAAAATGTCGAAGTGTTGGAGTGAATATAGGGTCAATCTCCAGGGTCCTTTGATTGCCTATTACCCAAGCCTCGCTTTCCATCGCAGCTGCGTGAGACCTTTAAAAAATACTTCTCTCGGACAGAATACACCCTCTCAATTTCCCCGGCATTTCCCTCATCAACTTCCACAAAATCGAGGATTAATTGGGTCAGATGGGTAGATAGGCTCTCGGAAGAACCAAGTGATCAGAAAATTCTGCAGTTGAATGCAACAACCGAGAGCTGTCCAATCTCGTGGAAAATGAACAGAGGAAACTGACTGTCTATGTGAATGGATATGGGTAGAATGGGATGTGTTACTCGTCACTGCGACATCTGCGCTAATTTCACACCGCGCTGACTGCGTCCGGCTCGACGCCGATGGATATGTAACACTGGGGATAACCATGTAAGACATTAGATGGGATTAAATTAGATCGATGGATATCTAATGCATTAGGCAATCCATACCACTGAATCCATTTGAAGTCCTGTAAAGTCCATCTAATCCGCAAATTCAACAGAAGCCATCAAAAATCATCCGATGATGCGGTTGTCAGGCTATGAAATAATGTAGATTTGAATTGCTATTGACCATTATTTATTTATAAACATGGAGATTACAAACAATCGTTTTTGCAGCGTTTTAAATCAACAAACAATAACATAAACATTCATGTAATTAACATGAGTATATTATACTTCAACATTAATTCTCTCAAGATTAAGTGGATAGCCATAATTACTCGAATATTGAGGTTGCTGAGGAAGACTTTAACATCAAACGGTGGAAACATTTTCTCCGCGCCGAGTTTACAGGCTAATTCTAGACGTTCATTATCATGTAGTGGACATTGCCATAATGAGTGATTTAGATCTTCCTCAGGACAACCACATCTACACTCACCAGTTGCAATAATACCAATTCTAGTGAGAGCGCTCGCTAGACTATAATGGTTTGCTCTAGCTTGATGAATCCAAGTTATTGTACTGCGTGATAATTTAGAACAATTCAACCTTTGAAAGCAGGGTTTTCTACATTTTTCGTAGTACCATTGAAAATATTCGATGCCCTTGCCAGCTCTGAGTTGGTCTATCTTTTATTCAGTGAACGACTCATCTTTAAAACCCTCCCTAAAATCGGTAAATAGTCATTCACAGTCTGAGTTAGGTCTTTAAGTTCGTAGTTGCATGAGCCGAACGGTCTGAAATACAAACAATCTTCGCCCCGATTATTTTAGTCACTCAAAAATTACTAGATCTCACTAGCCATCAGCAGTTGTATAACAATAAGGATTAATCATAACCTCAAAATATGGCTCCCCACCAAAGCGACGATCACCATCGAAATTATTCTCCAACAATATCCACCACTATAAAGTGGAAACGCTGAGAAAATACATGGCATCAGCATCCATCTCTTTCTTGTATTTCTCTGATGGCGCCCCCCTCTCCAGCAGCACTAACCCGCGCCCGAAAACCCTATGGGTAGGGATCGTAACGCGCAGAGCACAATATCGCGGCAACATAACTCTTCTCCCCTCGTTCATTGCCCCCCGCGCGTCCAAAGCGAAACGGCAGAAACATCACAACCCCCTCTCGCCCCTCATCCTCACTTCTCATCTCTCTCCATCCCTTTCCCGGGGCATTTGCTCTCCTTCGCACGCCTCCCCCCTCTCCCCGCCGACGGTGCGCAACCCCTCCCCCCACCAGCACACACCACACTCTCTTCACCATCCCGGCCGCTTTGTTTCAATAATACTGTTTATATTGGAACGCAGAGCATTGATCTGTTTGCGCGGCGGCCGAGAGCGTTCGGCCCAGTCTATGTTTCGTTTTCCCTCCTACACTCTCACTCGTATAACCCGAAGATGGACATATTGGGTTTTAACAGTAAATTCTAACTCGCCCGCTTCATCCTGGTTTCAGAATTTTTTTTTTTGGAAGTGTTCTTTTGACACTGGTGCGACAGTTCTGAAATGGATGTAGTGGAAGCGAGTGCTTTGATGCTGACAGATATTCCAATTATTGGAGAATGTTGACGGAGTTGCTGATGTGAGAGAGAGGTGTATTTGATTGTCATTTTTTGGGAGGAATATGGGCGGTTTGCGATTGGACAGATCAAAGACAGGTTCTGAATGGAGATTGAGGAATGTCCATTCTATTTTTTGGGATCAGCAGATTGCAGATTGTCAATCAGAAGCTGGTATTGCTTGAAGAGTGATGACTGATTGAATTGTGAACACCTGCTTCATCTTATGATTGCCCAAATCATCATTGACTGCTAACAGTTCAGGCATTTCCATGAAAATGACAAGCCTTGTAGGCTCAGGAAAAGGCAGTACACATGAAGCAATGATAAAGCTAGCATTGAAGTGAAAGCGTAATGGAATATAATGTCTCTATATTAAAACCGTTTGTAAATGATAGTATGGGTAGACGGCGAGACTTAATATCGCTCATTTCCAATAATACAATCCAGATGAATATCTTATTGTGATCAATGAAATGCAATCACCTTTTGTTGAACATTATTACGGAAAGTAGATGAAACTGAAAGGTTGCTATCTTTTCCAAGGCCAAATCCACATCAACACTGATCAGTGGATTGACCTTTGGTTGCGATCGAGGAATCTCCATTCAATTTTTCGGGATGAGCCAATTTGAGATTTTCAATCAGAAGCTTGTATTGTCTGAAGTGCGCTGATTGATTAAATTATGAACATCTACTTCATCTTCTGCAGCTCCAAATCATTATTTGTCTTTTCGGCAAAGGGCAATACAGCTAGCCTTGAAATGAAAACCATTGTGAGTCCTCCCCCGATGGAATCAACATTGACACCCATCAGTATAAGAAGCCTCCACTGATGGACAGGAAATTACAAGCCTCCAGTCCTTTCGGTCTTACAAAAGCACTCGACTTGATTCGGGCAATATTTATGATTTCCGAAAAGGGTTCGACTCTTTCCACTAAGACAAATATTAATAATCCAGCTCCTCTACTCCACCATGATTCTCTTATTTTCCCACAATCCGGTAGACTATCCAGGATTCTCATCACGCAGAAGAAAAACGACGAGCGATTTCTCTCCCCTAAATTCTCCTCTCCTTTTTTTCACGATTGATCGTCAATAATGGTGGGTGTTTAGAGATGACCGTGGTATATATATTGCGGACACAGTGGGGTCACATAGGCGTATCCAGAAAGATGCGAGAGTCAGCTATGAAGGGTCCACCCCTGCGAAGAATTTAGGTGGACCCCAGATGCCAAGACACACGCGCTACGATCAAGAAAAATGATATGACCGTAACAGACGAGATGACTAGTCGACCAATGGTGAACGTTCATCCACCACCCTCGGTGGAATTCTCTTTCGGTTATTGCTTCCCTTTTTTAGCCGACCAATGACGAGGCCATGGCACAACGTCAGGATACCAAAACGGTAGAAATAAATGTATGATGTTTTGGAGATTCGAGGAGGCCATTACCGAAGTAGTTTTCTTTTGAAAAGATATTAAAGCTGAAAAGCTGAAGAGATGACAATCCTTCGGATTCTACTTGCGAAACATCTATAGAAATAGGAACATTCTGGGAACTGCTTGCAGCTCCCCGGACCAAGATTGATGTCGTCTTTGTGGAAGTCAAAGAAACTTCTGGAGGTAATGGAATCTGCAGAGGAAACTCCATTGTATTTCGATGATATGGCAAACTATTTTCCATTAGCTGCGTCAGAACGAAAAGACCATCTGATTTTGGTCATTCTGATTACGATACCTTTATTGTGATCTTCGGTCGTGTAAGGGTTGGTGATGAAGTTTGCATAAGTCAAGCAAAACATCTCGAGAAAAACTACTCCCGCGCATGGGGAACTTCATTGGTTCTGACGAAGATTGTCTAGAAATATATTGTCCAGTGATAAACTGACAATCCTGCGGATAGGAACATTCTTGGAACAGCTTGCAGCTCCCGGGGTCAAGATTGATATCTTTGTGGAAGTCAAGGAAACTTCTGAAGGTAATAGAATCTGCAGCAAAAACTTCAACGCACTTCGACGATGTGGCAAACTATTTTCCATCAGTTGCATGAGAATGGATAGACCATCTGATTTTGATGATAGTGATTCCAATTCCTCCCTTGTGATCTTCGGTCGTGTAAAGGGTGATGAAATTTGTCGAAGTAAAAAACGGATCCGATTCATCGATGATTCTTTTCATCTGGTCGTTCATAATGACCAGATGATAAAGTTCACATAAGTAAAGAAAAAAATCATTTCGATAAAAGCCATCCATTTAAACCACCAAATTAGGTGCTGATTCAACATCATCAGCACCATCAATAACCCCAATCGTTACATATAAATTACCCAATCATCAAAATGGACATTGATGATTGCTTCCATGATGACAAGTTGATTAAATCAAAACATAATATTGACCCTGTCAACAGCATTCATAATATTTTAATGAATCCCGCGTAATAATCATGATCATCCACATGAACCCACACATCAAACGAATTGCATCATCGTCCCAAAATCCATCATTCATCTCACGAGAATGGGAAAAATCCAACAAACCCTTATCCACAATAAATAAAGGATCTCCCAGTTGTTCCGTCAATATTGATTTTTAAATTGACCAGTGAGTGGAATTTCGCGGGAGAGTAGGGGATGTCACCCGCAGTACGAAAGGAATGGACTAAGGGTTTTCCTGGTTTTAAAAGGAACAAAAAGGAGGTGTGGGGGGGGGTCGGGTTGGGAGGGCTTGAGTAAATCCTCCGCAGTTGTGAAGCCCATCCCCCTTTTATACCATTCCTCTTTCTCTCTCTCTCTCCTCTCATACCCTGGCATACACACGTACGGGGATCGGATAGAAATTCAAGCCCTGGCGCTCGCCCTGTGCATCGTCGGTATCCTAACTCGAGTATATACACGGAATTTGATTATAAATAAATGCCAGGAGGGGAATGGGGGAGCTCGACTATATCTCGCATGGCGGGGCACTGTACGGAAAGGAGAGCGGGGGCAGAAAGGGTGGAAGGGGGGCGGGAGGGGGGGGGGATTTATACATACGGGCAAACGCGTGGCCCAGGGAGGAGTCCACTCCGTTGCATCCATAATGCAGGTCCCAGTGTGTTTGCGTTCCCGTAAACATCCCATGTGTTTCCGTTTCTGGAATACTCTCAAGCCTGGGATTGCTCTATCCGTGCTCAGAAATCGTCATACTTGGGGTTTGTGCGCGATTCGGACGTTGAGGGAAGAGATAACATCGAAAATCTTGGAGATTGCTTGTAAATATTATGATTTGAAAGGGTGATTGCGGGAGTGACGACAGGTGACGTCTGGTCCCTGGTTTTTCTCGCAATTGAAACTGTTATCAGAGATAATGTAAATAAACTGTGGGTTCGGATGGTTTAGTTTTTATATTTGGAAGGGGGGATAGGTGTGGGGGCTCCCGGGTGACTTATCTAAGACCCCTCTGCATCCTTACTCTGGATAACGCTTCGAAGTCCTTTTCAACTTCCCTGCAATCGGAAATCATGACGCTTTGGAAATGATGACAGATGGCGTTCGGTTCTTGTTCTCTCTCGCAAACGAAATTGTCATCAGACATTTTCTAAAGAACCTATGAGTTCTGATACTCCCAATTCCACATTTGGAAGATGACGAAGGCTTTTGTGTCTCCAACATCAAAGTCTAATATTCCGAGGAATTGATCCACCGAATATTACAGCTAGAATACCATCTAACCTATATGGTACATCGGCCAGCCAAATTATTGCGGTTGACCTATCTAAAACTCCCCCAATAGATGGCGTGGGCATCTCTCATCGAGACCATCCTTTGATCTTCATCCTTTCTCCGTGAAACGCTTTAAACCTTTTCCCAACCATCCCTCCGATGAAAGCTCGACTCAGCAATCCGAGCGATTTAGCCAGCAGGTGAAGAAGCGCAAGCCCAAATTCACGGATCATTTAATCACGGGTATTCTTTTCCCCACAGCAGGCATCCAAGGAAAATAATTTTGGTCAAGAATACTTACCACCACCCCATCTCCTCAAGATTCAACCCCATTACTCTCACTCACCCCATCATCGTAACCAAAAGCCCAACACCGTTAATACCAAATTCACCGGCATCTACATTTTAACATCCTGTAATTTGCAAATGACATTGTCAATTCGAGATAGCTTCACCCCCCCTTCTTCACCAACGGTTTGTATTCCCGCTGTATGCTTCAAGGTGGATAATGTTCCATTGTTACCGAAACTCTGTACAAGGGTACAATGTATGTATTGGTATGGACGAAATGGGTGGATGTGCGATGGAAAGGAAGTAGGAGGGAGGTGGTGGAGGCGGCCGGGGGAGGAGGGGGTGTATGGGGTATAAGAGACAGGGAGAAGAACGACAGAATATATGGGAAGGGATGAGACGGTGACGGCGGATGTACAGGATAACCCCAAGAGTATGCGCTGGCGCAACTAGCCTCTGCTGTGGCTTCCATATACAACAGACAGAGATGGAAATACGAATGACTCGTTCTCACCGGGTAGGCGAAGAGGAGGAGGGGGGGGGGAGTTGGAGGGTGAGAGTGCGGGTGTCCACTAGAATGGCCGCTCGATGCCCCTCTTCTGTTGGCGTCCAGGACTGACCGACGCCGGGCGTCGCGAGAGTCGCGGCTTCGGCGTCGGCGCTCAACTGGCCAGCCCCTATACGTCCGTAACCATGGTTACACTGGCTGTCATTAAAGCATCGCCTTATCATAACCGAGTCTCGCAACCCTCCGATGGAGGGGCAGGGGGGGCCGGGGTGGTTGCTGGTCTCTCTCTCTAGACGCCATCTTTACCACCCACCCGCATTTCCACACACCAGAGTCCAGTTTGTGGACAGTGGATATAGTATTTGTGGCGGACACTGGCGCCCCCTTCATACGACTTACATTATATTCTGGGCTTTTTTTTATTACGACACGTGTATACCCCTTTTCGAGGGCGTTTGCTGTTGTAAGGGGGAGGGATTCAATGCCAACTGCATATTGGTAGGACTTTTTTTGTTCGTCAAGGAGAAACAGAAAATCCATCATTTGGCAAATGTCCCAAGTTCAAGTGTATTTCAGTGTATCTCATTAATTTCATTCGAATATAATAATGGTAGCTCCATGGGTTGACTTAACGTACAATAGCCCCTGATTAATGAATCGCTGTTTTGAAAGTCCCCTCGAATGCTGTTTCAAAACGACTCGGAATTTTTTTTCTCCCTCACCTCGGCTTGGAATTTATTTAAATTAATCATTTGATTACTCATCGACTGAGTTCTTTTAGATGTCATTTGATATAAAAATTCTGTACGCGTACGCGCACTTCAGTGAGCTATAAATGTTAACTTGGGAGGTACGACACAGCAAAAATAAATGAGTTTATATGATGTGAGGTAAAAAAAATGAGAAGAAACAGTTTAAGTATGTCTTAACGTCGAAGGTAATGACAACGGGTTAGGAGCGTATACAGCCGTCCATTGCACCTTATATGATAACCGATGGGTATGGGTTTGGTATAAAACGAGTGTTGGCAAGCTATGCGATATGGCAGGTTGCCACGTGTACAGATACCACTGTGTCCGCATTTAATGCACCTGTCAGTTACATTCAAGAAGTTGACTTCCCTGAATTCTACATGCCATCACCATATAAAATAACGACCTGCTAAATGCTCTTCTGAGATTCTTCTGATGGCATTACAACATCATATATAGACATGACCGAGGGAATTAATGATTTTTCATGGTTTAACGAATGGATCCGGGACGAATGGAAGAAATAGGGACTTTTGTACTCCTAATTTATATGGATAATTTGAATGGACAAAAGTTTTACAGGTTTTAGGGGGGGGGGGTTGACGGTAACGATTGTGGGTTCTACGTGCATCCGACACTTGGACGTGGTATTTGTCCACGCGACGGTCTTACCCCATCCACTTGGGAATTCTCTGTCTCATTCTCTCTAGCCACCTCTTTACGTATAACGTCCTTTGGCCCTCGTATCCCATGCCCCTCCTGTATCCTACCCCTAGGAGGATGCAGTGCCCTCCTGGAATAACGAGTCTCATTAATCCAATTAACCAGTAAATAATGGGATAGCATTTTCGTATTTACGAGAGAATACTGCGCCGACCCTAATGGAGTTTTGAGCCGACTATCAATATATTCTTGCTGGGCGGGGGAGAGGGAGGAGGGGGCAACAAAGTACGGGTCACTCTCTCACTTAGTTTAACTGGAAATGGGAGGTACTGGGGGGGTTGGAGTCTTCTACGAGTGAGGGACATTAATTTTTATCCAACTTATTTTTACGGAGATTCAGCGGATTTCAAGTTTTCGGGATGAGAGTTGGAGATTTGTTGGGGTTGGGCAGGGGTTCTTGATGATGACTATTTCAGCAAAAGTGATGTTATGGTTTCTGTTGATGAAGTAGAGGTTCCTGGTGGTCAATCTGATGGTAATCAGCATAGAGCTTCTGATTTGTTGATGTTGGCGAAAAGATGTTGATGCAGTTTTGTTGGATGATCATCATCTTCTTCACCAAATGATTCAAATCTTCCTCGAAAGTCATTTTGTTCGTGACTTTCTATTGATGTATCGCCGTGGAATTGACTACTTGCCTATGTTTTTTGGGACGAAACGAAGCAGCGCTATCAGATGCTCATCATTTTGACCCAGCCTGACAGATTTCTCAACATCCGATCATGTTCCATCTTCACCAATCCAATCGTCCAGCACCATCTTCACCAGACCTCAACAGCATATCTGAATTCTCCAAGTAAATATTCCTGACGCGTCGGAATTCTTCAGCAGATGATGTGCTCTCTTCAGTTGGCTATCATCGTCATCCAACCTGAAGCATTTCGAAACCTGTCGCCATATTCGACTCCCATCTTCCTCAGCCCTCCCCTCCCACCCCAATATTCTCAATTTGATCCATCAGCTCCTCATTCCTATTCACCAGTCACCCCAATCCCCATAAAATACCACATCCAAAACGAACCCAATATCTTCTACATCCGTCTTCCTCCCAGAAAAATAGCATCAATAGAAATTACCCCCCCCCCCCCCCCCCCCCCCCCCCCCCCCCCCCCCCCCCCCCCCC